>NC_054467.1:42670793-42978084 GCF_017639515.1 Carcharodon carcharias | reverse complement strand
ATATTGGCTTCTTTAATTTTAAGTGCATACATTTGCATATAAGATTAAGGTTTTTGAGTGTGTTGTCACCTTGCAAACCTGTGCCTGTCTTTCCCAGAACTCCGTGTAAGAATCCCTGCGATCAGGTTTATGTTGATATCACAGTACTTGAAATCGCTCTTACCAAAGTCACAGATGACATCCCATGTGACTGCCTCAAAGCTAAACTATCCCTCCTTGTCCTTAATGAGCTGTCCTGCAGCTTTTGACGTAGTTGATCACACCATCATCCTCCTCCCCTATCACTATCATCTAGCTGGGTGCATCTGCACTCACCTGGTTTGATTCTTATTTAACGGTAGCCAGCCTATCTCCTGCGATGACTTCTCTTCCCGCTTTTGGATCGTATCCTCTGGTGTCCCTCAAGGATCTAGCCTCAACTCTCTCATATTTCTCATCTCATTAGAGGCTGAGAATTCTGCAGCACGTAACTCACCTCCTGACTCCCCAAATCCTGTCCACTATCTGCACAGCACAAGTCAGGAGTGTGATGGAATACTCGCCAATTGTCTGATGAGTGGAGCTCCAACAACACTGAAAAGCCAACACCACCCAGGACAAAACAGCCCACTTAATTGGTCCCTGATCCATCACCTTAAACTTTCATTTCCTCCACCGCCAGTGCACAGCGTCAGCACTGTATACCATCTACAAGATGCATGCAGCAATTCACCATTGCTCCTTCATAGCATCGGATAAACAAGTGACCTCAGTCACTTAGAAAGATGAGTGCAGCAGATGCTTGGGAACAACACTACTTGCAGGTTCCCCTCCCAGGTTTCACACCATGCTGACTTAGAACTATGTCACTCTTTTACTGTCACTGGGTCAAAATCTTGGAACTCCCTCCATAATACCACTGTAGGTATACCTACACCACATGGACTGCAGCTGTCCAAGAAGGCAGTCACCACCACCTCCTCGAGGACATTTAGAGATGGGCAATAAATCCTGACTGTTACAGTGATGCCCAGATCCCATGAATGAATTTTAAAAAATCTACTGGCCCATCAGTGATATCATTCGAAAACACGGCATCAGGTTTCACAGACGCTAATGAAACCCAGCTCTACCTGGCCACCGCTTCTTTGAACCCTTGCATTGTTGCTAAATTATCAGACTGCTTATTTGACATCCAGTACTGGATGAACAGAAATTTCCTCCAATTAAGTATTGGGAAGACCAAAGTCATTGTCTTCTGTTGCTGTTACAAACTCTTTTCCCTAGCTACTGGCTCCATCTTTTTTCCTGACACCTGTCTTAGGCTGAACCAGACAGTTTGCAACCTTGGTTTCACATTTGACTCAGAACTGAACTTTCAATTTAATGTTCGCACATCACTAAGACTGCCTATTTTCACCTCTGTAACATTACCCACCTTTGTCCACGCTTCAGCTCCTCTATGCTAAAACCTCATCCCTGCCTTTGTTACCTCTAGACTTGACTATTCAGTGCACTCCTGGCTGGTCTCCCAAGTTTGATCTTGTGTAAAAACATGAGGTCATCCAGCCCTCTGCTGCCCTTGAGCTTACTTGCCCCCAAGTCATATTCACTCATCACCCCTGTGTTTGGTAACCTACATTGGCTCCCACTTAGCAATGCCTCAGTTTTAACATTTTCATCCTTGTTTTCAAATCCTTGGATGCCCTCTAATCAATCAGGATATTTCCCAGTAGTAATGTGGAAAGCAAAATAAAAAATGAGATGCATGTTTGTATAACAATTGTTTTGACAGGAATGTTATGAGCATGCTATATCAACATAATTTATTGTTTTCTAGAACTGAGTTTGCAGTTTTTGAGATACAACTCTTCAAATTTGTCATAACGAGCGTTTTAAATTTTTTAAGGTAGTGTTTTAATATGTGGTTGCTAATTGCTATTCTGGACTTGTGAACTGTGTATTGCATGTTAATTGTGTTTAATTATATGGGTGTGTTGGGCATTAACTGGAGTTTCACTTAAGCCGCTATTAAGAGACACACCAAAGTTGTTGTCATTGGGTTAGGAGAGTGTAAGCTTGTAGTGTGTAATTCTGTGAATAAATATACAAGTGTGTAAATATTATCTTCAGTTTTATCCTTCACCAATTGGCTTTCTCGAATAGAGCATCCACCTCAATTATATCCCTGATGAAGGATAATTTCTAAAGATCTACTTTCTTCACTTTTACTCCATTGCTAATACACATGAACATATGAAATAGGAGCAGAAGTAGGTCATTCGGCCCCTCGAGCCTGTTCCGTCATTCACTAAGTTCATGGCTGATTGTGTTTTGCATTCTACTTTCCCATCTACCCCCGATAACCTTTTGATTCCCTTGCTTAACAAGAATCTATCTACCTCTGCCTTAAAAATATTCAATGACCCCCGCCTCCACTGCCTTTAGAGGCAGAGAGTTTCAAAGTCGCACAACAGTATCATCTCTCCATTTTGCATCCTTTACCTGCAGCTTTTCACCACAGGGCTTTACGTGGATGTCTTGCAGTGTCATCAGAATAAACTATAAATCAGATTCTCAAACACAGTTTTAAAAATTGATATTCCTTTAACTTAACTCCCTGGGTTTGCAATTGGCTTTAGTTGTACATTCCCAGGTATTGTTAGAAATTCATTTTGAAAGAAGTCCAGTGTTTTCTTCAGCAACTATTAACATTTTTAATATTTTAGAGCTATATGTGACTCTTGTGTATTCTTGTTTACAAAGATTTAATACAGGATTGGGCTAGTGATAGCGCCCCTGACATCTACTCGTTTGTTCCATACACTTGGAAGTTGAAAATGATGTTCCATCAGTTTGAGATGGTATGGGCAGCAAACCAACACAACTGGGTAGATTGCTCTACAAAACAACAAGAAAATGGTAAGAAAATATAACCCTTCACAAAATATAGTCAAAACTTGTTATAATTTTGCATACACTTGACTATCAGCTTCATCAGGAGATTAAAAATTACCTGACTGTTGCTGTAGATGCTGATGTTTCCATTTTTAGCTTGCAACTTGAGCTGCTTCAGGTAGTTGTGGTAATGTTTAGGGTAACCTAGACATGTTGATTGCCCTGAACACAATTTAGCAGGACCCTAAAAAGAAAGAGAAGTTCAAGTTTATCTGTGGATTTACTGCATTAGGAAAACTTGCAATTTTTTTTAATTCTTTCATGGGATGTGGGTGTTGCTGGAAAGGCCTGCATTTGTTGCCTATCCCTGATTGTCCTTGAACTGAGTGGCTTGCTCAACCATTTCAGAGAATAGTTAAGAGTCAACCACATATTGTGGGTCTGGACTCGCATGTAGGCCAGACCAGGTAAGGATGGCAGATTTCCTGCCCTAAAGGACATTAATCAACCAGATGGGTTTTTACAACAATGGATGACAGTTTTGTGGTCACCATTACTCAGCTTTATATTTCAGATTTTATTTATTGAGTCCAAATTCCACTGTGGTGGGATTCAAACCTGTGTCCCCAGAGCTTTGGCCTGGGCCGTTGGATTGTTAGTCCAGTGACGTTACCACCATGCCACCATCTGCCCAAAATTGACAATATGAAAGGTACAAAAGGTTGCTTGTAATTTTACAAAACACTTAATTATCAACGAAAAGCACTGGCTTAATTTTATTCTTTCTTTAAATTAAAAAAAAAGCCTTGTAAAATTTGATTCTTGGGCAGACAATATATTCAAGATAATGATTAGAAATAGTTGCTAATAGGGATTTCTATGATACAAAAGCACTTGATGTGTACTTCTGAATGCAAGCCCGTTTTTTCCCTTTATTTGTGAAATATTGGTCATTCTTGAAAAATGAGTGGAACGTTGATTTTCAGTCATAGTTTCTGCTTGTATCTGATATTGAAGTTCTAGTAGTGTTTTGCTTGAGCATTGCGAGACTCCATCTAAAGTAATATATAAATTTTAAATTTCACTTCAGTGGCAAATAGAAAAGGCAAAAGATTTAAATGTTCTCTTCTTTCCCAGACCCTTTTTTTTTTTGTTGCTTGCTTTCTTCTATGTTCTCCTTTAGCATAGGTGGAATATTTCTTGATGGGTGCTGTCAGTGCTTAGTTCACATACTGATTTGCACAATACTTGATCTATTGGTTTCACTAGGAACAAAAACAATAGAAGATAAGTTCATGCTCTCTCCAGGCTATGGTTTGAGCTTGCCACGGTTGAGCTTTGGAGACTGGTGTGCTTAAGTTGCAGCTACTGGTTGTTCACTTGATCTCTTAGCTGCTTAGTAGAAATAGTAAGCTGAATTGGCCTTTTGGTTCAGGCATTGTTTACCTTTCAGGTGGAGATATAATCACTCCATGTGATAGCAAGAAACAGCTGAACGCACTGGATAGTGCAAAGGCTCTGGGCCCTGACAATATTCTGGCAATAGTACTGAAGACTTGTGCTCCAGAACTTGCTGCGCCCTTAGCCAAGCTGTTCCAGTACAGCTGCACACTGGCATCTAGTACTTCTGTACTTCTGAATGCAAGCCCGTTTTTTCCTTTTATTTGTGAAATATTGGCCATTCTTGAAAATTGCCCAGGTATGTCCCACAGAAAGCAGGACAAATCCAATCCAGCCCTATCAGTCCACTCTCGATCATCAGTAAAATGATGGAAGGGGTCATCAACAGTGCTATCAAGCGGTGCTTGCTTAGCAATAACCTGCTCACTGATGCTCAGTTTAGGTTCTGCCATTGTCACTCAGCTCCTGACCTCATTACAGCCTTGGTTCAAACATGGACAAAAGAGCTTAACTCCAGAGGTAAAATGATAGTGACTGCCCTTGACATCAAGGCAGCATTTGACCGAGTGCTGAAGGAGTGCTCAAGGAGCCTTAGCAAAATTTGGAGTCAATGGGAATGGAGGGGGGGGGCCAACTCTCCACTGGTTGGAATCATACCAAGCACAAAGAAAGATGGTTGTCGTTATTGGAGGTCAATTATCTCAGTTACAGGACATCACTGCAAGAATTGCTCAGGGTAGTCCTAGGCCCATCCACCTTCAGCTGTTTCATCAATGACCTTCCTTCCATCAAAAGATCAGAAGTGGCGATGTGCAATCATCAGCAATGTTCAGTAACATTCGCAAGTCCTCAGATAGTGAAGCAGTCCATGTACAAATGCAGCAAGACCAGGACAATATCCAGGCTTGGACTGACAAGTGCCAGGCAATGACCACCTCCAGCCCGAGAGAACCTAACCATTGCTCCTTGACATTCATTGGCATTACCATCACTGAATCCCTCACTATCCACATCCTGGGGGTTACCGTTGACCAGAAAATGAACTGGACTAGCTATATAAACACTGGCTGCAAGAGCAGGTCAGAGGCTAGGAATCCTGTGATGAATAACTCACCTCCTGACTCCCCAAAGCCGGTCCACCATCTACAAGACGCAAGTCAACAATGTGATGGAATCCCCTTTACGTGCCTGGATGAGTGCAGCTCCAACAACACTCAAGAAGCTTGACACCATTCAGGCCCGCTCGAGTGGCACCCCTTCCACAAACATTCACTCTTTCCACCACCGATGGACTGTGCAAAAACTCACCAAGGCCTCTTAGACAGCACCTTCCAAACCACGACCACTACCATCTAGAAGGGCAAGGGCAGCAGATACATGGGAACATCACCGCCTGGAAGTTCCCCTCCAAGCCACTCACCACCCTGACTTGAAAATATATCACCATTCCTTCACTGTTGCTGGGTCAAAATCCTGGAACGCCCTTGCTAATAGCACTATAGGTGTACCTACACCACAGGGACTACAGCGGTTCAAGAAGGCAGCTCACTGTCACCTTCTCAAGGACAATTAAGGATGGGCAATAAATGCTGGCTGAGCCAGCAAAGCCCACGTCCCATAAATGAATTAAAGAAAAGGAAATGGGAGCAGCAGTGGGCCCCTCAAACCTGCTCCGTCATCAACTCTATTTTTTTGCCCTATGCACATATCCCTTGCTGCCCAAAATCATTCAGGTTGTCTTGAGTATATTCATGGACTGAGCACCTGTGACCCTCTGGATATAATCTTTTATTCGAGGCTCTCCAGGCAGTCGAAACAGCCTCTAATCATCAATCTTATCAAATTTTCTGAAGAATTTTATACGTTACAATGAGTTCATCTCCCATTCCTCTAAACTCCAGAGAATATAGGCCTATTCTACTCAAGCTTTCCTCGTAGGACTGTTCCCTCATTCCAGGAATCAATCTATTTATCCTTGCACCTTCTCAAAGGCAACTATATCCTTCTTGAGGTAAGGTCACCAAAGCTGTGTACAGTATTCCAGATGTGGTTTCAAGAAAGCCATGTACAATTGCAGCCAGGCTTATATTTCTTACAATAAAGACCAACATACCATTTGGCTTCCTGATTATTTGCTATATCTGCATGTTAACTTTGTGATTGTTGTACATCCCCAGATCGCTTTGAATAACAACATTTACTGGTGTCTCAGCTTGAAAAAAGAATCTGCCTTTGCATTCTTCCAACCAAAGTGGATAATTTCACGCTTCCTCACATAATCCACTGCCACCTTATTGTTCAATTGCTTAACTGGTCATGTGTCCCTTCAGAGTCTCTACTGCCTCCTCATGGCTTACTTACCCACCTAGCTTTGTATTGTCAGCAAATGTAGACATATTACGCTGGGTCCCTTCATATAATTCATTGATATAGATTGTAAATAGCTGAGAACCAAGCACCAGTCTTTGTGGTACTCCACTAATTAGCGTCTACCAACCCGAAAATCCACTAAGCACTTATCTCTTATTTAGTACCTACTGAATGTCTTCTGAAAATTCATTTATACTGTACCTACTAGTTTCTTATTATCTATCCTACTACTTACACCATTAAAAAAACTAATATTTGTCAAACCTGAATTCCTTTTCATATATTGACTCTACCTAATCATCCTATGATTTTCCAGGTACTCTGTTACTGCATCCTTAAAAACATGTTCTAGCATTTTTTGTACTACTGGTTTCAGGCTAACTGACCTATAATCCCCTATTTTCCCTCTCCCTCCTTTCTTGAACAAGGGGGTTACATATGTTATCTTCCAATTCACCGAAATTATTCCAGAGTCTAGGGAATTTTGGAAGATCAAAGCCACTGCATCCATCATCTCTGCAGCCAGGTTTTAAAATCCATGGGATGTAGGCCATCTGGTCCAGGGAATTTGTTTTTAGTTCCATTAATTTCTCTATGCCATTTGCTTTGCTGTCACATTAAGTTCCTTACTCTCACAGGTAGGGCACAGAGTTCATCCTGTGCCTTGGGAACATTTATCCCTCGAACAACTCTACTAAAACAGATTAGCTGGTCACTTATCTCAGGACATAGCTGTGCACAAATTCGCTGCTGCATTTACCTCCATTAGAACAACAGTGACTATTTTATAAGCACACCATTAGCTGTGAAGTGTTTTGGGATATCCTAAAAATAAGAATGATGCTATAAATGCAAGCTTTTATTCTCGAACTGATTGGCCCTGATATTTACGAAGTGCTAGAATAGAGTAGGAAGGGGGTGGGGAAGGATGTTTGGATGGGATACCACAAAGTATCACTTTGCTGCACCTCTTCAGAAATTAATTGCAGAAGGCTTTTACTTTTTTTCAACAGTGATCCCTCTGGTAAGCTGTCAAAATGAAAGACTGGTTTGCTGCTTTTGGGTGTGTAACCGGGTGGGGAGCAGATGTCATGTAAATCTGACTGCAGGAATGAGACAGGGGTGGGGGTTTGATCGTGTAAAGATAAGTTTGTTGGGGCCTTTGGGAAACATTCCTCCCCTGGCCACAAGCAGCGCAGTAAAAGCGCTTACCTAATGGATTCTGCTTCTCTTGCCCCCTTTTAGCTGCCAAATTCTTGAGGCCCGTGAATCCTGGCCTCTTGAGTTAAAAATAAAAATACTACTAAAATAGAGACATGCAGCCTCCTTAAAATATTTTAATGACTGGCCTACCTCCTGAGAATTGATTGTTTGCATATCGCTTAATTCACCTTTATGAAAACCAGAAGTGAGTGGGTTGAAGGCAGGCTGGGGTTGGGTTTGAGAATTGTAAAATTTTCATCTTCACCCAGTCTGGTCCCACAACTCACCTGTCCTTGGAATTTAAAATTGCTACCAATATCTAACAAGTTACCAGATTGTAAGCCTACATTGTTTTGTCAAAAACTGAAGTTGCTTTTGTGAACAGGCATGTTTAGAACCGTGCACGTAAATCATATATATGTTTACAAAGTGTTCCTGACAGCCAGCCAAAGGAACATTGCTAGGAATTCTGAATGAAAATCTACATGCCCTCTCAGCAGCAAGGATGTGGGATAATTTGAGGATGCGTGTCCCACATTGGTAGCGAACACCACCAAAAAAAATAAATTTGAATTTTGACAATTGTCTGAACTATTCCATAGTTCTGCTAGAAACATTTTGGTAATCCTGAAAATTGTTTTTTTTTTTTTGTGCATGTCACCAAATTTAACAACTAATTTGTGTTGATTTTTGAGAGGATTTTCTTTCCTTCCATTGTTTGGTCTTTCCTCAATAAACACCTTTCTATGCTAATTGGAAGTAGAATCTGCACCCTTATCTGTGCTAATGCTAACTTACAACTGTACATTCAGATGTACAAGATGAGTTATAGAGTGAGTCAAGATATCTGCTATATCAGGAAATGCAGCTTGTGTCCTGCTGTCTGTTGAAATTTGAAGACACTTTTTTCCTTTTCAAATTGTAATGCCAGCTCTCAACACATTCATCATACAGCAGTAAAGTTCTGCTGCATTTCTATCAAATTCAGTGGACCAGAACTTCCGACTAGCGTCGGAAAGTGCTGGCCCGTAAAACTTAGAAGAAATAAATACACACTTAGCTGCATTGTCACTTCCGTTCGCTGGAGCTGCATGGAGCCTGAATCGAAAGAATCCTCACAGGCCCCAGTGAAATCTAGATCCAGTGTATTCAAGGAGGCCATGCCCCCTCGTTTGACAGCACTTTCTGCAGTAAAGCAGGTAAGTTTAAAGGGCCAGGAAAATTGACAGGCCAGGGGAAGGCAAATCTCTAAGGTAAGTAGAAGGATTTGGCGGTTGGGGCGTTCTGGACATCTGTGGGTCTGGGAGTTGGGGGGGTGGTCGGGAGGTCTGTGGATCTGGAGGCTGGGGGGGGTGGTTGTGGGGCCGAGAGGTTTTGGGAAGGTTGGGGTCTGAGGTTGGGGGTGGGGGGAAGTTGGGTTGCTGGATGTCGAGTGTGATGATAGCCCAATGGTGAGGGTTGGGGGGGTGGGGGGGTGGGGGTGGAGTCCCGTAGGGTCGGTGTAACTCTGTGCAGTAGTTAGAAGAGGTTTTAATTCTTCTAACTTTTTCTTGGTAACTATTGGTATAATCTCGGTGGAACCATCTGAAGTTTGCGATTTAAATCGTATTTTCGAATGGTTCCCAGCATGGTGCAATTGTCCAGAGGAAGTTAGCACTTCTGAGCAATTGCTGTGCAAACCCTTGCCTGGGAACTTTCTAGAAGGATTCTCCAGCACGTCTTTGGGGTACCCCGCCAAATCCGCTGGGGAGCGTGCAAGTTATGGGCTAATAATAACTTCAAATATTGGATTAAGTCAGTGTAGTTACAAAAATTTGTAGATATGAAATTGCCTGTGAGGAAGAAAGCAGAAAGTAGTAGTGAACGATTATTTTTGGCCTGGAGGGGAGGATAAAGTGGTGTTCCCCAGGGTTGGTATGAAGACCATTGCTCTTTTTGATGTATATTAATGACCTGGACTTAGGTACAGGGGCACAACTTCAAATTGTTAAGATAATATATAGTTTGGAAATGTGCTCATCATTGGGGAGGATATGGACAGTTTTCAGGAGAAGAAATGGGCTGCTGAAGTGCGCAGACAGATGAGAGATTAAATTTAATGCAGAGGAGTGGGAAGTGAGAGGAAAAATAACGAGAGGCAGTATAAAACTAAATACAATCTTAAAAAGAGAGAGCAGGGACAGAGACATGGGGGCCATGTGCACAGGTCTTTGAACATAGTGGGACAAGTTGATTAAAATTGTTTTTTTTAATCCAAAAATCTATGGGATATTACATTTTCATCAATAAACAAATTCAAAAGTAAGGACGTTATGGTAAATCTTTATAAATCACTGGTTACTCCTCCACTAGGGTATTGCTTCAAATATTGAATACAAAAAGGATGTTTACACCTTGGAGAGGTTGCATCGGAGATTCACTATCATAGTGACATAGATGGAAACTCAGTTATGTGGAGAGACTAGAGAAGTTGCAGGAGATTTAATAGTGGTGTTCAAAATTATGAGGGATTTTCATGGCGTAGATCAGGAGAAACTGTTTCCACTGACAGGCAGACCAGAAGACGAAGACTTAAAATAATTGTCGAAAATCAAGGGAAAATGAAGAATTTTGTTTTTACTTGGCAAGTTTATTATGACCTGGGGCACATTGTTTGAAATGGTGTTGGAAGCAGATTCAATAGGACCTTTCAAACGGGAATTGGATTACAATGTAGAAAGGGGGAAAAATGCAATGTTATGGGAAATTGTGGGATAATTGGTAGCTCTTTCGAAGAACCAGAACAGACATGATGGGATGAATGGTCTCCTCCTGTACTGCAGTTATTTGTCACTTCACTCACTCAAATCTGTGTATCTGATTACTAACTTAACTCCAAATACTACACTAAACTTGTACATAATTTATCTCTTGGGACAAATGCATCCGTAAAAGTTGAAAACAAACATTTTTTAATTTGAAAATTGAATATCTATTCAAGAGTTTTAAGCATTCTGAAATTCGGAAAATTATGAGATTTTTAAAAATTCATTCATGGGAGGAGCTCATCACTGACTGGGCCAGCATTTATTGCCCATCCCTAATTGCCCTTGTTCAGGGGGCATTTAAGAGTCAACCACATTGCTGTGGACCTGGAGTCATATGTAGGTCAGACCAGGGAAGGACAGCAGATTCCCTTCCCTAAAGCACATTGGTGAATCTAACAGGTTTTTACAACAATCGACAATGGTTCCATGGACTTTTAATTGGAGATTTTTGTTTAATTCGAATTCCATCATCTGCCGTGGCAGGATTTGAACCCAGGTCCCCAGAGCAGTATCCTGGGTCTCGGGATTACTAGGCTAGCGACAATACCACTACGCCATCGCCTTGCTAGGTGCCCTGCAACTAAAATCAACTTAAAAGTGCAAATCTCATAACTTTTGTCACTATTTCAGCACAATTTTAAGTTTGAGAAACATTGCGCCTTTGAGAATTATTTTTATTCATTCATGGGATGTGGGTGTCGCTGGCTAGGCTAGCATTTATTGCCCATCCCTAATTACCCTTGAGAAGGTGGTGAGCTGCCTTCTTGAACTGATGCCGTCCATGTGGCCTGGTATATCTACAGTGTTGTTCAGAAGGGAGTTCCAGGATTTTAACCCAGCGACAGTGAAGGAACAGCGATATATTTCCAAATCAGGTTGGTAGGTGGCTTGGAGGGGAACTTCCATGTGGTGGTGTTCCCATGTGTCTTTCCTTGTCCTAGATGGTAGTGGTTGTGGGTTTGGAAGTGGCTGTCTAAGAATCCTTTGTGAGTTCCTGCATGCATCTTATAGATGGTACACAGTGTGTCTGTGGTGGAAGGAGTGAATGTTTGTGGATGGGGTGCAAATCAAGCAGACTGCTTTGTCCTAGATGGTGTCAAGCTTCTTGAGTGTTATTGAAGCTGTACTCATCCAGGTAAATGGAGAGTACTCCTTTACACCCCTGACTTGTGCTATGTAGATGGTGGACAGGCTTTGGAGAGTCAGGAAGTAAATTACTCACTGCAGGATTCCTAGCCTCAGACTTGCCCTTGTAGCCACAGTATTTATGTGATCAGTTCATTTCCTTTTCTGGTCAATGATGACCTCCAGGATGTTAGTAGTGGGGGATTCAGTGATGGTCTTGCCATTGAATGTTAAAGGGCGATGGTTGAATTCTCCTTTGTTGGAGATGGTAATTGCCTGGCACTTATGGGCACGAATGTTACTTGCTACTTGTTACATTGTCCACGTCTTGCTGCATTTGTACATGGACTGCTTTAATATCTGAGGACTCACTAATGTTGCTGAACATTGTGCAATCATCAGTGAACCTCCCCAGCTCTGATCTTAATGATGGAAGGAAGGTCATTGATGAAGCATCTGAAGATGTTTGGGCTGAGGACACTACCCTGGGGAACCCTTGCAGTGATATCTTGGAACTGAGGTGATTGACTCCCTACAGCCAAAACCATTTTCCTTTGTGCTAGGTATGAATCCAACCAGCAGAGATTTTGCCCCCGATTCCCATTTACTCCAGTTTTGGCTAGGGCTCCTTGATGCCACAGGCGGTCAAATGCTTCCTTGATTCCAAGGGCAGTCACTCTCACCTCATCTCTACTCTTTTCAATCAAGGCTGTAATGAGGACAGGAGCTGAGTGGCTCTGGGCAGAATTTTCCCAAATTTGCACCAAGCGTGGTAGTGGGTGGGTAAAACACCCCTTAATGCTTCCCGGAGAGTGCTAGCCATCACTTGGGTGGTCAGACATTAGTAATGGCTGCCCTGTTAACTTGAACCATGGGGCAAGACCGGTCCAAACCGGGATGCTGACATTGCAAGGGGCTGTGAGCACCTGCAGCAGTGGCTGCTACAGTTTTAGCAAGGAGATTGTATAACATGTGCAGCCCAACTGCTTTGCAGCGCAGTGAAGTGCTCATGAATGTGCAGTCTGTGCCGGAGTCATGGGCACCTCTGGAGAACTTGGTGGTACTTTGATGCTTCTGTGTTTCTTGAGTGGGCAGATAAACTCCTACAGATACTGTCATGGATAGATGCATCTGCTGCAGGCAGGTTGGTGAGGATGAGGTTAAATATGTTTTTCTTTCTTGTTGGTTCCCTCATCACTTGCCGCAGACCCAGCCTAGCAGCCACGCCCTTTAGGACTCAGTCAATTGTGGTGTTACCGAGCCACTCTTGGTGATAGACATTGATGTCCCCCAACCAAAGTACATTCTGAGCCCTTGCCACCCTCTGTGCTTCCTCCAAGTGGTGGAGTACCGATTCATCAGCTGAGTGGGGAGGGAGGGGACACGGTACGTGGTATCAGCAGGAGATTTCCTTGCCCAAGATTGAACTGATGCCACAAGACTCCATGGGGTCTGGAGTAGACGTTGAAGACTCCCAAGGCATCTCCCTCCCGACCATATACCACTGTCTGTCCTGGTGGGTTATTTCAATGGGCGTTTAAGAGTCAACCACATTGTTGTGAAGGGCTTTTATGACAATCAACAATGGTTTCATGGTCATCATTAGACTTTTAATTCCAGATTTTTATTGAATTCAAATTCCACCATCTGCTATGGTATGATTCAAACCCAGGTCTCCAGAGTAATATGCTGGGTCTCTGGAATACTAATCCAGTGACAATAACACTACACCACTACCTCCTATTGAAATGATTCAGTTAAAAATGTCTGACCTGGATATTGATTTGAGAGTTTGTTCAGATTACAAGTTGATCTGAAGTGGTGTCTTTCATGTTAGCACATGTAGGATGTATCTGAGCTCCCCACATAAACCACGTAATTGGAACGGACCTAGGGGTAGTGAGGCCTCATTATGCAAACCACTGGAATGAAGTTAAGAAATTTTTTTTCAAAATCCTCCTTGACATGGTGAAACATATTGTACTAAAAATACACATGAGTTTCCATTCTGTATGATCATCATAGCCATATCAACTAGGTGGATATTCTTTCTTTGACCAATGATTTTACAAATTTATTTACAAACGTCAAAAATTTTCATGATTTTGCCAGGTATAATAGGAGCTGTTCAAGCTCAATGGCAACTATCAGGTACAGAACAGACAATTTCTCCAGAGTCAGGTAATCAAGCTAATGTGCTGAATGAACAGTTCAATTTTGTGGTGTATCATGCCTTAAGGACTTATCTTCATTGGCACATTTCCAATACATAATAATGTTATAATGTTCAGCAGGATACTTAAATCTTTCCTGCTATTATTCTGAATTTCAAGGGCCCCTTGATAAATATAAAGTTCCATTGATTACTTGCAATCACCAATCACGTTATGAGAAAACAATGGTAAGGTGCATGCAATAGTCATCAAAAAATAAAAAGGCTCAAATTTAGCGGTATGGCTAACCTTGAGCATTAAGATTATTTTGGAACTTAATTCCTAAGTTTGTGGCCTGACTTTGTCAGCTGTAACCCAATAATTTTAAGAGGTTAAAAAAAATCCACATTGGTTTTGGTATGTGCTTTTGCAAGAGAGATTGGATGGAAACTGAGGCTGTGTCTAAGATATTTGAGAAGGCAGGTTAAAATTCCAGTCATCTTAATGACTTGAATTAAAGTAGTGCCATTGGCATTCCACTGGTATTGATTTGTGCACACCAACATTTTAACAAAGAGAAAAACTGAACATACGCTGCTGAAACTTTTTCATTTGGTGCCTCTTATTACTTTTTTTTTTGTTTTGAACTGAATATAGCATTGTCTAGGCCTGTCAACATGTAAATTTAATTCTGTCCCTTTGCCAAGTTGAGTTGATTCAATTTTGTTTGAAAACAGAGCTTGGAAAGTATCAGGAAATGCAAGGTTCAAAAGTTGATATTCAAGTAGAGAGTTTGTTTCTGTTTTGTGATTATGTTCAAAACTTCTATGTTGTGGGACAAAGCTTTCAATTGTATGCAGGAAATCTTGTTTACTTAAAGACTTCAACAGACTCTCAACCAGTTTTAATATAATCAGTAGTCTTCAGGGATTTCTAATTTCAATACTGTTGTTATTCTTTTGCAGTATATTTAGCAGCATGTGGAGAAACACTGAACATTGACTTCTCATTACCTTTCAATGACTTTGTCCCTGAAACATGCAACACAAAATTTTGTTTGAAGGTATGTTCCACTTTATTTGGATTGCTACTCAACAATAATTGTTTAATATTATTGTAAATGTGATGTAACATTATAAAACAGCCTCACACCATGAAAAATTGGCAAATGTTGTTTGAATAGCAAGCACAGAGCCTTCTAACATTGAAAGATTTAAGTTGCTCATGTTTTCCAGGTGTAAATTGAAAGGGTAAGTACAGAGTCCATTGATGTTCTTGTTATGTAAATTATGTGATGCCCAAAAAAAATTTTTTGCTTGGCTTTTAAAATTCTTTTCCCAGATTTTGTGATCTAACTATCAAGCAGGTAATAATTATCAACCAGTATTTGAGTAACCAATAACCTTTGGAAAGCTGCACAACCACTTCTAAATATAAACATTTGCAGAATGCTCCTCGACTATGTTCTCATAATAAGCTTGAAGATGTGTATGTAACCTATTTTGAACCTTTCAGTGTATTTTTTGGTAGATGACAAACCCCCTGGTAAAATGGACATGAGGAAAAAGCTTACCATAATTTATAATTTATAATCTATAATCTAATACTGTTGGTAGATGAATAGGAATTTGAATATTAGTATTTGGTAAGCATTAAATTAAAAAAATAAATAAATTTCTTGGTGTTACTCTCATGGCCTATATGGTCCATTGGACTACCTTTAAATTTTGATTGACGAAGGTTATGGGGAAAGTTGACTTTTTTGATTAAAAGATCTAATTGCCTCTGTGGTGTGAATTTTCCCACCCTTCAATTTAGAAGAGAGTCTGGAAGAGAAAGGATTATTTTACTTCACTATGTTTTAAGGAAAAAATAATGTTTTGAGCATTGAATTTTAGTCATGCTACTTTATTCTTAATGCCAGTCCATATGTTAAAATTTACCTTCATTGTTAAGTGTAATTTATGATTTCCAAAATTCCAAAGTTCTAGAATGGCCCCAGCAGATTGGAAGTTAGCATATGTAACTCCACTATTAAGAAAGGAGGGATAGAGAAAACAGGAAACTGTAGGCCACTTAGCCTGACATTAGTTGTCAGGTAAATGCTGTAATCTATTATTAAGAAAGTCTTAATGCACTTGGTATGATCATGGTATGTTCAGAGTCAACATGGATTTCTGAAAGGGGAATTGCATTTGACAAATCTGTTAGCTTTTTGAGGATAGATAAAGGGGAACCAGTAGATGTTGTATACTTGAATTTTAAAATATACAATGGGTAAGAGGCCTCACAAAAGATAAATAGGCAAGCTAAGGGCTCATGGAGTTGGGGGTAATTAATGAATGGGAATCAGAGAGTGGGGATAAACAGGACATTTTTAAGTTGGCATGTGGTAACTAGTTGAGTACTGCAAGGGTCCAGTGCTAGGGCCCCATCTGTTTCCTATCTTAATGAATTAGACAAAGACACCAAGAGTAATGTATCTAAATTTGTGGATGATACAAACTTTAGGCATAAGTTGTGAGGAGGACGCAAAGCGCCTGCAAAGAGATATAGATAGGTTAAATGAGTGGGCGACGAGGCGTCAGATAGAGTATAATGTGGGAATTGTTAGGTTGTTCACTTTGGCAGTAAGAATAGAAAAGCAATTTTTTTTTAACATGAAACTTAAAAATCGATTTTCAGCGAGTCTTGTGTATACTCATACAAGGGTTTAAGGCAGGGCAGATCTGGGTGTTAAATATTCCTGGTTGCAAGGTGTTCAGAAAATATAGGAAAGGCAAAAAAGGAGGGGTGGTGTTTTTGGTTAAGGAAAGCATTGCAGAACTGGAGAAAGAGGATGTGTCACAGGATCCAAGGACAGAATCGATTTGGCTAGAGCTAAGGAATAAGAAGGGTGCAATTACATTGCTTGGTGTAATATATAGCCCACCAGCTAGTGGGAAGGAAATAGAGGAACTCTGCAAGGAAATTACAGAGGTGTAAACATCATAGAGTAGTTATAATGGGGGACTTTTATTACCCGTATATGGACTGGGATAGTGATACTTTAAGGAACCATCAGTAGTAAAAGGGTGGTAAAAGGAGGAGTGGGGGTGATTATGGATCAAAAAGGGGCTTTGCACATAAAGGCAAGAGGCATGGCTGAAGTGTTAAATGAATACTTTGCATCTGATTTTACCAATGAGGCAGATGCTGCCCAGGCCATGGTGACAGAGGAGGAAACTCAGTCACTAGAAGTGTTTAAAATTGATAAGGAGGTAGTATTGGATGCCTGTTGGTACTTAAAGTTGATAAGGCACTGGGACCGGATGAGAGGCATCCAAGAATATTGAAGGAAGTGAGGGTAGAAATTGCAGAGGCACTTACTATAATCATTCAATGTTCCCATGGATTCGGGGGTGATGCCTGAGGATTGGAGAATTGCAAACATTACACCCTTGTTCAAAAAAGATTGTAAAGATCTGCCCTGCAATTACAGACCAATCAGTTTAACTTCGGTGGTAGGGAGACTTCTAGAAACAATTATTCGGGGTAGAATTAATAATCATGTGGAAAAATGTGGATTGATTCCGAAGAGTCATCATGGATTTGTTAAAGGAAAATTGTGCCTAACTAACTTGCTGGAGTTTTTTGAAGAGGTAACAGAGATGATTGGTGAGGGTAAGGCCATTGGTGTGGTATATATGGACTTCTATATAGATATAGGTATAGAGATAAAGATAGATATAGAGATAAAGATAGATATAGAGATAAAGATAGATATAGAGATAAAGATAGATATATATAGATCTTAGTGTGTAGGGGACAATTTCAAAGTTTGTGGATGACACAAAATGGGAGAATTGTAAGCTGCGAGGAGGACAGTGTAAAACTTCAAAAGGACATTGACACATTGGAGTGGGCAGACAGATGGCAGATGAAGTTCAATGCGGAGGAGTGTGAGGTGGTACGCTTTGGTACAAAGAAAATGGAGAGGCAGTATAAAATAAAGGAAACTATTCTAAAGGGTGTGCAGGAGCAGAGAGACCTGGGTGTATATGTACATAAGTCATTAAAGGTGGCAGGACAGGTGTAGAGAGCTGTTTCTAAAGTATAAAATATTCTAGGCTTCATTAATAGGGGCATAGAGTACAAAAGCAGGGAACTTATATAAGACACTAGTTAGACCTCAGTTGGAGCATTGTGTACAGTTCTGGGTACCAGACTATAGGAAGGCTATGAATGCATTGGAGATAGTGCAGAAGAGCTTTGCAAGAATGGTTCCAAGGATGAGACACTTCAGTTATGAGGAAAGATTGGAGAAGATGGGACTGTTTTCCTTGGAGGGGGGAAGGCTAAAAGGAGACTTGATAGAAGTTTTCAAAATCATGAGGGGTCAGGACAGTGTAGATAGGGGGAAACTGTTTCTGCTGGTAAATGGATTGAGAACCAGAGTGCACAGTTTTAAATTGTTTTGTAAAAGAACCAAATGCGAGGTGAGAAAAAACTTTTAACTGTTAAAATGCTCAGAGAGCCAGTGCAGACACAACGGGCTGATGGCATCCTTCTATACCATAACAATTCTGTGGTTCTGTTATTCTGTGAATTGTATTCAACTATAATCTGTAATCTTGTGGCCCTGCTTATCCATCATCATCAAGCCAAGGGAATCAACCCTGGTTCAGTAAAGAATGGAGGTGGGCATGACAAGAACGACACCAGGCACACCTAAAAATTAGGTGCAAACCTGATGAAGCTACAACACAGGACTACTTGCATGCCAAACAGCGGAAGCAGCATGTGATAGGCAGAGCTAAGTGATTCCACAACCAACAAATCAGATCTGAGCTCTGCAGTCCTGATACATCCAGTTGTGAATGGTGATGGACAATTAAACAGTTAACAGGAGGAGAAGGTTCCACAAATCCCCATTCACAGTGATGGGGCAGTCGAGCACATCTGTGCAAAAGACAAGGCTAAAGCATTTGCAACCATCTTCAGTCAGAAGTACTGAGTTGATGATCAGTTTTGGCCTCTTCCTGAGATCCCCAACATCAAAGATGCCAAACTTCAATTCATTCCACATCAATCAAGTAACAGCTGAAGGCATTGAACACTGAAAAGACTTTGAGCCTTGACAACATTCCAGCAATAGCACTGAAGACTAATGCTCCAGAACTAGATGTGCCTTTTAGGAAATAGAGAGAGTTTAAGTAAGTTATATTTGTATTAGTAAGTTATATTTGGTGTTAGGAATGAGTTTTAGCTTTAAAATTTAAGTTTGATTTGTATTTCTGTATCTGTGTGTTAAGAAAGGTCAAATGGAGTTTTAGTTTCACTTTAAAAAGACGCTTGCATTTCTAATGAGTTTTACAACTCCAAAGGAGAAGTTAAAACAAACACAACTGTAGAAAACTGGCTGCTGCCTAGGAAAGGGGGCCAGATAGGCAGGCCCCTCCTACAGACACACACACACAAGTGAAACAGTAGTTTGTTTTGGAAGCTCTTGGAGTTCAGTTGGTTTGAAGATAGCTGTGAAGCAGAAGCAGTCTAAAAGGGTACAGATAGCAAGTCCGAAGAAAAACTGCAAAAATCCAGGAGGCTGGAAGAGGGGAAAGTCCAAAGAAGACCTTCTAGTCAAAGGAAGGACAGGAACCTGGTCATGTTAATGAAGTTAAGAATGAGGGGCAGAGAGAAAGGCTCCAAGCTTCAGATATAAAGAGACAAAAGCTGCAGAAGGGAGATTTAAAGCGCGACCAGCTTGCAAGAGGCAAGAAAATCCAAAGAGACAGCTGAAGGCCTGTAACTCTTTGCTATGGGCATGTGAAGCAGTGGTGTACTGTTAATGGCAAAGTCAGAGAGACAGTTTGTGTAGAAGACAGCTTGAATGCAAGCAGTGAACCAGGGAAGAACATCAGGTGAGCCCTTGCGGAAGGCTTCTAAGAGAAAGCGTCGGTTTGGGAGAAGGATACAAAGTGAGGTCTTGGAGAGTGGAGGTTGGAAACCCTCGTGAAGGATTGAATTCAGTGAGACTGGCTGGTTCATGGTGTGACAAGCATCTTGCGGGGGAAGGGGGAGTTGAGGAGAGATCCATGGCATCTGTTTGAGGTGGCATCTGTCACTTGGTATCAGAGTGTGGTGTGTCTGACCACAGGGTGCCATAGGTTTACATGGACTGTGTACTTATTGTGGAGATTAGAATATAAGAGAGTTTTTGTAACTTGTGTTATCCTTACAAACCTATATACATGTTTAAAGGTTAGTTGTTGGTGAAGGAGCACTGTAATATAGTTAATCCTTTTTGCTGAATAAATGTTTTATTCTTTTGTTAAAAGTTCATCAAATGACTTCTGTGCCTCTGTTCAGTAGTTACTCTCCACGTAGCTAAACAAACAAAATAAAAATTAGGATCTATCAAGCTGGGTTCCCCTCTAGGATCAGGCTTGTCCAGGGGTAACCTTAACTGGGATCATAACAGTGCCCTTGGCCAAGCTGTTCCAATACAGCTATAATGCTGGCATCTACCTGACAATGTGGAAAATTGCCCAGGTATGTCCTGTCCAGAAAAAGCACGACAAATCCAATTTGGCTAATTGCTGCCTCATCAACCTTCTTGATCATCAGCAAAGTTATGGAATGTGTCATTGACAATGCTATCAAACAACACTCTCTCACAGCAGTAACCTGCTCATTATGCTCAGCTTGGGTTCTGCCAGGACCACTTGGCTCCTGACCTCATTACAGCTTTGGTCTAAACATGAGCAAAAGAGCTGAACTCCAGAGGTGAGGTGAGAGTGCCTACCCTTGGCATCAAGGCAACATTTGACTGAGTATGGCGTAAAGGAGCCCCAGTAAAATTAAAGGCAGTGGGAATTGGGAGGAAAGCTCTCCACTGGTTGGAGTCATATGAAGGAAGATGGTTGTGGTTGTTGGATGAAAATCATCTCAGTCTCTGAGCTTCACTGCAGGAGTTCTTCAGGGTAGCGTACGAGGCCCAAATATCTTCAGTTGCTTCTTCTTTGAACTTCCAACCATCACAAGTGGGGGATGTTTGCTGATGATTGCCCAGTGCTCAATACCATTCTCAATTCCTCAGATAAAGAAACAGTCCATGTGCAGCAAGACTTGGATGAGTTTCAAGCTTGAGCAGATAAGTGGCAAGTCACATTCGTGCCACACAAATGCCAGGCAATGATCATCTCTGACAAGAGAGAATCCAACCATTCCCCCATGATATTCAATGGCATTACCATCGCTGAATTCCGCACTATCAGCATCCTGGGCTGGCGGGGGGGGTTACCATTGACCACAAATCGAACTGGACCAGCCATTAATACTGTGGCTACAAGAGCAGGTCAGAGACTGGGAATTCTGGGTTGAGTAACTCCCCTCCTGACTCTCCTTAGCCTGTCCACTATTGATCACCTCTGTTACTGCTGAGATATGTTGGATCCCATTCGATCAATGCCTCGATTTAAAAATACTCATGCCTGTTTTCAAGTGCCTAGATGGCCCTTCCCCTCCCTATCACTCACTGTAACCTCCTTTAGTCGCACAGCCCTTGTGTTCTCCTCCAGTTCTGGCCCCTTGAGCATTCGTGACTTCCTCATTGGTGGCTGTGCCTTCAGCTGCTGAAATCCTAAGTTTGGAACTCCCTAAACATCTCCACCACCCTACTTCTCATGGCCCTTAAAACATACATCTTCAACCAAGCTTTTGATCATCTGCCTTAATATCTCCTTATGTGGCTCGGTGTCAAATTTTGTCTGATAATGCTCCTGTGAAACGCCTTGAGATATTTCACCATTAAAATGCCAAATTAATGCAAGTTGTTATTGTTTGTCTGGGGTGGTATAAGTTCACTCTCTTGTTTCCTTTACTGAATACTTGAAGCAGTGTAGTGAGGTCACATTTTCTGACCATGTGCATGGGTCCAGAAATATTAGACTTTGATTATAAATGAAATTACGGTAATCATGGCCTTGAATTGAGCCTAGTGTACTTCACCAAATACTGTGGCTCCCAATGGAAACCCCTGTGGGGAAAATTCATTAACTTGCCTCTTTTGTTGTGGATCAATGCATCCTATTGTTTTGGGGTTCTGTTAAAATGCCTGCCCGTTCAACCTGGGTTGAGAGATAATGGACAATGTCCAACCTGAAAGAATCTAGGCTCTCTGTGTACCCAAATCTGGCAAGTTTTATTGGTATGTACCTTTTTTTACCACAAGGCAAAAAGAAATCATTACTACAACAACAGCAACTCATTTGTATAGCACCTTTAATGTAATGAAACATCCCAAGGCATTTCGCAGGAGCATTATGAAATAAAATGTGACGTTGAGTCACATAAGGAGATATTAGGTATGATGACCAAAAACTTGGTTAAGGAGCTAGGTCTTTGGCAGTGTCTTAAAGGATGAAAGTGAGGTAGAGAGGTTAGGGAGGGAATTCCAAAGCATAGGGCCTAGCATGATGATCAATGGTAGAGTGATTAAAATTGAGCTGCTCAAGAGGCCAGAGTTAGATGAGGGTAGATATCTCGGAATGTTATGGGAGGGGCAGGGCCATTCAAGGTCTTGGAAACTGGATGAGAGTTTCGAAATTAAGACTCTGCTAGACCCATCACCAGTGTAGGTCAGTAAGTATGGGGTAATAGGTGCATGGGACTTGGCGCTAATTTGGATGTGGGCAGCAGATTTTAGGATGACTTAAAGTTTAGGCAGGGTGAAGTATGGGACACTAGCCTGAAATATGTTAGTATTGTCAAGTCTAGAAGTAACAGAGGCATGAACAAGGCTTTCAGCAGGGATGAGCTGAGGTGGGCTAAAGTCGGGCGCGGGCGATATTATGGAAGTAGAAATAGGCAGTCTTATTGCTGGTATGAATACATGATCAAAAGCTCATTTTGGGGTTGAATGTGACATCAAGTCTGGTTTAATCTCAGACATTTGCCAGGGATAAGGATGGAGTCAGTTGCTCGGGAATGGAATTTTGAGTGGGACCAAAGACGATGGCTTCAATTTTCCAATGTTTAGTTGCAGAAATTTCTGCTCATCCAACACTGGATGCCAGATAAGTAGTCTCATAAGTTAGCGACAGTGGAGAAGTCAAGATAGGTAGATGGTAGCGAGTAAGAGGTGAGTCCTGTCTGTGTACATGTGGAAACTAACACTGCTTTTGGATGATGTCGTCAAAGGGCAACATATAGATAACAAAACGAAGGCCAAGGCTAGATCCTTGGGAGACACTAGAAATAACTCTGTACGAGCAGGAAGAGAAGCTATTGTAAGTGATACTTTTAGATGCTTAAATAGATGAGAATGTAATCAGGTGAGAGCAGTCCCACCCAGCTATGGAAAAGTAGAGAGGCAATTGAGGAGGGGTTGTGTGTAAGGCTGCAGATAGGTCAAGAAAGATAAGGCGGAACCTTTGTCACAGTCACATAGGATGTAATTTGTGACTTTGAAAAGAGCGTATTAGAACTTTTTCTTTCCTGATTTGAATGCAGTATCACTTAGTTCTGTTTCGAGTTGCACTAAAGTAAAATCAGTAGTGCAGTATAATGGCATCCTAGAGTGGTGTTACTGTTTGTTTGGTCGACTCAACTGGTAGCACTGTGTGATTGGAGTAAAAATTTTGTATGTTCCACCCTTACTTCAGGATTTGACTATCCAACCTGGTCTGTTGATTCAGTAAAGTACTGAGGAATGGTGCATTGCCATAGATATTGCTCTTTGGATGAGATAATAAACTAAGGGCTTGTCTGTCTCTCTGACAGTTTGGAGAATGTGAAGGACCCTGTAGCAATATTTACAGAAGAACAAAAATTTCTCCTGGTGCTGTAAACTGCATTTCTCGCTTCAGCAATACCATCAAAACTGGCTAAACGAGTTATTTAAGTCACTATTGTTTGTAAGAACCTTCCATTCATTTGTATTTGTTTCTGTAACAATGGTTCCTGTATTGAAAATACATTTGTTCTATAAAACTCTGTGATGTTAGATGTGACGTATAAATTCAATTTTTAAAAATAAAAGTAATCTTGTATATAAAATAAGTTGCTTGACATATATATTCCTTCTTAGTTGCCAACATACATTTTGTGTAATTATTTTACATTCACAGGCAGAAAATATGGATTTACGTTTATTTCTCCCAGACTGCCACCCTAGTAGGTATGCTACTGTTACATTAGTAAATGATTCCCAGCCCAACAAAGTGACTCCTCAAGCTGCTTCTTCAAATGAGACTCAAGCTACTCATAAAATAGGAAAACTAAAATGGCGCAATGTTACTCAGCCAGAGTGAGTATCCATTTTAAATCTTTTATTGTTTAATGTACTTACTGTGCTTAATTTAAATAATACTTTGAAGAGGCCTGTTACTTCTCTTTTTATTTGAAAATTGCTGAGAATTGCAGTCATTCATTTTTAATATTTTACTGTTTATTTCTGCTGTTTTCCTTCATTTCTGGTGATCTCAGAAACTAAATAAAACATTGATTTGCTATTAAATTTTAAAGTTATTAAATGTAAATCTGCTATTAAATTTACAATATTATCATTAGCCTGTAGGATATTAGTGTCCTGTACTTTTGGTTTTGGGATTCTGCGCCAATTTCATAGACAATGCTTTCTTCTCACCGTTGTGAAAAACTTTTGTCAGAAGTTTAAAGAATTAGTGGAAAATTATATTCTGGAGTAGGTGTAAAACTGGAGATATTCAAGATTGTAAAATTTTCAAAACAGGAATGGGAGAAATGGCGGAGAAAGGAGGGTATCACTAAACAAGGATACTGTTACAGCATAAGAAAGAACATTTTTAATTGGTGCTGTTACTCGGGTGAAGAGCTGCCTGTATTCAGTTCTGCAACAATAAGGGATCTGTTCTCATATTAGAGCATGTGATAGATTGCCAATAGTGAGCAAGACATTGAGGATGATGTTTGCAGATATGAGCGAGGTTTGTGGAGGAATGATTATAATAATTGAAAATTGTAACTGTTCTGAAATAAAAGTAAGATAAAAACATTTATGATCAAAGCAACCTGGTTTTGGTTATAAAAAAAATAACTACAGTAAGTGGCGTGAAGCTGAGAGAACATTTGGAATTAGTGGTCTTTATGTAATGAAATCCATTGAAAATAAAGGAAAGCAGCTTCAGCTAAAAAACCTTCAGCTGAAAATACCCTAATTTTAGTTAATGAGAGGGGACGTGGCCTAGATTAGTAGCAGTTCAAACCTAACCACCAGTGGAAGATATTTAACTATGTAATAGTTGAGTGCTACACTAGGTCCAGTCCAGTTAGAAGCAAAGACTTTGGCCTGATTTTAAGTTCTTGGCAGAAACTAAGCAGGGGAGGTGGGCAATTCTAATGAGGGTAGTTATTATACCCTCTGACCCCTTTGTCGCCTTGCTCTATTCCAAGCTGTTTGTATTAAAACAATGCGAAAGACTTTTACAAGCACATAAGAAATGAAGGTAATCAAAAAGAGATGGGCTAGGAATGAAAGAGCTGTGGATAAAGGGGAGCCTGTGGACATACTGTACTTGGATTTCCAGAAGGCATTTGATAAGGTGCCACATCAAAGGTTTTTGTGGAAAATAAAAACTCATGATATGGGGGGTAACATATTAGCATGGATAGAAGCGAAAACAAAAAATGCTGGAAAAACTTAGCAGGTCTGACAGCATCTGTGGAGAGAGAGAGAGACAGAGATATCGTTTCGAGTCCGTATGACTCTTCTTCAGATCTAGAGGGAGGTAGAAATATATACATGGGTGAAGTATATACTGATTAAGCGGGGTGGAAAGGTAAAGCTGGATAGAAGGCCAGGGATAGGTGGAGGCAAAGGAGAGATGGCAAAAGATGTCATAAACAAAAGGTCAAAGAGTTGTTAATGGTGGTGGTACTGGCTAAATGAGGTGCTAATGGTGACATTAAGAAAGCAGAATGTGATGATGGCAGGACCAGGGTAAGCACTCTAGAAAGTGACAGATGGCCCTAGTTGGGGTGGGGTGGGGGGAAGGGATGATTGTGGGAAGAAAGATCGAAAATAGGCTAAAAGCTGGGGATAGAAAAATGAATGAAAATGGAAATATATTTAAAAAATAATAATACTGAAAATAAGTGGGAATTATTTTTTTAAATTAAAAAAACTAAAAATGAATATGGAAAAAATGGGGATGAAAAAGGTGGGTGAGGATGAAGGAGAGAGGTCATGGTCTGAAGTTGTTGAACTCAATGTTAAGTATGGAAGACTAAAGTGCCTAATCGGAAGATGAGGTGCTGTTCCTCCAATTTGCGCTGAGCTTCACTGGAACATTTCAGCAGGCCAAGGATGGACATGTAGGCATGAGAGTAGGATGGTGTGTTGAAATGGCAAGTGACAGGAAGGTTTGGGTCATGCTTGCAGATAGGCCAAAGTTGTTCTGCAAAGCGGTCACCCAGTCTGCATTTGGTCTCTCCAATGTAGAGGAGACTGCATTGAGAGCAGCGAATGCAGTAGACTAAATTGAGGGAAGTGCAAGCGAAAGGAGTGTTTGGGCCCTTGGACGGTGAGGAGGGGGGTGGGGAAAGTAACGGGGCAGGTGTTTGCACCTTCTGCGATTGCATGAGAAGGTGTTGTGGGAGGGGGTTGAGGTATTGGGGGTGATGGAGGAGTAAACTAGGGTGTCCTGGAGGGAACAGCCCCTATGGAATGCCGACAGGGCGGGTGAGGGGAAGATGTGTTTGGTGGTGGCATCATGCTGGAGTTGGCGGAAATGGCAGAGGATGATCCTTTGAATGCGGAGGCTGGTGGGGTTAAAAGTGAGGACAAGGGGGACCCTATTATGGATCTGGGAGAGAGAAGAAGGTGTGAGGGAAGAGGTGCGGGAGATGGGTTGGACACGGTAGGGGTCCATCCTGTTCTCATGCCCACATGTCTGTCCTTGGCCTGCTCCAATGTTCCAGTGAAGCTCAACACAAATTGGAGGAACAGCACCTCATCTTCCGATTAGGCACTTCACAGCCTTTCACACTTAACACTGAGTTCAACAACTTCAGCGCATGAACACTCTTCTCCATCCCCACCCCACTTTTTCATCCCCCTTTTTTCCATATCCATTTTAATTTTTAAAATTTTTAATTAATTTTTGAAAAAACATTTTCCCACTTATTTTCATTATTATTTTTAAAATTTATTTCCATTTTCATTCATTTTTGTATCCCCAGCTTTTAGCCTATTTTCGACCTTTCTTCCCACCACCGTACCCTCCCCCCACCCCATCCCGACTAGGACCATCTGTCACTTTCCAGACTGCTTACCTGCCATCATCACATTCTGCTTTCTTAATGTCACGATTGGCACCTCATTTAGCCAGTACCACCACCATTAACAACTCTTTGACCTTTTGTTTATGACATCTTTTGCCATCTCTCCTTTGCCTCCACCTATCGCTGGCCTTTTATCCAGCTTCGCTGATTCCACCCCGCTTAATGAGTATATATTTCACCACATCGCTACCTCCCTTTAGATCTGAAGAAGAGTAATACAGAATCAAAACGTTATCCCTGTCTCTCTCTCCACAGATGCTGTCAGACCTGCTGAGTTTTTCCAGCATTTTTTGTTTTCGTTTCAGATTTCCAGCATTTGCAGTATTATATTAGCAGGATAGAAGATTGGCTGGCAGAAAGCAGCGAGTATGCATAAATGGGTCTTTGACTGATTGGCAGGATGTGACAAGTGGAGTCACAGGGGGCCTGTGCTGGGGCCTCAATTTTTTACAATTTACATCATTGACTTAGTTGAGGGAAGTGAAGGCATGGTAGCTAAGTTTGCAGATGACACAAAGATAGGTATGAAAGTAGGGTTATGAAGAGGACATGAGGTTGAAGATGGAAATAGGTTGAGTGAATGGGCAAAGATCTGGCAGATGGATTATAATGTGGGAAAACTTGAAGTTGTTCACTTTGGCAGGAAGAATAAAAAAGCAGAGTATTACTTAAATGGAGAACAGCTGCAGAATTCTGAGGTACAGAGAGATCAAGGTGGCCTAGTGCATGAGTCACAAAAAGTTAGAATGTAAGTACAGCATGTAATCAAGAAGGCTAATGGAATGCTATCTTTTATTACAAGAGGAATTGAACATAAAACTAAGGATGTTATGCTTCAGTTATACAGGGCATTGGTGAGACCACATCTCGAATACTGGATGCAATTTTTGTCTCCTTATTTAAGGAAGGATGTAAGTGTATTGGAGGCAATTGAAGAAGTTTACTAGATTGATACCTGGAATGAAAAAGGGGTTGTCTTATGAGGATAGGTTGGACAGGCTGGGCTTGTTTCCACTGGAGTTTAGAACAATGAGGGGTGACTGATTGAAGTGTATAAGATCCTGAATGATCTTGACAAAGTGGACATGGAAAGGATGCTTCCTCTTATGGATGTGTCCAGGACCAGGAGGTACTATTTTAAAATTAGAGGTCGCTCTTATTGGACAGAGATGAGGAGAAATTTTTTCTCTTGGAGGGTTGTGGAACTCTCTTCCTCAGAAGGTGGTAGAGGTGGGGTCACTGATTATTTTTAACGCAGAGGTAGATAAATTCTTGTTGGGCAAGGGATTCAAAAGTTATCAGGGGTGGGGTTAGATGGGAATGTGGAACTCGAAACATAAACAGTTCAGCCATGATCTTACTGAATGGCGGATCAGGCTTACTTCTGCTCTTATTTCCTATGTTCGTATTTCAAACTAACACAAAGAGCATCAATTGTCACATTCCCGGCCCATAGCCAAGATGACTTAGGACATTAAGCAGTTTGTTATCTTGTTGTGGGTGTCTGACTAATGTTCACCTGCATTGTGCAGGGGTTAGTTTTATTTTTGTGGGCACAACATGAGATACATATGAGAATATACTTATGGGGGTAAGGGTCTGGTCAATTTGATTGACAGGATTGTTTGTTAATCCCTACACAGGATGTTGTCAGAGACATTGCCCTCTACTGAATACAATTAAAATTAACAAAGAATTGGAAAGCCTGTGTTTGGGAGGTATCTTTGTTTTGAATAAACGGTCTATGAGATGAGGCTTGAGGCCTGGAGCTGCAAGCAAGAATTGCAAGCAGTCAGGACTTGTGGTTAAAAGTTAACAATAGAGAAAGTTATGCCAGAACAAAAGGGCCCAGGTGCATGGTGTATTTTCATTTTTTGAGGAGCAAAGTAAGATAGAATTAATAAGTAGAATTTTCTTTGACAATTACTTCCTATGTTCACTTCCTACCTGTGAAATAAAGCAGTTTGATGATCCAGACCTGGCCTTGCCTCGAGTGGTGCAGTCCTCCTTTAAGAAGATGGGAGAAGCACACTTGAGGGCATGTACAAAAAGACATAATACCCAGTTCAAATCGCAAGGGGATCAGTTTTTTGCAGACTAGGTTTGCTAGATTTTGGGCCATACAGGTAAGTTCTTGAAAGCAAAGTATACAGACTACATACAGGAAAGGTAAACACTACTTTATTCCAGAGAATTTCTAAGGCAGACTTGAAATTTGTAATGTCAGATTAGAAACTAAACATTTCAATCCAGTATTTAGTTCATAATCTGGACTGATTCTCCAGTGAATTCTGAAGGAGTGCTGTATATTTACAGACACATAAGAACCTAAGAAATGGGTGCAGGAGTAGGTCATGCACCCCATTGAGCCCCCTCAGGTGTTTACCAGATCCTGGCTGAACCTTTACATCAACTCTAGTTTCCTTTGATTCTCTTGGTGCTCAAAAATCTATCATTCAGTCCTAAATATAATTGATGATTGAGCATCTACAGCCCTCTAAGTAACAAACATTCTCCTCATCTCTGTTCTAAACAGCTGATCCCTAACTATGACCCCTAGTGCTAGACTATCTAGTCAGGGGGAACAGCCTTTCCACACCTACAATATCAAGTCCTCTAAGAATTTCATAAATTTCAATTAAATCACTTCTCAGTCTTCTGAACTTCAGGGAATATAGGCCCATTCTACTCAATCTCTCGTCACAGGACAGTCCCCTCACCTCAGGAATCAAATCAGTGAATCTTCATTGCATGTTTCTTCTAAAGAGACTAAAAACTTTATCCAGTAGTCAAGTTGTCATCTCACCAAAGCCCCATATAATTGTAGAAAGGCATTCTTACTCTTATACTCGCATCCTCTTGCCATAAAGACCAACATACCTTTTGCCTCCCCAATTGCACTTGCATGTTAATTTTCTGTGATTTGTACACCAGAGCACCCAAATCCTTCTGAATACTAACATTACCTCATCCCTCAGCTTTTTAAAGAGATATTCTGATGTCCTATCCTTCTTATTGAAGTGGGTAGTTTCACACTTCTGAAATTATACTCAGCATTTGTCATCATCTTGCCCAGTGCATCCCTTTGCAGACTCTTTAGTCCTCTTCACAGCTTTCTTCCCCACTTGGCTTTGTATTATTAGCAAACTTGGGTATATTGCACTCGGGCCCTTCATCTAAGCCATTGGAATAGATTGTATATTGCTGAGGCTCAAGCACAGGGCCTTGTGGCACTCCAGTAATTTGATTGGCTAACGGATAGAAAAAAATCATCAATACTCATATATTACCTCAATCCCTGAACCTTTCCGTAGTGTAACAACCCATTGTATGGCATCTTATCAAAAGGAGGGGAGGTGGTGGTCTAGTGGCATTGTCACTGCTGTGGTATTCCAGAGACCCAGCGTAATGCTCTGGGGACCCAGGTTCAAATCCCACCATGGCAGATGGTGAAATTTGAATTCAATAGAAAGTCTAATGATGAGAACTAAACCATTGCCGATTGTCGTAAAAACCTGTCTGGTTCACTAATGCCCTTCATGGAGGGAAATCTGCCATTCTTACCTGGGTCTGGCCTATGTGGTTGGCTCTTAAAATGCTCTCCGAATAAATGCTGCCCACATCCCTTGAACAAATATTAAAAAAATAGATTCTAGCATTTTCCGTACTACTGATGTCACGCTAACTGTTCCCTGTCTTCTTCCCTTTTCTTGAACATGAAGGTTACATCTTCTACTTTCTGATCCACAGGGATTGTTCTAGAATCTAGTGATTTATGGAAGATCAAAACCAACGTACCCACTTTCTCTGCGGGCACTTTTATGTGTTTGTTTATTTAGGATTGATTGAGAGCTGCTGGTCTGTATCAAATATCCAATATGTTGGATGAAAGGTTAAACTGAGGCCTGGATTGCTTACTGGGCGGAAGCTAAAAAAAAACTCATAATGTTCTTCAAAAGAGCAGGAAGTTCTCCCAGCAACCTGGTCAACATTCCTTCCTCAACAAGATGATTTTGTCATTCCTTTCATTATTATTTAATAGAGTCTTGTGCACACTAATCTATATAACAATCAAGATTGTGCTTGGGAAGTAATTTTTTGAGCACATTGACGTTTCTCAAACAGATGATAAGATGGTATACAAATATAAGTCTATTTTTAACTTCCAGGCACGCATACTACCTGTGAGCAATTCCCGGGTAGATGAACAAGTACTGGTATTTTTATTTTAATATGCTAAATATTTTTGTAAATGTGAACTTCTTAAAAAGTTGCACTTAATTTGATATTTGTTTGTAATTATAAATCTTTGCCTAAGACGTTGCTTCTTTTCTTATTTATAGGGTTGATTGGATTGAGTGCTGGTCTGTTCCAAATATCCTACTCTGCATTGACTATACATGGCATCCCATCTACCCTCAGAAAGCTGATGAACAGTTGAAGCAAAGCAGTAAGAAGCAATTCATTCATTCTTTTATTTATTCCTTTGCTCCTTCCAAAAGGTGTGAGGAATATTGGAACAGGAGTGGGCCATTTAGCCCCTCGAGTCTGTTTGGTCATTCAGCTCGATCATGGCTGATCTGTATCTGAACTCCATTATGTCCGCCTTACTTCCATATTCCTTAATACCCTTGCCTAACAAAAATCTATCGACGTCTGCTTTGAAATTTTCAATTGACATTCAAATGTTCGGCATTATTATATGGCTATAATATTATTTTGGCTATTCACATAAAAACATGATGAGTAAGTGTTTTTGACATGTCATACTGCCTAAATTATTTATAATTAAATTGGTGGTTGACCTTTTTCAAGTTGACTCCTGATTTCTCACTTGAAGTGTGCACATGTATTATAGGTTTAGTAGTGAGTACTTTTATGGAAAATATCAATTTATGCAAGTTTCAGTCAACAGAGAGGTTTCAGCTATCATCAGAGGTACGAACAGTGACAAATTCTCCTGTTCCTTTGCACGTGTGAAATGCCTGAACAGTCCTAGAAACATACCGAACTGAAAGGGAGGCCATTTAGCCGCATATATCTGTGTAAGCTGTTTCACACCCTTGCTTTTTCCCCACAGTTCTACCTACAGTTTTCCTTTTCAAGTAAACTAGATGGAATTGCATTTGCATACAGCATAGAAACAGGTTATTTTGTTTTATGCTCCACAAAGTACCTCCTCCCTCCCTATTAACTTCAACTCACCCTCTTAATATATCCTTTTAGTCCTTCCTCTCTTTTGTACTTATCTACATGCTTCTATGCTATTTGCCTCAACCATTCCATGTAGTAGCAAGTTCCATATCTCACTACTATGAGCAGCGATGAATCCCTTTTTGGATTTAATAATGACAATCTTATGTTTATGACACTTGTTTGCATTGTTTTGTGCTTCTCACTGGTGGGTTAATTAGAAAGGGGAGGCAGGTGCGTAATTGATTCATTGAACTATTTATACCTCCGATATGATGTTTTGCATGTTGTTCTGGATTCTAGCTGATGTTTCTAGAACCATAAAAGTTTGCAGCAAAGGAGATGGTCACTTTTGTCCATTGTCTCTTCACCAGCTTTTTCATGACATTTCAGTTTTTACATTCGCCTCATGTATTTCCCAACTTTACTTTGCTCTATGTAAAATTTTTAGTGCTTTTCATTTCCTGGTTGGCTGTCTGTGAGAATTCTTTATGATTGGCTGCTTGAACAGCTTGATGACATCACTGCAGCTTCACGCTGGAAATTCCCATTAAAGAATGCTATAGTCAGTTGCATGGTGAGAGAGGTAAGGTTCTCGCCACAGTGCTGGCTGTCTCTCAGCAAGCTTTACTTTGAGTTCAGCAGTTAGTGCCTTTGCTTCACTGCTAACCTTAAAGTCAATAGTGTTGGCATTGAAAGATGAGACTAGAAATTTAAAATACAAAGAAGAGAAATATTAAATAATTAATAAAACTTAGAGGATGAAACCCTGGACTGGATGGATTGCATCTGTGCATTCTAAAAGAATCTATAGAATAAACAGTACAGACACTATTACAGATATTTAATAATTTTATTAGAGAAAGGTGTAGTGCCGGATGACTGGCAGACAGCTGACATTATAGCTATATTTAAGAAGGGTGAGAGAACATTTCCAGGGAACTATAGACCTGTTGACATCAGTAGTAGGAAAAATAATGCAATCCCTGCTAAAGAAGAAAATAGAAAAACATCAAGAAACCAAAAGTATAAAAATGAATAGTCATCATGGATTTCAAGAGAGAAGTCTTGATTGACCAACTTCATTGAGTCCTTTGAAGAGATAACAGAGAGAGTAGGCAAGGGTAATGAAGTCGATGTAATACATCCAGATTTCCAAAAAGCATTTGATAAGATACATTGGGTTAATGAATAAGATCAGAGTATACAGAGCTGGGGACAAGCCACAGGATATAAATGCACTGGAGGGGATGCAAAAAAAATAAATTACTAGGACGATACTGGAACTGAAACCCACCAGTAAGTATGCCTTCCCTCACACCACCCCATATGGTTCAACCCACAATGCCGAGAAGTACCGACTGAGGACCTACGGCAGGAAGATTGGCAGAGGAAAACATCCACCAGAAACCACTTTCTCATTGTAGACCCTACTACTTGTTCACCGAGCTTTGATCTCACACGGCGCCAGTGGACCCTTTTAAACCATTTCCAGAATGACCAAGGCCTCTGTGCAGTCACCCAACATCAGTGGGGTCAACATGACCATCCAGGCTGCAGCTGTCTGGCAATCCAAATAATGACTTCCATTGTTGAGGAGTGTCCACTGAGTAAACTTGAAGACAGGATTAAAGAACTCCACCTAGCCACTGACCAGGCTATTGCTTGGCTCTGTGACTATGCACACTCTAAATAATGATGCATATGTGCCAGGATGTTTTCAAGGATGGGACACCTTATGAGGGGAGGTTGGAAAATGTAGGATTAGTCTCCCTGGAAGAGAGAAGGTTAAGAAGTGACGTAATAGAGGTTTTCAAGAAGATGAGAGGTTTTGATAGAAGAGATAGAGAAAAACTATTTTCGCCGGCAAATAGGTCAATAGCCAGAGGTCACAGATTTAAAACCATTGACCTTGAAGAGAGATTGGAAGCCAATTTTTCAATCATAGTTGTCATGATCTGGAAAACTTGATCTGAAAAAGTGGTGGAACCTGATTCTATAAATAATTTTAAAAGGTAGTTGGACAGGTACTTAAGCAGGAGCAACATGTTAGGTTATGGATAAAAGGAGCAAAGATAAGGGATGTTTATGACTAATCTTACAAAAAGCCAGCATAAGCATGACAGGCCGAATGGTCTATTGTGCTGTAAGTTTCTGTGATTCTATACAAAGTAGCAGCACAAAAGATGTGGCCATAAAGGCAAATTGGAATCCTTGTTTTTGTATCTAAAGGTATAGAGAACATAAAAAGAAATATGTTAAATTTGAACAAGATCGTAATATGGCTCTTGTCATACTATTCTTTTGGGTCTTTGGATACTCCTTTATAGGAAGGTAATGAAAGTGATAGATAGTGATAGATTTGTAAGGGGTAAGGTTATGAAAGAGACTTGAAGTTATGCTTTGTTCACCAGAGCTCTGAAGATTAAGGTGTGACCTGATTATACTCTTTCATAATCTTGAAAGCCTCAATGTCGAAGGTGGTGATAAATTGTTTTCACTTGTAATAGAGATGAGCCATTTAGCTCCCAAGTCTGTTCCAACATTCAGTGAGGTCATGGCTTATCTGTGACTTAACTCCATATTCCTGCAGTTACTCTATATTCTTTAATACCTTTGGCCAACAGAAATCCCCCAATCTCAGTTTTAAAAGTAACAACTGACCTAGCATCAATTGCTGTTTGCGGAAGAGAGTTCCAAACTTCTGCCACACTTTGGGTGAAGAAGTATTTCCTAATTTCATTCCTGAAAAGCGAAGCTCCAATCTTTAAGACTGTGCCCCCTAGTCTTAGACTTCCCAACTAGTGGAAATAGTTTCCCCCAATCAATCCTATCTGTCCTTCTTAATATCTTCGAAACTTTTCTCAAATCAACCATTAACCTTCTAAATTTCACGGAATACGACCCTAGTTTGTTTAACCTCTCCTTGTATTTATCCCTTGGAGTCCAGGCATCATTCTCGTAAATCTATGCTGCACTCCTTCCAAGGCCGATATATCCTTCATAAGGCATGATGCCCGGAGCTGATTGCAGTACTCCAGGTGTGGTCTAACCAGGATGCACTGGTCATCTGGATTGTAATGAGAGGCTAATTACAAAAGCTGAAAAGGAGGGAGCTTAGAAAAATGTTTTTCACAAAGGATAGTTAAAAAGTGGATTTTTCTAACACAATCAATTGAAGAGGGTTCTGGTAATTTTAAAAAAACACAATTAGATACTTACTTAATAAAGAGGAATATTGACAGGCATGGTTAGAAAGCAGGCGAGTGGGGATTGACTAGGTGGTTTCTGGAGAAAAAAAATGCCCCAATAGACTTGAGCCAAAAGATTTGTTTCTGTATTTCAGCACACTGTGGTACACTTTCAAATTAAAAACAATGCAACTTAATTTTAAGTAGCTGTGTTGAATACACATCACACAACGTATTGCAGGTTGGTTAATGAAGGTGGTGGAATTTTGGAAATTATTAAAGATCAATAGGAGTAGCAGAGATTATCTATTGGCAAGTTAATGTTTGGTTTTGGCAGTAACCTTATATGTATGTTGGAACACACTTTCTTAAAATATATCATTTCTTCTTAAAGTATTTGAAATGCAGCAATTGACATCAAGATCATCACAGAAGGCTGCTGAAAGAACATTGCATTCTCCTTCAGTTTCACAAAGGTTGCGTATTGATCCATGTGAACTTGCACCTGATAAACTACATGTGGAGCTAGAAATGTCTCCAGATTCTCAAATCATTCTGTATGGGCCACTCCTGAAGGCGCTGTTATCTATCAAGGTACAGACTATTAATTTCTCATGCCAATTCAAATGTCTGTTCAGTTTAAGACAGATTTTCAAAATTATTTTTAAGTCTGCGAATTTGCTTTGCTTTTTACCCTCCCAAATGGTGTGACTGGATTACAGTAACATGAACACTGGCTATTGTCTTGCACCTCATCAGTGACACTTGATGACAAGTGCTAGCATTCTTTTAAATCATGATTGCTGTGCTGTCAAATGCTTTCAATAGTTGCAGTAATGTTGCAAGAAGGTAAGTAGTGTAACTAAGCATTGCTGATACTCCTCACATTTATGATAGTGAATTTTTAAAATTAAAACTGTAGGCATAACTCTGCAGCAGTATTATTTCAGTATGATCATGAACATGATATACCATGCAAAATGAACTGAATGAACCATCAGAGTTTAGTCCCAAAGAAAACTTAAATGGCAACTCTTGGTTCTTTAACTTTAGGTGTCTTATTAGCTGTTTCTTGATTAAACCTAAGCCATGTGACTAAGTAGCAACCATGTTGTGCTTGAAGTTTCACTATCTGCTAATGATTATCCTATTGCAGGCATAATTAGAAATTGGCTTGTTATCAGATTTCAGAATTTTTTGACCATTTTCCCCCTAAAATAACCGTTATCTGAATGCTTTTTTTTAAAGTAAAGTATATTCTCAAGTTTTAAAAGGCCCCTTGACAAGGCTAAATAGATGTTTTGTTTTCCAGAGGATGAATGATAAGCAATTTTAGTTTGGCTGGTTAATGTTAAAATGGGAGGTCTTGTGGTGCAGTGGCAGTGTCCCTGCCTCTGGACCAGAAACTCTGGGTTCAAGTCCCACTTCAGGACTTGATGGCCATGGAATGTGCATTGAAACTTGTTGATTATCAGTCTGTAAATCTTTCCAACATGCCTGATGGCAGAAGGTAAGAGCAGGAGAGTTTCCTGGTCAGTCATATTGCAGAAGGCAACAGCAAACCATTGCAGTATTTTGCCAAGCATAATTATGGACCGATGTGATGGAAATCCATGGCCACCAATGCCCTCTTGGGGCATGGTATCTGAAGAAAGAGGAATTGTAATATAGCTTACAATCATTGCGTTGAAAGATCCTATGATCCCAGTGTGAAAGAGTTGAAAAAAGCCTGACAGTTTAAGAGGCTTTTTGGACTTGGAAGTTGGAGAGGACTAAAAGCTTCAGGCAGGGTCAGAAAATCAGAAGTGCTGGAGAAGAAATTAAACAATGTTTTATTTTGAGTAAGAGGATGATTAAAAGACATTGCGTGATTTTAAAAATTTTATATTATTATACAAAGATGAGTTGTGCTGTTAAAATTAAGTATGCATGATTATAACCACTATCAGTTACATTCACCTTGCTGTGAAATAAAGCAAGTTATTGATTTGTATCAGACCTCGTCCCACTAAGTATTTGCTTGATTCAGCCTTGGAGAGATTCAAGAACTACATGTGCTGGAGATGCAAATATCCAGTTCCAGTGGCTATGGTTAAGGGTTATGCTGTGTCTAGATAGATCAGCATGTGTTAACTCACATAGAAGTAAAATACTCTGTTTACTCGAGCCTCCAATGCCATTGAACCCAAGAGGGTACCTTTGGAGAACCAAATCTGTAATACTTGAATGTTGAATTTTTTTCGCCTGGATCAAGATTGCAATTTATTTTAGTAATGAGAGCATACAGGAATGCCCCGCTCTAACTAGTAGATACGTTCCTGAAAACTACTGCTTAAATTGAAACTACTTATATCGAAACAGGTTTTCCCATTCAAATATACGTAATATCAGGAGGTGCATTCCCAACCCAAGATTTTTGGCTCCAGTCGGTATCATAAACATGAAATAAACAAAACACAATGGCCTGAATCTTCTAAGCATGGCAGTGCTGAGTGCATTGTTGCTGTGCCTGGTGATTCTCTCAGTCTGATGCTGCTGCACGGTTCTTCTGGGATCTTCAAATCCTGTCTGTCAAAGTAATGCAGAGTGCAGTGGGGAACTCCATCAGAGCCAAATGGAGTTGGGGGAAGAGTTGGCCCAATGTAAATAAATCTTCTACATTCCCAGTGATGTGGCAGAGAACAAAAAAGAACAGGTTTTGTTTTTCCTGATTGCTCTAAAACAAAACTACAAAATACATGCCCGAGATATGGTTGGCATATTTTTGCGAAATCAGTTTCCCCTATACGCCCTCATGTTAATTTGTGTCATCTCTTAAAATGACCAGATTGCTGGTGCTCATTTTTCCCCTGGTCCCATTTGTTTGCCTCATATGAACGGCTTCTCTGCCTCAGCCCCCTTCTTCCTGCAGAGTTCGTAACTATTCTCCATGTGGTGGGGGCTCAGTTGGCACTATCTTCCTCAGTGTTCTGCTTCACTGTTGTACTCATGTCCATCAGGCGCTTCGGAGGGCTCCAGAGCCCATGGCATGGATCCAAAAGAACGTGTTCTTGACCGTCATTAAGACAAGCATGTTGCAAGGTGGTGGGGTTGAGGGGAGACCAAAACTTAAGCTAAAATAGAGAATGAGGAAAAAGTAGAGAATGAGGTACAGCCTTTTCATTGATTTCAATAAAAGCAAAGTACTGTGGATGCTGGAAATCTGAAATAATAACAAAGTGCGGGAAATACTCAGCAGGCCTGGCAGCATCTGTGGAGAGAAAAACAGAGTTAATCTTTCAAGTCCAATATGACACTGGGTTCTGAAGAAGTCATATTTGACTTTAAATGTTGACTCTGTTTTTCTCTCCAGGTATTCTGCCAGGCTTGCTGAGTATTTCTAGCACTTTCCATTTTCTTTCATTGATTCACCCAGCCAGTAACTACGTAGACAGCTACAAAAAAACGCTTGCACCCAGTTCCAAAATACTTTATAATGGGGTAGGTAACGCTTAAAATGAATAAATCGGTAGTAATTTTTAACTACTTAATAACAAAACTACTCCATTTGGGGCTACTTAAAACGGGATAAGGTTGTATATATTAGGCTATCGAGCAGTTGTTGGAAAATTACTCTCTTGATTCTGCTAAGTGTAACTGGTTGCACTTTTCTGACAGTTGTCCATTATGTCCTGTTATCTTCAAAGGAAAACTACTTTGGAGAAGATGACATGTATACTGATTTTGAAGAAGTGGTCACAAGCCCTGTGCTGTCATTATCAACATCTTCTAGTTCTGGATGGCCAGCGGTTGGAGTTGAAGAAAATGAGAAAAAGGAAGCAGAGAGTGGAGGCAAGCAAGTCCACCCGCTTACACTCCGCCCATGGGACATCTCTGTTCTTATTAATTTGTACAAAGTGCACGGAAGACTTCCAGTGGTGAGTGAATTGGAACAGAAAAGATATTCACTTTGTGCTTTGAAGCAAACTGTTGTTGAATCTTCAATTTGTATCACTGTTTTTGAAACTGAAGTATTCATTCCAGTACATATTTTGTTTAAAACAGTATGTTATCAAGACTACATAATTAATAAAAGAATAATATGGCTTAGAATGCATTGCATATACTTTAATATATAGACTGCTATGTGCCACTAAGTCGTAACACACTTAGGTTGAACTAAAAAAAATGTAAAGTTCACAAAGTTATTAATGCAAATTAAATCTCAAAATGGTTGTTTTGTGAAATATATCCAAAAGTTTGCTTTCTGTGTAGTATATCCAAGTGAATTTCTTGGAGTGTTAACATTCCATTTTCTTTCCCTGGACCGAGTAGTTATAATAGACAACATATGTATAATTTTATACCCCTTCATGTGAACTATGATTTGAGATGTAATGAGGTCAGAAGTGCAATGTGATGTGAAATGTAGTGATGCCAGATTTTATTTCACTGAATATTATAGTAATAGTTTTCCCTGCATACATCTTGAGGCAGTGACATACCTTAGGCGCAGTTGATGTAAGTAAATGTTGAGCAGTTCAGTACATAGCTTATGATCTAATCTTTATTGCCTTACAATGCACTCAAATCCTCCGTGTTCGTTATAGCATGTATAACGTTTGGAACAGATGTCTTATGACTTGAAATAACTCAGATTGCTTCTTCAATTTTATGAATAGAAAACCATGTAACAAGCATAATGCAATAAATTAAAATGCCCTATTTATAATTTTATGTTGACAACAGGACTTGAGATTGGGATAATGTCGGCATATTGCATGCTAGATAATATAGTTGCTTAGTATCTCTTAAAACTTTTATTTCCAGTGTATTGATCTGTAATATATAAGAACGAAAGAAGAAGCCTACTTATCAGCCTACTTATTTGATGTAGCTACCACTGGAATGGTTTCACTTGCATGCAGAATATGCACATGTGTGATGTGACTTAAATTGATCACATCTAACCATATTATGTTATAGCCTTTTAATACACTTAACTCAGCTTTACGCATTCAAAGAGATTCTAATTGAGTATGAGAGAACATCAAAAGCAATATGTTGACAAGCAAACTATGTAAAGTTAGCTTATAAAATAAAACTGTGGTTAAATCAAGAGGCAAATGTATAAAATGTTCTGCCAATTTTGCAGGAAAATGCCATCTGTTTCCACAAACATTGAGGAATATCACAAAAGCACTGTTTTGAGTGGCAGTGCAATCTTGCATTCGCCCCTGACTCTCCCTTTGTACGTTTTAAATATTGTGTTTTGAAAACTGTATTAATTATTCTCCTCCCCATGCAGGAAAAGCAAAACAGCACGTAAAATACAGTAGTTAATTTGGTGGAATAATCTTTGAAGGATGCAAAATGGTAAACCTTCTTGCACTATTAGAAGAAAGTGTCTATTCAGGTAGCCTGCTGTACTTGGAGTATCTAAGCTGGTGATCAAAGTTTCAAAAGTAATTTGTGTCCCATAACAGCCCAGGAACCTAGGCAACAATAGGCATATCTACATTTAGTTTACAAAAATCAATGCTGATATGGATCTATGATCAACTGCATTGTTCACCTGAATTTTAGATCATGCTGTGGTATGGTTTTTAGGCCTATTTCAGCTATGTGTTCTTTTGCTTTTCCTTACCTTTTTTAGACTCTTCCATCCCATCCTTAAAGAAGGAGATCAGGCTGATGACCAACCACTAGAAAGTGTGAAGAAGTCTGAGTTATTTGACTGCCGATTTTGCTTTCCACTTATTTTGCACCACACTGTGACACAGCATGTTTAAAAACCAGAACTATGGTGCAGATCTTGACTGTGCCCGCAGTTTTCTGTCACCCGGTAGCCCTCAACAACGTGCTTGTGTTGTAAACTTATCAGGCAGTGTGGGGCAGGGGTGGGATATGAACCAGTACAGTATGTTGATATGCCACTGCAAGTTGGTGTATGCCCCAAAACGTTGTCCCACCTTGTGGTAACGCGCTTGTAATTTTTTTTCAGTTTGTTTTGTGGTAGCAGTTACATTGCATCAATTTTTAAGAAATCATTTTTTGTCTCTATCAGGCAAATAAAAGGAAATTAAACTATTTGTCAGCCAGTTCTGGGACAATGTTATATTTTCCCTTCAACAAAAATACTTTTTGCTCTAGAATTATATCTAATGCTTAGTGTGTGTGTACTTTTTCTTTTCTCCCCTCCCACTTTCACCCAGTCATGTTTTGACTTTTGTTAAATGGTATGGGACTCAAATGTTTCAATGACTGTCAGTTCCAGTTCTGCTATGTGATATACTTGTATAATATTGGAAGGATTGATGCTAGTAGGATCTTTTTGCTTGTGGGGCTTGTTTCATTCTCCCCCCACCCCCCCCACCCCCTGACTTGTACCTCAGAGATTGTACCAAGATATAGTATTGTAGCCAGTAGCAATCTTCTAGTATTTTTCATTTTTCACTTCTGTTTCTTTTCTCTCCCAGTTCTGGGGATACTGTGATCAATTGTGATGCTCCAATTACCCAGAAAGATCTTAATATGTATGCCTCCGTATCACATCACATGATACATTTCTTACTGTGGCGATTAGAACACAGACTTGGAATGTCTGAACAGAATGCTGAACTGATGTAATCATTGTATGAATTAGTAGAATACACTACTATCATCCCTTGTAACAAATTTATTCATATTGACTGTAGAGGGTGACATTTCAAGAATAAACCCAATCTTACTCCTTCTGTCTCTTAGCTCAATGTCTGCATATATAATCTCGTGTAACAATCTTAGATCATATAGAAGGTTTATGTTAACATTTCTATTTATAGTTTTATAAAACTGGATTTTTATGTTAACTTACTACTGTAATATTTAAACTCTGACACATGTTATAATAGTCCATGTTTAAGAAATTATAGCTTGGATTTATTCAATAGTTTATCTGAAAAGATCTCAAATGTGATATATTTCAGCATTGCAGCAGTGATGGTTCAGAGTGCCCAACAGCATTTCTGGAGAAACTTTGTTTTGAAATGAAGAAGGTATACAAAGAGACAATGCTACAGCTTATATTGTCACCTGTCTATGTTTTTGTGAGCGACAGCTACCCGGTAAGAAGCCCAAAGCAACTCCTATATCATCTGTAATAGTAATTTATTATATTTCTGGACCTCCTAGGTTTAAAAATCTATTTTCTTTTACTTCAGCTATTATTTTAACTTTTCCTGTCAGTGAGAAGGCAAGGCTGACTGAATGTAACATTATGGCTATGTATGTAACTCATGTGCAATTGGAAAAAAACACTATTTTACCATTCATGAAAGATCTATCAAGATACAAGGTATAAAACCATCAAGGTTGAAAATCTTTGGCTCTCTGCTGTAGCTTTGGGAGAAGGATGGAACCCTGGTACACCAAGATTTATTTAGATTTGCATGCAAGTTTTATAAAAGACAGCACTTCTGCTAGCTCCTTACAAGACTATTGATATAGAAGGGGTTGTGGTAATGGGCTGCACTCACAATGTTAAGAGGCTGGCCAGTGTACCCAGAAGGAAGAGGTGTTCTGACCTTCCAAACTCATGACCACTACCATCTAGTAGGGCAAGGGAACACCACCACCTGGAAGTTCCTCACCAAGCCACACAGCATCCTGACTTGGAGTTATATCGCTGTTCCTTCACTGTCACTGGGTCAAAATCCTGGAATTCACTCCCTAACTGCACTATGGGTGTAGCTACACCACATGGAGCAGCGGTTCAAGAAGGCAGCTCACCATCTCAAGGACAGTTAGGGATTGAAATAAATACTGGCTTTGCCAGCGATGCCCACATCCCATGAATGAATAAAAAAACAAATTGTGGTTGAGACACTCACCTTGGCGGTCTGAGACGTGGTCTTGGATTTTTTTCCATCGTATGATTAGTTTGGCTGTATGAAATTTTGTTCTGTTGAGGAAGCATCACCTTTCCCTTCCAAATCCCTTTCCAAAAGCTGTCTAACTTGACCTGGGATTCCCAGATTCCTGGACACACATGTACCTCTAGTGGTGTGAGAAAGTAAAGCAAGATCCCCCTCTGACTCTGCCAGCTTTGGCAGGGTTAGCACTGGAAGCACTAGTGGACCCATCAACCTCCCAGATTTTGCATCTTGCATTTCACAATCGACAATTTATAAATCCAATTTAGAAAGATGAATAAAATAACCACCAAATATCAAGGGAGTAATTATTTCTTTTGGATAAACAATGTGGCATGATGTCTAAAATTTGTAATGAATTATGTGAGAGAAAGCATATTACAACCGCTACACAGATATATGGCAAGCTGTTTTTCAGAGCATTCTTCACTAGTTTTGCTTCAGGAATTTGAGTTTGTTGCATCTATATTCAGGCTTGTGAGATCTTTATTTTAAATGTTACTTTTTGCTATAATTGCTGTAATGGTTTAGGGATGTGCCAAAGTTAAAAGCTGCCCTTTTTTTTAGGTGCTACAGATTATATTCAAGCATGGTTATCAGAACACTTCAATTAGGTTGGATTGTATAGCATGTGTTGCCAGTGAAAACTGTTGTATTCCTTTTGATTGGCAAGAATATTTGTCCAGTGATAAAGCATCCTTTTGATGCAAGCTTGCATCCTTTCTCAACCAGAACTTTCATTTAATAAATGACAGTATTTTGACTATTTTTATCCTGAACTGCGACAGAATAATCCTATCAATGGGAGAATTTGAACTTGAAAACTGGTGCTGCTCATTGTTCTCTTGATATATCCTTAGAGCTTTATCTATCGCTATCTCAGAGTACATGTCTATTTGCTGTGACGAACTCAAAGTTCTAGCTACAATGGAATTACTCTGTATAAAACTCTAAAGTGAAAGTAATTGGAGGGTTTAAAATTATACTTTTGGGGAGAACATTTATTAGTGCTAAATGGTGTGAAGTCATCCAGGATTTTTTGCTGCTTGCTGTAGATTAATTTATCTTTCACAACCTTATTTAGCTTTCTATAGCTTGGGTTATTTATGGTATAATTGAGGGAGTTTTTGTGCACTTTTACTCTGTTGCTCATGTGCTTCATTCCATCAGAAAGCTTATTTTAAGTTTTGCGGGTGTCCTATTGAGCAGCTAGATACTAATAAACTAATTTGTTAGTTTGTATAGTTCATTTTTGGTGGAGCCTTCATTTATAAATAGTTGAAAGAAAAACCAAAGGAATACAATTAAAGTGACAATAGCTATTTAGTAAAACTGGCAGACCTTTGCTTGTGTTGAGACCCCATGCACCCACTCTAAGGGTTTGGCAGTAAAAAGAACTTCCCCCACAACTTCAGGAATGGGACAATCTTCATGAAGGGAGATAAGTCATACTGTGGAAACTATTGAGGTATTTTCCTCTTGCCCATAACAAAGAAAATCCTAACACACTTTTCCTAAATTGCCTACTTGCTGTAGTTGAAAAAGTCCTCCCAGAGACACTGTGTGGCTTCAGAATTTCCAGAGGAACCTCCGACATTTTCTTTGTTGCCAGACAAATCCAACAAAAATGTTGAGAAAGGAACTCTTCATTGCTGCATTCATCAACCTGATCAAAGCATTTGACTCAGTAAACTGTAAGGCTCTGGATTGTGTTCCAAAGGTTTGGATGTCCAAGAAACTGCATCGTTATCCTGCAATTGCTTCATGATGATATGACTGCAGCTGTCTTGAGTGGGAGATCTGCAACAGACCATGTGAAGCAAGGCTAAGTGATAGCCCCCATACTATTTACAGTTTACCTGGTAGTGGCTATTCACCTCAAAAGATAAACTGCCCTCTGGTGTCAGCATTAGATGAAAAATCACCTCTGTGCCAATACTAAACTGACCATGATATATATACATGATCTACAGTTTGTGGATGACTGCAGCATTGTTGCCCATTCTGCTCCAGATTTGCAAGCCACTCTTGATCTCTTCAATTTTATATACAAGAGACTTGGCTTGTCCTTGAATGCTGCCAAAACAAAACTCAAAAATCAACCCACACCTTGTCAGCCAAATATTTTACCTCCCATAAATGTTGAAGGGGAGAGTCTGGAAAATGTTCTCATACCTTGGCAGCCACCTCTCTCAAAAGGCCGCCATTGATGAGGAGATCCAACACTGGATCAGCTGTGCATCACAGCTTCTACAAGCTACAGCAGTGAGTGATGACAAAGACCTCCGCAAGTCAACAAAAGTCCTAGTGTACAGTGGCAGTTGCCATCACCATATTTCTGCATTGCAGTGAAACTGGACTGTGTATCAGTGACACCTAATAGCACTAGTGAAATTTCATCAGCAATGTTTCACCGCACCCTCTGGATTCAGCGGGAGGACTGTCGAACAAATGCTATTGTCCTTTTTAAAGCTAGCTCCATAAGCATTCAGGCAAAACGCCTGCAAAATCAACTGGATGCTATGTCTGGATGGCCGAAAAGAATCTCCATTGCCAGGTCCTGTTTTCTCAACTCTTAAATGGCCAGCATTCCAGGGAAGGATAAAGAAAATGCTTCAAGGATACTCTGAAGCTTCCCATGAAGTGCTGCAGCTTTGACATTAATGACTGGGCGGAGCTTGCTACTAGCTGTTCAAAATGGTAACAACTTGTCCATCAAGTTACATCATGCTTTGAGTCCAAATGCCTTAATGATGAGGCAGAAGGGTGGCAGAGAGGGAAAGAAAAGAAAGACAATCCTGCATTCCGCATCCCACTACTTCGTGGGATGTCCTGCCCAATGTGCCCAAAGATCTTTGGATCGGGAAGCGTCCTGTTCAGTCACATGAAGACCCATGGCAGAAGCCCATGACCCTGAGCAGACGTCATCCTCGAATCTAGGGACAGCCAGCTGATGACATAAAAAAATCATAAGCTTGATTCTTTATAAAAATAAATTTATGATTTTATTACATAATGCATAAAGGGAAATTCCCTTGTTGACTTCGGTTAAGGGAACCCAACACATGGCATTCTGATCAGGTTATTAAGGTAATAATAACCAATGCAATTTTCGTTAAAATTTCCTTTGTTTTACTCTTTGTCCATCATTGTGCCTTTATACTCTATTGGTGGAGAACTTTGGAAACCATAGGCCAAAATCATCTTTGTCCTCCAGAGCATGAGACACCTAGATGTCATGTCTCAAATTACTTATATACGGCATCCCAGTAACTCACCTCCTGGCTCCCCAAAGCTTATCCACCATCTAAAGGCCCAAGTCAGGATGAGTGCAGCTGCAACAACATTTGGGAAGCTTGACACCATCCAGGACAAAGCAGCCCTGTTTGATGGCACCCCATCCACTACCTTAAACATTCACTCCCTCAATCACTGATGCACAGTGGCAACAGTGTGAACCATCTACAAGATGCACTGCAGTAGCTTCGACAGTGCCTTCCAAACCCGTCACTTCTACCACATGGAAGGACAATGATAGCAGATGCATGGGAACACCACCTGCAAGTAACCCTCCAAGCTACACACCATCCTGACTTGGAACTATATCGCTGTTTCTTCACTGTTGTTGGGTCAAATTCCTGGAACTCCCTTCCTAAAGCACTGTGGGTGTTCCTACTCCACATGGCCTGTAGTGATTAAAGAAAGCAGCTCACCACCAGCTTCTCAAGGACAATTAGGGATGGGCAATAAATGCTGGCCTAGCCAGTGATGCCCACATACCATAAAAGAATAAATAAAAAGAAAGATTCCTTTCAGAAAATAATTATCAACATCTGTAACTTAAAACCATAATATGGCACAAGTGAATATAAGCCCCCACAGTGGAGAGAATCAGCAGACTTCTGATTTTGGAAGAAGAATGAACTGAGTGTCCAATGGAAAAAAAATCAGGCAGTCGTCTTGGCATCATGTTTTTTCCCTGTTCTTATAAATTGCTATGTCTCACTGTGAGAACATTGCTAATGGTATGTTAATTATGGTGAGCCTCTGGACTTGGTCATGTCACAGTTGCTAGAGCTGCAAAGGCAAGCTAGGGAACAACAGGAAGGGATGTCCATTGCACTGCTCAGATTGCAAGGCATGATGGAGGAGTCCATCTGCCTTCAGGCTGAGGTGATAGTGCCAGCATACCAATGCACTGAGGTCAACACTGGTAGGATAGCGACTGCCATGGAGAGCTTGGTCCAGGGCGTTGCTTCTGCACTGCTGCATGGGGTCAACTCCATCACTGATGCCATAGTTAACCTCCAACAGTGTGTATGTGAGAGGGATGACAGGCAGCTCAATCTCACTCCAGTATCCCTGCTCCCCAAGGAGTCAACCTGGGGCCCCTGGGCACCCATAAGGAGGAGGATCAGCAGGTGCACACTCTGGATCCATCGATCCAGGTGACTCCGAGAGTGTCTGGCCAATCCGACTCCACTCTTCCTGTGATGTCAGCAATTCCAGCTCCACAGGTTGAGGAGGGTGCCACTGCCACACAGCATGACCCTGAAAGCAGGCCGGGGCTCTCCAAGTCTGGGCCCTCCAAGTCTTGGTTCTCCAGAGAATGCCCGCCAAGTCTTGGCTCTCCAAGTCTCGGCTCTGCAGAGGATGCCCGCCAAAGTCATCACTAACAGGGCATTGCAGTCAGCAAACTGCCTCCACTTCCACTGTGGATGTCCTGGGAGCACAAAGATGTAGCAGCAGGGTTAGGAAAGTTAAGGAGAATTAGTTGCACAGCTTGGGCACGGGTGTTAACCACTTATACATACTGTTCACTATTTCAATAAACTTCCAAGAATGTCTAAAACAGAAATAAAAGTACCTGGAAAAACTCAGCAGGTCTGACAGCATCTGCGGAGAGGAACGCAGTTAACGTTTCGAGTCCGCATGACTCTTCAATGTCTCGTTCTGTGTGCTCTCAACACCTTTTAAGTAGGGGCTGGCCTCCATCTCTTTAGCACCTGCGACCACTGATGCTGTGCTCCAGCTCCTGAAGGGCTCAGGTGCTGAAGGCAGACAAAGCATCAGAACTTCTAAAGTTTCATGGCTGCGTCTCTATGTTATGACTCTGATCACGGAGCGCAAGTGAGCAGCCCTCAGCCAGACAGGAGTCAGACATTCTCAGAGGCTATGTGAAGATTTATGGAGTGTCCTCACTGCATGTTGTCATCATCTTCCTGCAATCGAGCGACTATTAAGGTCTCCACTGCATCTCCATGACAGGTGCATTCTCACAGAGGGTATTCATGTTGCCATAAGCCAGACTGGAGTCAAATGTTCATAAATGTGATGTGAGGATCTATGGGGTCACCTCACTGCATGTCGTCATCATCCTCCACAAATCTAGCAGCTATGAGGGCCTCCCGAGCATGCCTGCCTCGTCTAACCAGTGCGAGGGCCTCATCCCAATCATTGTTGCCTCAGAGGACCTCCTCAGCCTCATCCCCATCAGCGGTGTCCTCATCAGAGGAGACATGCAGCTCCTCCATCTCCTCTGCAGCCAGCTCATCTCCCCGTTGCAGTGTCAGGTAGTAAAGGGCACAGCAGAAGACGATGATGCGTGACACCCTCTGCGAACTGTATTGCAGGGCTCCACCAGACCAGTCCAGGCACCAGAACCTCATTTTCAGCATCCCGATGGTCTGCTCCACCAAGCTGCTGGCTGCAGCATGATCCTCATTGTACCGTCCTTCTGCTGCAGTCCGAGGCCACTGCGTGAGTGTCATCGGCCACAGCCTCTGTGGGTAGCCCTTGTCTCCGATGAGGTACCCCGGCAGCTTTTGTGGACCCTGGAAGACTCCATGGATCTGTGACCGATCGAGGATGTAGACATCGTGCACATTCCCTGTAAACTGTGTGCACACCTGCAGGATGCGTTTCTGGTGGTCGCATACCTGCTGCACATTCAGTGAGTGGAATGCTTGCGGCTGATGTAGTCCACCGTGTGTAGCAACGGAGACCTGAGCGCCACATGGGTGCAGTCAATCGCATCCTGCACCTGTGGGAATCCTGAATGCACAAAATTGTGTGCCATGGAGAAGATGGCATCCCTGACCTCATGGATGCACTTGTGGGTGGCGGCTTATGATATCCCACAGAGGTCAACTGTGGAGCCCTGAAAGGAGTCACTGGCATAGAAATTAAGCGCTGTGGTCGCTTTCACAGTCACTGGCAGTGCTTACCTCCATGTCCCCTTGGTGCCAAGTCCTGCAGTAAGTGGCAGATGTGAGCGACCAGGTCCCCAGACATGTGCAGTCATTGGCAACATTGGTTCTCGGTCATCTGCAGGAATGACAGGTGGCGTCTATAGACCCTGGGTGTCGTTAGGCACCAACCAGCCACAGCTTACTGTTGCTGCTGGGCAACGTGTGCGGGAGCACCAACAGCCCCTTCTTCCTGAGATTGCTGCTCTTGCCTTTGCTTGGCCAGGAGCCTCAGTTGCGCTCTCCTGCATCTCTTCCGCTCTCTGTAGGCCATCAGCCATACAGCTAGGTCACCAGGTTCCATGCTCCTGATGTTGTCTTCCTGTGGCATGAAAGAAAGAGAGAGATGTAGATAGCATGGGTGTACTTAGCACCTTTCCTGGTACTGTGTGATGGCCCCTTAACGCTTCCCGAAGAGTGCTGGCTGCCCCTCGGATGGCCACAGATGCCCTGTCAGCCTGCGACATGGGGGAGACTGCTCATAACTGGGATGCTGAGATTGCAAGGGGCTGTGGGTGTCTCCAGTAGTGACTGCTACATTGGCAGGGCGATTGTACAATGGTCCAGTCTAACTGCTCCGTGTTCCAGTAAAGTGGTTGGGGATTCTCAGTCTGTGCTGTGGGGGAGGTAAGGTCTGGAGATTTTAGTAGCACTTTGGTGCCTCCACGTTGCTTGTGTGGGCGGGAAGTCTAGGAGCCCAACCCCAAACATATCACCATGGCGGCACCTGAACTGTCTCAGTTGCAAAGGAATGGTCAGTTTACACAGGTGTCCCTACTACGTGGCCACTTCCCTTGCCTACCCTGCCTCCTACCTCGATTTCTTACGTGTGGGATTCAACAGCAGTTGCCCCTAGACGCACCTCCAAAGCTGGCAGCTGTTGCCCCCTCGGACACACACACACACACACACACACACACACACACACAAAAAACCACCTTCTCCCGGCACCCCCCCCCCCCCAACCACCACAACCATCCGAGACTGGTCAGCAGTTGCACCTGGATACCCCTCAATGACAACAATTGCCTCTGTGGCAGGGTGGCACTTCACCCTGGCCTCCTCGCCCCCCCCTGTAGCCTGCAAAGCAACAGGCGACCCTGGTGAGCTCTGCAGAACGATGCTGTTCACTCACTTCCAGTTCCACCAAAGTGAAGGCTACCAAGTGCATGTCACCTATGTGCTGCTGTGAAACACGTCAACATACTTTACCGCCGACATGGACAGACGATCCGGCGGGGGTGCAAGAGCCTGGTGTGATGGCCTTTTAATGATATGCTGATGTATTAACAATGAGCTCACCAACCATTGGTGGGAAATGCGGCCCACCATCGGCAGGCTAAGCAGACAATCGTGACCTGTCTTCCCACCGTTGTGAAACTGTGCCATATTGTCCGCGCACGCTAACTATCATGCCCACTACTAGCAGGCATGGAAAATTCTGCCCTATGCCCTATATCTTTTATGGTGAAGGATATTTAGTACTCCTCTTACACTTTTTCTTTCCTTTATTTGATTGATTTGAACCACATTCTATAGAAACCACAGTGCACAAACTATTTTCCGTCTTCTGTTAATGCTTGATTACAAGGAGATATAAACAAATTCCATGTTAACACATGTGACATCTCCCTTTCACTGAATGGGATTGTGCAGATTAAACTATTTTTCTGTTTTGAACAGAAAGTTTCTGCAGAAAATAAGTGTTTTAAGCACCAAATGCCAGAAATCCAAGATGCTCAATGATAAACAATAAATTTGGTTATTGTCATCATTGTTGGCTGTCCCTCGATTTGAGGATGATGTCTATTCAGTCGCAAGCTTCTGCCATAGGTTACTGAACAGGCAATTCTTGATATGTAGACCTTTGGCACATGGGGCAGGGTGATTCATGAGGTAGTGGGATCCGGAGTGCAATACACTCTAGTGCTTTTATCTGTCACTGATGCACAGTCGAGGTCTTTCTGCAGTACAGGAGTGAGATGATGACAACTGCTCTGTACACTAGGACTTTTGTTGTCTTGCAGAGATCTTTGTTGTCAAACACTCACTGCTGTAGTTTTTAAAAGGCTGTGCTGATGCAGCTGATCCAGTGTTGGATGTCCTTGTCAATGGTGACCTTTTCAGAGAGGTGGCTGCCAAGGTATGGGAAGTGCTCAACATATTCCAGAGTGTCTCCTTCAACATATACGGGAGATGAAATATTTTGCTGACCAGGTGTGGATTGATATGAGTTTTGTTTTATCAACATTCAAGGACAGGCCAAGTCTCTTGTATGCAGAATTATTGAGATCAAGAGTGACTTGCAGATCTGGTATAGAGTCTGCAATGGGACTGCAGTCATCCCTGAAAACTATAGATCATGTATGCCTATGGCGGTCAGTTTAGTTTTGCTACAGAGGTGACTGAGGCTGAAGAGTTTTTCCATCTAGGCAGTATTTAATGCTCACGCCAGAGAGCAGTTGATCTTTGAGGTGAATAGCCACTGTCAGGTAGATTGTAAATAGTATGGGGCTATCACAACACTTCACCCTGACCTGGATTTTGAAGGTGGCTGTTTCAATGGCCCTGGTGGCTTCAAAAAAGCTTCACATGTTAAGCTGGTCAGCGTATTGCTGGATCTCTTGGACTTTCTCTTCCCACCATTTGTCCTTTTATTTTCTGGATTTGTCTTTGGGTGTCAGCCTTGAGCTGTAGAATGCTGACTGCTTGACTTGCAACCTTGGGTCGTTCTGCCAGACAATGAAAACTGCTTGTTTTTCTTCCAGGAGGTCACATATTTCAGCATAGTTTCTGTCGAACTAGTCCTGGTGACAATGATGCTCAAACCCGTTGGTCTGGACACAGGAGTCTAGTACTTTATTCGATTCCACTGTTCTCAAGTTGAGTTGAATGTATAAAGGTTTTCCAGATTGGTTGAAAGCTGTGCTTTGAACTCCACTCTTTGGTTATGCTGCTTCAGGGCTGAGACATTGATCTTCTTTCTCTTGTACTTTTGGGTCTTGCAATGTCTTGGTGCTAGGTGGATGTTCATCACCAATCGAATGAGTTGATGATCTGTCCAGCAGGCATCAGTCCCTCACATGGATCAAGTGAAAGTGACAGCACTTAGATCTTTGACTTCAACAATGACACAATGCAGCAGGTGCTAGTGCTTTGATCTAGGATGCTTCCATGTGGTTTTATATTTGTCCTTCTGGCAGAAGAGGCTGTTTGTTTGATGAGGCCATGCTGAGCACATTTCGAGGCAGGAGGACACCATTTGTGTTGGCTTTTGCTGCACCATTTTTCCTAATGCTTTCTCTCCAGACATCAGCATCGCAGCCAACTCTGGCCTTAAAATTTCCCAGAAAGATGATCTTTTCTTGTTTGGGATGGCTTCAAGATCAGAATAGAACTTTTCCTTAAGATCTTCATGAGAGTCAAGGGTTGGATTATATGTGCTGATGATGGTGGCATATTAATTTTCCCTGAACTGTAGGTGAAGTGTCATACAATTGGAGAGTTCTGGAAGTGTATCCAAGGTCCTATTCTGTATGGCCAAACCAACTCCTTGGACACAGGTCATTGTCAGCCTTTCTTTTCTAGTAGAATTTGTATCCCCCTGTTTGTTCCTTCAGCTGCCCCACCCCAGGAAGGTGGATCTCACTGAAGGCGCTGATATCAATTTGGAGTCTTGATAGCTCATTGGATTGCAGTCCTTCTTTCTGGGCAGTCACTCTTGAGATTATCCATGAGTGTTCTAACATTCCAAACTACAAAATTTAAAATGTTCATTCTTTGATTGCAAAAATGGTCAAAGAATGTGGTTCCCCAGCAAGGAGAAGGTCAGACAGCCTATTTTTAGGACACCTGTTCAGCCCCTCTGTGGATGTGGTGGAGAAACTTGTGCGCTCTGAAGATCTCTTGAGAAGATCTCTTTTCAAAAGTTCCTTGCTCCTAGTAGGGCCATCCATGGTGGCAATGTTGGTGGTCATGCCAGACAAAGTGCAGTCCAAAAATTCCTCAATAGCAGAACAGGCAAAGAAAGACTGTGCGTCTCACCGGCTGTGAAGGCAGAAGAAAGCTGCAGCAGCAAGGTGGTCCCGGTCGTTGTGATTCACGTGTCACTGAAACCTGACGACCAACCCATCAAGTTTGTGTGGACAGTGACAGCGCCCTGAGGTCCCCGCATTTAAATAAAGTCACACACAGGCCATTACCAGGGTCCGTTTACCAAGTCCTGTGGTGATAGACAAATGGTGATAGGGGCAGAGCTGGGAGTCCCTAGTTAAGAAATTTGCACACAGATGACAGGTGCATGAAGGCCGTTGGGCTCCCATACTGAGACACAGGTGTCTTTGGGCAGCACCATCAGGATAGATACTCTCTGCTCACCCCAAGCTTTCTTTAAACACGATGCAGAACAAAGCTCTTCTGCCCCTATCACTTCCTGGCATTGCCTTTCTGCTCTTCTGACTGAGGACATGAATGAATCATCTGAGGTTATGCAACAACAGAATGCTGTGCTTAATCCACGATGAGCTGCACTTGATAAAAAAAAGGAAAAAATTACTTTACTGGAATTAAAACCATCAAGAAAGGAAAAACTATTAAGCAGCATTGCTTGAATCTTTAAAGTACTTGTATCAAACGCTGTGGTACATTTTTATACATTTTGGCAATTTTGGTGGGAAGGTAATTGAGTATAAAACCGGTGCTTTTGTTTCTATATTAACATCAGTTCTCAGAGGAAAACATAGCATATCATTGTGATGGATAAAATGTAATGCCTAATAAAGATGAAGACTGTGATATGTTATTTAATACATAAATACAGGTTCTACTCTCTCTTTAAATTAGAGTAATTTACTGTAATTGCTGATGCTAGATCCTTATTGCAGTTGATAGAATAGTTGGGCTACCCTTGATTCTGCCCAGGTCATCTTTTGCCTCCTTGACCATGCCTGTATCTTTTAGAGTAGAATTTTTGTTGTCGAGTGTCTAATTTTTTTTTGCTTGTCCGTTTGACGTTAATTAGTGCTTGTGTGTCCTGTGCGTGCGAACATACAAAATAGGAGCAGAAGTAGGTCATTCGGCTCCTTGAGCCTGCACTGCCATTCAATAAGATCATGGCTGATCTGTCTGTGTTTGGATTTCCACATTCTCATCTATCCCCCCACCCACCCCGCCGATAACCTTTGATTCCCTTGCCTAACAAGAATCTTCTGCCTTAAAAATATTCAATGACCCCGCCTCCACCACCTTCTGAGGTAGAGTTCAAAAGTTGCACAACCCTCTGAGAGAAAAACATTCTCCTCATCTCTGCCCTAGTTTGAAAACCATACCCTCTAGTTCTGGACTCGCCCACAAGAGAAAACATCCTTTCCACGTCCATCTTGTTGAGACTGTTCAGGATCTTATATACACCAATCAAGTCACCCCTCATTCTTCTAAACTTCAGTAGAAACAAGCCCAGCCTGTCCAACCTTTCCTCAGAACCTGCTCCTTTCAGGTATCAATCTAGTAAACCTCCCCTGAACCACCTCCAAAGCATTTACATCCTTCCTTAAATAAGGAGACTAAAGCTGCAAAAAGTATTTGAGATGTGATCTCACCAATGCCCTGTATAACTGAAGCATAACATCCTTACTTTTATGTTCAGTTCCTCTCGTAATAAAGGATAGCATTCCATTAGCTTTCTTAATTACTTGCTGCACCTGCATACTAACTTTTTGTGACTCATGCACTAGAACACCTAGGTCACTCTGCCCCTTGGAATTCTGCAACCGTTTTCCGTTTAAGTAATACTCTTTTTTTTATTCTTCCTGCCAAAGTGAACAACTTCATGTTTTCCCACATTAGACGCCATCTGCTAGCTTTTTGTGCACTCACTCAACCCATCTATATTTACCTACAACGTTCTTATGTCCTCTTCGCAACCTACTTTCCTACCTATCTTTCTGTCATCTGCAAATTTAGCTACCATGCCTTCACTTGCCTCATCTAAGTCATTGATACAAATTGTAAAAAGTTGAGGCCTCAGCACAGATCCCTGTGGGATTCCACTCGCCACACCCTGCCAATCAGAAAAAGACCTGTTTATGCATACTCTGGCTGGCTGGCAGAAAACAATCTTCTATCCAGGCTAATGTGTTACTCCCTAGACATGAACTTTTGTTTTCCACAATAACCTTTAATGTGGCACCTTATCAAATGCCTTCTGGAAATCTAAGTACATCATGTCCACAGGCTCCCCTTTATCCACAGTGCATGTTACTCCTTCAAAGAACTCCACTAAATAGGTTAAACATGATTCCCTTTCACAAAACCATGCTGACTCTTCCCGATTACCTTGAGTTTTTCTAAGTGCCCAGCTGTAACCTCCTTATTGATCGATTCTAACACTTTCCACAACAGATGCCAATCTAACTGGCTTAGAATTTCCTGTTTTCTGCCTCCTTGCCACTTTGAATAGAGAGAGGGGTTATATTTGCTACTTTCCAGTCTGATGGAACCTTTCCAGAATCTAGCGAATTTTGGAAAATTAACATCAATGCATCTACTACTTTATTTGCCACCACTTTTAAGACCCTAGGATGAAGTCCATCAGGACCTGGAGGCTTGTCAGCTCGCAGCTCCATCGGTTTGCTTGGTACTGCTTCCCTGGCGATTGTAATTTCACCAAGTTCCTCTTTCCCTTCCACCTCCTGAGTTACAGCTATTACTGGAATGTTTTTAGTGCCTTCTATAGTGAAGACAGAAGCAAAATATTTGTTCATTTCATCTGCCATTTCCTTATTATCCACTATTAACTCTCACTGTCACTCTTCAGAGAACCAACACTCGCTTTACTTAATCTTTTCCTTTTTAAATACCTGTAGAAACTTTTGCCATCCGTTTTTACATTTCTAGCTAGCTTCCTCTCATACTCTAATCTCTTTCTCCTGATTATCCTTCTAGTCATTTTCTCTTCTTTATATTCTGACCAATCATCTGACCTGCCACTTATCTTTACGCAGTTATAATTTTTTTCCTTAAGTTTGATGCTTTCCTTAACTACTTTAGTTAACCACGGATGGCAGGTCTTCCCCTTAGAATTTTTCTTTATAGTAGGAATATACTTTGAGTATTCTGAAATATCCCCTTAAATGCCTGCCACTGCTTCTCTATTGATCTGTCCTCTAGTCTAGTATCCCAGTTCACTTCAATTAGCTCAGCTTTCATGCCCACATATTTGTCCTTATTTAAGTCTTCATCTCCGCCCAAACTGATTCTACATCCTGATCTCCTGAATCACTGTCATCTCTAACTGTTGCACCAGTGCCATCCTTAATTAACAATGCTACCCCTTCACCTTTACCGAGCTTCCTATTCTTCTTAAATGTCAATATTCAGGACCCAATCTTTGTCATACTGCAGCCATGTCTCCGTAATAGCTACCAGATCATATTTATTTAGTTCAATATGCTCTATCAATTCATTTACTTTGTTATGAATGCTATGCACATTCTGATCCCGAGTCTTTGGTTTTGTCTTTTTGTTATCTTTGTAACATCTAGTCTTGACTGTTAGTGTATTCTTGGGTCTTTTCTCTCTGTCCTTTCCTGCCATTCTCTGATCCTCATTTCCCATGTTACTACTTTGCTCTCCTCCCTTGATTCTACACCTTGATTTGCTAGGTCTACCTAAGCTTGCTCCCTCACTTTCTTGGATTATGAGTTTAGACATTTTTGTGCAACTTCCTTCTAGATTGCCTTTAAGAACAGCAAGCTGGTTGTACCACATGCTCTCAGCACAATGTTGTTGGCCCCATGCAGAGTGCAGAGACACCTAGTACTGGCGCAGAAGAAGCCAGCAGCAAGAAACCCACTCAGACACGAGCTACAAACATGAGGTGGGAGTGCTAGATTTACATGCTTCCCACCTCTGGTGTAACTGAATCGCCAAAAAATATGCCAAATGGATTTTTAGCCTTTTCTTTCCATGGCGCATCAATTCTTTTGATGGCTTTCTATTTCCATTAGGAGCTACATCTGAGTCCCATCTTGATAGAGTGGATTGAATTGTTGATGAGATTATAGTTTTAATCACCCTCTTTATATTGTAGATGCATAACAAATATACTGCAGGAAAGCCCTTGAATTAGTAGATTGTTGTTCCTTTGAATTAGGAGCAATATCGTTCATTCACAGTCTAACTCCCGACACAAAGGGGATTACTTAGAGACAGCTTGGAGAAATAGTTAGCTGATGTCATTTTGAAAATTCATCCAATGTAACCTTTAAAAATTGTATGAAGCAAAAAATCTATTTATCATAGCATATTCTGCTTGAAGCAGAATCACCCTAGTTTGATTTGCAGTAATGAATGTAGTGTAAATTTGAATAAGAATTACCTTTTTGTTTTTGGTAGCTTGAACTTCTCAGCTCCTGATATGCTATGAAAACTGAAACGTTGAGTGTGATTGATTTTTAATTTGCTTGAAGTACTTGAGTCAAGACAGTTTGGATATTTGATTATTTTTCAGTATTGTGTGAAATATATTAGATGTTGACATTAATTGATATTATGCTTTGATTTTAACAGCAGTATTGCAAATAGTGGTGATTTTGCTCTTTTTTCCTATAGAGGCCATCCGTGGATGGGCTACTTCGTGAAGGTCATATCAGCCTGTCTGGACTGCAGTTACGGGCCCATGCCATGTTCTCAGCAGAGGGGCTACCTCTAGGCTGCGCAACACTAGAATATTCATGGCTGATTGATGTGCAAGCGGGTCTGCTTACTGCTAAAGTAACCTTGCCACAGGTAATTTGTCAATTGTATGGAAGACTAAGTCAGTATTTGTTGCTTTTTTTCCCTTCATAGAATTTTACTTGATCTTTAGACTAATGTCAATTACAGGAGCATACGTTTACTACATTGAGACTTGTGACATAATTGTGTACACATCTTTAAAAATATGTTTCGTTAATTAGTAATTTAAAAATGTTGGTTAATTTTAGTCCCATTCCCTAAGACTCATAAATTGTCTAGACCAAGTACTCTTGTCTATCCTAAGAGCATATAACATTTTTAATAGCAAACATTTTTTTTCTGCAAATTATCTAACCTCTCCTCTGCTCATCCTGAAAATCCGACAGTAGACTTAGTAACTTACCCTCCTTCCTAGGTAAAGATATATGGAGTAATTGCTTATTAACTGTTATTCCTTTCTTCTAGAATTGCAATGTCACCTTAAGATGCCCAATTCTTTCTTTCTGTAACTCTTTGTTTACTGCACATGTATTTTGAAAAACCTTTTATTGTTGTAATTACATCCAGTCTTTCTCTTAGTTTTTTTCAGTTTCTTAAATTGCATTTACTCTGTCCAAAGCTTTCCAGTTTTTTGTGTTTTAAGAGCCTTTTGCTATTGGCGATGCAAACACAGAAAATGCTGGAAAAACTCGGCAGGTCTGAAGCAGCTGTAGAGAGAGAAACAGAGTTGACATTTTGAGTCCTAATGACCCTTCTTCAGAACTACAGAGAAGTAGAAATGTGATTAAATTAATGCTGCTTAAGGTGGGTGGAGCAGGTGAAGCTGGATAGAAGGCCAGCGATAGGTGGGGGCATTGGAGAGATTGACAAAGATGTCATGAACAAAAAGATGAAGGGAGTATTAATGGTAATGGTAAGGGCTAGGAAAGGTGCTGATAGTGGCAAAGGTAAAGCAGAATGTGATAATGGCAGAACAAGGGTGAGCACTCTGAGAAGAACAACATCAACAAGTAACAGATGGCTCTTGGGTTGGGGTGGGGGAGGAGCCATGGTGGGGAAAAAGGAATGGAAAATGGGATAAAAAGGGAGGATAAAGGGGATAAAACAATGAATAAAAATAAAAAATAATTGGATAAAAAATAAAGATGAATTTTTAAAAAATGGGTGAAGATAGAGGAAGAGGGTTCATGGTCTGAAGCTGTTGAACTCAATGTTAAGTCTGGAAGGCTGTAAAGTGCCTAATCAGAAGATGAGGTGTTGTTCCTCCAGTTTACATTGGGCTTCACTAGAACATTGCAGCAGGCCAAGGACAGGCATGAGAGTAGGATGGTGTGTCGAAATGGCAAGCAACAGGAAGGTCTGGGTCAAGCTTGCAGACAGACTGAAGGTGTTCTGCAAAGTGGTCACCTAGTCTGCGCTTGGTTTCCCCAATGTAGAGGAGACCGCATTGGGAGCAGTGAATACAGTAGACCAAATTGAAGGAGGTGCAAGTGAAACGCTGCTTCACCTGAAAGGAATGTTTGGGCCCTTGGATGGTGAGGAGAAAGGAGTTAAAGGGGCAGTGTTGCACCTTCTGCAACTTCATGGCAAGGTGCCGTGGTAGGGGAGTGAGGTGTTGGGGGTGATGGAGGAGTGGACCAGGGTGCCCCAGAGGGAATGGTCCCTATGGAATGCTGACGGGAGAGTGTGGGGAAGATGTGTTTGATGGTGGCATCCTGCTGGAGTTGGTGGAAATGGCGGAGGATGATCCTTTGAATGCAGAATGTTGCGAGAGGTCTGTTCTGAAGATGCCGCTTTCCAAAAACGCGCTACTAACATGTCTTCCTTCTTCCTTAACCAAGGTATCCCAACCACTGGTTGACAGGGCCCTCAACCATGTCTTACCCATCTCCTGCACCTCTGCCCTCACACCTTTCCCTCCCTCCCAGAACCATGATAGAGTCCCCCTTGTCTTCACTTTTCACCCCACTAGACTCTGCATTCAAAGGATCATCCTCCACTATTTCCACCAACTCCAGCATGATGCCAGCACCAAACACATCTTCCCCTCATCGCCCCCCCACCCCCCTTGTCAGCATTCCGTAGGGATCGCTCCCTCTGGGATACCCTGGTCCACTCCTCCATCACCTCTAACATCTCATCCCCTTTCCATGGCACCTTCCCATGAAATTGCAGAAGGTGCAACACCTGCCCCTTTACCTCCTCCCTCCTTACCGTCCAAAGGCCCAAACACTCCTTTAAGATGAAGCAGCGCTTCACTTGCTCCTCCTTCAATTTGATCTACTGCATTTGCTGCTCCCAATGCGGTCTCCTTTACCTTGGGGAGACCAAACGCAGACTGGGTGACTGCTTTGCGGAACACCTTTGGTCTGTCCACAAGCGCATGACCCAGACCTTCCTGTTGCTTGACATTTCAATACATCATCCTGCTCTCATGTCCACATGTCTATCTTTGGCCTGCTGCAGTATGCCAGTGAAGCTAAATGCAAACTGGAGGAACAGCATCCCATCTTCTGATTAGGCACTTTACAGCCTTCCGGACTTAACATCGAGTTCAACAATTTCAAACCATGAACTCTCCCCTCCTACCTCACCCCTTTTTTCAAAATTCATCTTTATTTTTTGTCCACTTATTTTTATTTTTATTCATTTATTCATTGTTTTATTCCCTTTTTAGTCCCCCTTCTTTTCCATTTTTGATCCTTCTTTTCAACCCCCCCCCCCCGCCCCACAAGGGCCATCTGTTACTTGTTGATATTATTCTTTTCAGATTGCTTACCCGCCTTCTGCTATTATCACATTCTGCTTTCTTACCTTTGCCACTATCAGCACCTTTTCTATCCCTTAACCACCACCATTAACTCTCCTTTTGTTCATGACATCTTTGTCAATTTCTCCTTTGCCCCCACTTGTCGCTGGCCTTCTATTAAGCTTCACCTGCATAAATTTCACCACATTTCTACTTCTTTGTAGCTTTGAAGAAGGGTCATATGGGCTCAATATGTCAACTCTGTTTCTCTCTCCACAGCTGCTGTCAGACCTGCTGAGTTTTTCCAGCATTTCCTGTGGTTGTTTCAGATTTCCGGCATCCGCAGTATTTTGCTTCTATGCAATTGCCGATAGTTCGGTCAGAATTAATTTTAATTGTAGACTGAACTTATCCTTTAAATGCTTTACTTTTCTAATGTACATCTCACAGACTTATTTCAATCACGTTTTGAAATTTGATTTCCATTCTCACAAAGGTTGATCTTTTAAAACCCAATATTTCTGTCAATGTCAATTATCTTGTGTGTGCTGCAGTTCTGGGTGCCTTCAGAAATCTTGTGTAGCAAGTGTTTTTTACGAACAACTGAATCTTTTATTTGGAAAAACTCAGCAGGTCTGGCAGCATCGGCGGAGAAGAAAAGAGTTGACGTTTCGAGTCCTCGTGACATTTTTGTTTTGGATTTCCAGCATCTGCGGTTTTTTGTTTTTATTTTTGAATCTTTTATTTGTTGTTCAAATAGTGTATGCCACAATGGTGAAATCCTGACATATCATGTGTGGTATGAAATTAAAATCTTTTAAGCAGTAAATTTTACAGTACACACTCCCATTAATTTGCAAATGCTGATCTGTTCACATTCAAAAGCCAAAGTGTAATTAGTTTGTTTTCATATTCTAAGCTCCCTCAATGATTCCTTTTTAGCGTGTGTGCATAAAGTATGTCATATTAAATCACTTTTCATCACTTGGTGGCCAGTTGCAAACAGCTAAGAGCAGATTAATTGGTTCTCTTCGCAATGTGGAATTGTGAGCAGTGTTGGATGTCAAAAGTAAAATAAAGTAGAAAGGACTAGGAAGGAATTCAAACTGAAATCATAAAGGGAGATTTTACATTATACTCCTCTTGCCTCCATTCTAATTTCATTGCTTATTTGATCTTTTATGGAAAACAAGGTGAAGGAAATTTTTTGAAGGCAAGTTTATTGCTTTATAGAATTTTCTGCTGACTTCATGTATAATCAAAAAGATCAATGTTTCTGGAAGAATTTTAGAGGAAACCTGAATATGAAGAAACTGCAGAGAAAATAAATTGATACATGTTTGCTGCATTTTTATTTTTTAAATGTAGTAGTCCTTGCTAACTAATCTGGTTTAGGAAAAAAATTGACGGCATGCAGCAGGCTGGTTGGCTTTTGTGATGTATATATCTGTCACAATCAATTTTACTTATCAGATCGCAAGTGAACTGTAGCAGATTAATCAACGCTGTTGGTGTGCCACAATTTAGATTGTTTGTAGGTGGTCTCTCGTGATTAATTGCTGCAACTTGTTGCTTTGATTTTTATTAAATAGCAGCAGGTAGAAGGCAGTAGAGGTTGCTATGTGTTTGCCCTAACTCTCTACCTGATGAAGAATGCAGTAATTTGGGTGAAGCGTACTCTACCTCTTGTCAAGTAACTTTACAAGTAACTCATACAGTTGCAATTTTAATATAAGCACGCTTATAGATAAAAACAGAAAATGCTGGTGGTGTTTCAACGGGTCAGACAGGATCTGTGGAGAGAGAGGAACAGAATTAACATCTCAGGCTGATGATCCTTCACCAGGACTAGGTAGAGAGGTAACAGTTTTTAAGCAGGTTTTTAGCATCGGCAGGGAAAAAAGGGGTGGTGGGTGGAGGAGGGGGGGAGAAAACTAGGAATGTCTGTGATAGGGCAGAAGGCAGGAATAATGACATGATAAAAGGGTGGTGGAGATAGAATAAGAAATAGGAGCAACAGTAGGTGAGTTGGCTCTCTGAGCTTACTCCTCCATTCATTAAGACCATGGCTGGTCTGATTGTGGTTTTATCTCCATTTTCCTGCCTGCTCCCCCCCCCTCCTGCCCCGCCTCACCCCCATCATAACCCTTGACTTCCTTATAAATCAAAAATCTGAATATATTTAAAGCTGAGTTAGACAATGACTGCTCTGGGGTAGAGAATTCCAAAGATTAACAACTCTTTGAAGAGAAGACATTTCTCCTTATCGCTATCTTAAATGGGAGACCCCTTGTTCTAGATTAACTTCATGAGGGGAAACATCCTCTCAGCATCTACCCTGTCAAGCCCCCTCAATCTTATATGTTTCAATAAGATCACCTCTTATTCTTCTAAACTCCAATAAGTATAGGCCCAATCTGCCTAACCATTCCTCATAAGACAACTCCTTCATCCCAGGAATCAGTCTAGTGAACCTTCTCTGAACTGCCTCCAATCCAAGTATATCTCTCTTTAAATAAGGAGATCAAAACTGTGCACAAGGCTCTAGGTGTTTTCCAATCAATGACTTGTACAGCAATAGCAAGGCTTTTATACTCCAATCCCATTGCAATAAAAGGCCACCATTTCATTTGCCTTCCAAATTACTTGCTGTACCTGCAAGCTGACTTTGAGTTATGTACAAGGCCACCCAGATCACCCTGTACCACAGCGTTCTGCAGTCCTTTTTTTATTACTTGCTCGTGGGATGTGGGCGTCACTGGCTAGGCCAGTATTTATTGCCCAAACCTAATTGCTCTTGTTCAGAGGGCATTTTTAAGAGTCAATCACATTATACTCCATTTGCCAATTTTTTGCTCACTCACTACCTATATCCTTTTGCAGACTCTTGCTGCCCTCCTCACAACTTGCTTTCCAATCTTTCTTTGCATTGTCAACAAATTTGGTTACAATGCAGTCTGTCCCTTCTTCCAAGTCATTGACATATATTGTAAATAGTTGAGGCCTCAGCACTGACCCCTGCGGCACTCCATGAATTACAGTTTGCCAACCACTCTTTGATCCATGCTAATATATTATCTTTAGCATGAGTTCTTGTATAGTACATTTTGTGGCACCTTATTGAATGGCTTTAGGAAATTCAAGTACTCTACATCATCTGGTTCCCCATTATCTATCTTGCTTGTAACATTCTCAAAGAAAATTTGTCAAATGCTATTTTCTTTTCATTAAACCATGTTGACTCTGCTTGATTTTATTATAGTTTTCTAAATGCCCTACTACTACTTTCTTAATAATGGATTCCAGCATTTTTCCATTGACGGATGTTAGGCTAACTAGCCTATAGTTGCCTGCTTTCTGTCTCCCTCCTTTCTTGAATAGTGGTATTATATTTACAGTTTTCCAATTCGCACGGGCCTTTCCTAAATCTAGGAAATTTTTGGAAGAGAACAACCGATGCATACATTATCTTTTCAGCCACTTTGTTTAAGACCCTAGGGTGCAGACCATTAGGTCCAGGGGACTGTTAGCCTTTAGTCCCATTAGTTTTCCTGGTACTTTTTTCTGGTGATAGTAATTGTTTTAAATTCTTCCTTTACAGGCCCTCGACTTTCTACTATTCTTGGGAGTTTTTTGTGTCTTCTACCATGAAGACAGATACAAAATACTTGTTCAAAGCCTCTGCCATTTCCTTGTTTCGCATTGTTAATTCCCCAGTCTCATCTTCTCTGAATGTTTACTTTATTGTTTTTATTTGTTTGTGGGATGAGGGCATCATTGGATAGGCCAGCATTTATTGCTAGGTCATTTCAGAGGGCACTTAAGAGTCAACTACATTGCTGTGGGTCTGGAGTCATATATGGGCCAGACCAGGTAAGGGTGGCGGATTTCCTTCCTCAAGGACAGATGGGTTTTTATGCCAACCAACAATGGTTTCATGGTCATTATTAGACTTTTTTTTAAATCAAATTCAAATTTCACGATCTGTTGGGATGTGAACTTTGGCCCCAGAGCGTTACCCTGGGTCTCTGGATTACTAGTCCAGTGACAATACCACTATGGCACTGCTTCCCCTCTCTTTCTCTTTATGTAACACAGGATCACAGAATCTTAATGGCACAGAAGGAGGCCATTTGACCCATTGTGTCTGCACCAGCTCTCCAAATGAACATTATGACCTAGTGCCATTGCCCTACTTTTTCTGCATACCCCTGCACCTCGTTTCTATTCAAATAATCATCTAATGCCCTCTTGAACCTGCCTCCACCACACTTCCAGGCAGTGCATTCCAGACCTGAACCACTCATATGAAAAAGTCTTTTCTCATGTCATATTTGCTTCTTCTGCAAAACATTTTAAATCTGTATCCTCTCATTCTTGATCCTTTTATGAGTGGAAACAGCTTCTCCCTATCTACTCTGTCCAGCCCCCTCATGATTTTGAAAACTTCAATCAAGGCTCCTCTCAGCCTTCTCCTCTTCAAGGAAAACTTCTCCAATCTATCCTCATTGCTGAAGTTTCCAACCCCTGGGACCATTCTTGTAAACCTCTTCTGCACTTTCCCCAATGTGTCCACATCCTTCCTATAATTTGATGCCCAGAACTGTACACAATACTCCAGCTGAGGTATAATGAGGCTCTTATATAAATTCAAAATATCCTTCCTGCTCTTATACCCTATGCCCCTATTAATAAAGCCCAGGATACCGTATGCTTTATTAACTGCTCTCTTCACCTGTCTGCCACCTTCAATGATCTATGCACGTATACACCCAAGTCTTTCTGCTCCTGCAACCCTTTCAAAATTCCACCCCTTATTTTATATTATCTGCCCATGTTCTTCATACCGGAATGCATCACCTCACACTTCTCTGCATTGAACTTCATCTGCCACCTATCTACCCACTCCACCAACTTGTCTATGTCCTCTTAGAAGTTCCACACTGTTCTCCTTGCAGTTCACAACACTCCCAAGCTTCGTATCATCCACAAACTTTGAAATTGTCGCCTGCACACCAAGATCTAGATCATTAATATATATCAGGAAATGCAAGGATCCCAATACCGACCCCTGGGGAACTCCACTGCAAACCTTCCTCCAGCCTGAAAAACATCCATCGACTGTTACTCTCTGCTTCCTATTTTTCAGCCAATTTTATATCAACAATGCTACTGTCCCGTTTATTCCATGAGCAAAAACTTTTCTCACAAGTCGGTTGTGTGGCACTGTGTCAAATGCCTTTTTGAAGTCCATGTACACCACATCAGCAGCATTACCCTCATTGACTTTTTTCTGTTACCTCTTCAAAAAACTCCAGCAAGGTAGTTAAACACAATTTTCCCTTTAGAAATCCATGCCAGCTCTCCCTTATCAACCCATATTTATCCATGTGACTACTAATGCTATAATGAATAATTGATTCTAAAATATTGCCCATCACTGAAGCCAAACTGACTGGACTGTAATTGCTGAGCTTATCCTTACAACCTTTTTTGAACAAGGGCTTAATGTTTTCAGTTCTCCAGTTTTCTGGCACCTCCCCCAAGTCTAGGGAAGACTGAAAGATTATGGCCAGTGCTCCTGCAATTTCTACTCTCACTTCCTTCAATATCCTTGGATGCATCTCATCCAGTCCCAGTGCCTTGTCCAGTTTCAGAGTTTCCTCGTCTGCCACCACAACCTGGGCAACTCCCACCTCCCCGGCAAAGATGAATGCAAAATATTCATTTAATACCTCAGCCATGGCCCCTTCGTCTATGTGCAAATTCCCTAATCGGCCCTACTCCTTTTATCACCCTTTTACTATTTATATGCCTGTAGAAGACTTTGGGATTCCCCTTTATGTTGGCTGCCAGTCTTTTCTCATAATCCCTCTTCGCTTCTCTAATATGCTTTTTCACCTCCCCTCTGAACCTTCTGTCTTCTTCTTGGTTCTCAATTGTATTTTCTGCCTGACACCTGCCATAAGCGCACTTTTTCTTCTTTATCTTAATTTCAATCTCTTTTTCATCCAGGGAGCTCTGGATTTGTTTGCTCTGCCTTTCCCTTTCGATGGAATATACCTTGATTGTGCCTGAATCAATTCTTTTTTGAAGGTAGCCCATTGTTCTGTTAGTTTTTCCTGCCAATCTTTTGTTCCAGTCTATCTGCCCAGCTCTGTTCTTGCCCCATCAAAGTCAGGTCTTGTCCAGTTAATTATTTTTACTCTGGATTGCCTATAGTCCTTTTCTGTCATCATCCTGAAACGTACAATATACTTGTAGAAAGTCTTACTGCCTGTTTTTATATTCCTTGCTAGTTTACTCTCATTTTAATTTCACCTTTTTTTTTAAGTCATCTATTGTCGGTTTCTAAAATTTTCCCAGTCTTCTGGCCTTCCACTAATCTTTGCAGCATTGTACACCTTTTTCAATTTGACTGATGGTACATCCTTCTCATGGGGCCTTTCTTTCCCAAAAGAATATATTATGAAGTATCTCTAAATGGCAGTCATTACTTCTCTTACCATCTTATCTTTTAACCTATTTTCCCAGTCCACTTTACCAACTGTCTTCATACCCTTGTAATTGCCTTTATTTGAGTTTAAGATAATAGTTGCAGACTCAGGTTTCTCACCCTAAAACTGGATGTCAAATTCAACCATGCTATGATCCCTCTTGCCTCGAGGATCCTTTATTATGAGATCTTTAATCCTGTCTCATTACACTTTACCAGGTATAAAATATCCTGTTCCTTGTCCCAAATGCACTATGAACTCATCCTCAAGGCTATTTTTGCCAATTTGATTCGTCCAGAAGTGCCGAGTGGATGATCCATCTTGGCCTTCTCTGGAGATCGCCAGCATCACAGATGCCAGTCTTCAACTAATTCGATTCACTCCACGTGATATCAAGAAATGGCTCAAGACACAGGATTGTGCAAAGGCTATGGGCCCTGACTGTTTTCTGGCAATAGTACTGAAGACCTGTGCACCAGAATGCTAGCCAAGCTGTTCCAGTACAGCTACAAAATTGGCATCTATCCGGCTATGTGGAAAATTGCCCAGGTATGTCCTGTACACAAAAAGCAGGACAAATCCAACCTAGCCAATTACTGCCCCAATTACTCGATCATCGTAAAGTAATGGAAGGGGTCATCAACAGTGCTATCAAGCGACACTTGCTTAGTAATAACCTGCTCACTGACACCCAGCTTGGGTTCCGCCAGGGCCACTCAGCTCCTGACCTCATTACAGCCTTGGTTCAAACCTGGATAAAAGAGCTGAACTCACGACATGAAGTGAGAGTGCTCTTGACATCAAGGCTGCATTTGACCAAGTGTAGCATCAAGGAGCCCAAGCAAAACTGGAGTCAATGGGAATCAGGGAAAACATTCCACTGGTTGGAGTCATACATAGCACAAAGGAAGATGGTTGTGGTTGTTGGAAGTCAGTCATCTCAGCTCCAGGACATCAGGAGTTCCTCAGGTTGTGTCCTCGGCTCAACCATCTTCAGCTTCTTCATTAAGGACCTTCCTTCCATCATAAGGTCTGAAATGGGGATGTTTGCTGATGATTGCACAATGTTCAGCACCATTTGCAACTCTTCAAATACTGAAACAGCCCAGGTCCAAATGCAGCAAGACCTGGACAATATCCAGGCTTGGGCTGACAAGTGGCAAATAACATTTGCACCACACAACTGCCAGGTAATGACCACCTCCAACAAGAGAGAATCTAACCATCGCCCCTTGGCGTTCAATGGCATTACCATCACTGAATCCCCCACTATCAACTTCCTGGGGGTTACCATTGACCAAAAACTGAACTGGACTAGTCATATAAATACTGTGGCTACAAGAGCAGGACAGAGGCTAGGATTCATGCGATGAGTAACTCGCCTCCTGACTCCCCAAAGCCTGTCCGCCATCGACAAGGCACAAATCAGGAGTGTGATGGAATACTCCCCACTTGCCTGGACGAGTGCAGCTCCCACAACATTCAAAAAGCTTGACACTGTCCAGGACAAAGCAGCCCGCTTGATTGGCACCACGTCCGTAAACTTTCACCCCCTCTGCCACCAATGCACAATAGCAGCAGTGTATACCATCCACAAGATTCTTCATAGCTCTGAAGAATGGTCATACAGACTCAAAACATTAACTCTTTCTCTCTCCAGAGATGCTGCCAGACCTGCTGAGCTTTTTCCAGCATTTTCTGTTTTTGTTTCAGATTTCCAGCATCTGCAGTATTTTGCTTTTATCTTACTGGTTATCATTACCCCTGTCATTAGCCTGCACTATTGCCTTGTCCTTTCTCGTTGCCTTTCCAAATTGCCTCTCATGCAATTCCTTCCCCCTCTGTACAGCTATACGATTGGTTATACGATTTCGCAGGACAGTGTCCCAGCACAGTTCAAAGGAAGACCCTCCCAGCCGTAGAGCCCCCCCCTCCCTTGTGTTGGTGCCAGTGTCCCATGATTAAAAGCCCATTTCTTCCATGTACAACTTTTAGCCATGCATTCAACTCTCATCTTATTTACCTTATGCCAATTTACTTGTGGCTCAGGTAGTAATCCAGAGCTTATTACCTTTGTGGTTCTTTTTAATTTAGCCCCTCTCTGGTCATACTGCCTTGGCAGAATTTTTCTTAATCCTACCTTTGTCATTGATACCCATGTGGACCACAACAACTGGATCCTTCCTCCTTCTCTCTCCCCCCGCACCTCACTTTACAGAAAAGGGCAGGGGGTTGGTGTTATCCCAGTTGCCCTTGTAGACAGCTAGGTACAGACATGACAGGCTGAGTAGCCTACTTCTATGCTGCTATCATTCTATGACTTTGTGAAAACTCACCTAGCATCAAAAGGCTAGTATCATTTACTTGAGGAATAATTTGTACTTTTTTCACATAACCAAGGAAATGGTGTGGAATAGATCAAGCTAATTTGCTACATTCTATCTTCAGGACAGGTGGAGAGATCAGTTAATAAAGCATACGGTATTCTGGGCTTTATTAATAAGGGCATAGAGTACAAGAGCAAGGAGGTTATGTTGAGCTTATATATGAGACCAGTTAGAGATCAGCTGGAGTATTGTGTACAATTCTGGGCACCACACTAAAGGAAGGATGTGAACACATTGGAGAGAGTGCAGAAGAGGTTTACAAGAATGGTTCCAGGGATGAGAAACTTCAGTTACGAAGATAGATTAGAGAGACTTGGGAGCGTTCTCCTTGGAGAGGAGAAGGCTAAGTGGAGATTTGATAGAGGTGTTCAAAATCGTGAGGGGGCTGGATAGAGTAGATAGGGAGAAACTGCTCCTACTCATGAAAGGATTGAGAATGAGAGGACACAGATTTGAAGTGATTTGCAAAAGAAACAAATGGTTTGTTCGAAAAAAAGTTTTTCAGAGCTAGTGTTTTGAGTCTGAAAAGCAGTGCCTGGAAGTGTGGTGGAGGCAAGCTCATTCAAGGCATTCAAGAGGGCATTGGATGATTATTTGAGTAGAAACAATGTGCAAGGGTATGGGGAAAAGGCAGGAGAATGGCATTAGGTTATAAAGTCATATTCTTGGACTTTCCATTCTTTAACGTGCACTCCAACAAAGTTTGCGATGTCTTTATTTTCTGTAGCTGGCCACTCTGCTAGAGTGGGGACAGACATTCATCTTTCACGTGATGTGTCAAGAATATGAATTGGAAAGGCCCAAATCTGTTGTCTTATGTCAACATGGTGTTGATCAACGTTTCTGTGAATTAAAGGTAAGGAAATAGAAATGTCACTAAGCTATATTATTCTGTAATGTATGCTTTTAATCAGCTTATTTTAAAAGTGCAATTTTGTACATAGAGAAGCGTAATTTCAATTGAGCGATAATTATATCTTAATAGCGGTGTTAGTGCAAGAATTAATATTAGGTATGATGCTAATAATTGAAATAGAGGGGATGCTGCAACATCGGTGCCATTTATAAACTGTTTCAGTTTCTTTTCTTTTGTTCGTTCATGAGATGTGGGCGTCTGTGGCTAGGCCAGCATTTATTACCCATCCCTAATTGCCCTTGTTCAGAGGGCATTCAAGAGTCAACCACATTGCTGTGGGTCTGGAGTCACATGTAGGCCTAAACAATATTAGTGAACCAGATGGGTTTTTGTGGTAATCATCAGTGGTTAAGACTTTTAATTCAAATTTCACCATCTGCCATGGTGGGATTCGAACCCCGGTCCCCAGAGCATTACCCTAGGTCACTGGAATGCTAATTAGTGACAATACTACTATGCCACTGCTGCCTCATTGAACATACATGCTTGGAAAAACTCAATTTTAGATCATTCATTCTGCTTGACATAGACACAGCAAAAGATGGGCACACTGGCTGAGTTAAGAATATATTCATCATAGTCTTTCTCCACATTATTTAAAGTTATTTCCAAAATGCCACCTTAACCTTATTTCAAATCCACTTGTTAGTTGCCCCACAGCATGAATGGAATGTTTCTGTTTGTCCATACAGGCCACTATTGTAACTTCTACATCACATCAGTTTATTAATATTAATAAATGGTGATTGTGTACAACTTTGTATTGGTTTGTACTTTTGGGGATTGAATCTGCATGCTCAAATTTGGATCTCTTAGAACATCTAATATGAATGAAAGGATTTATCATGTAACTCTCAACTAAAGTCACCAAAAGAAGCTAGTAAATGCAAAAAAATACTGTTCAACTTGTGAAACTTCCTTCAATTTTTGAAGGAATATTTATTTTCTTCTCTTCCTCCCTTCCCACCTTACTTCCTGGAATATATCTGTGCCAATTAGCCACCTTGGGCAAGAAGATGAGTTGGAGATTTTTTTCTCACGCTGTTACATTACCAGCCATTGACAAATGTCAGTGTTACCATCCTTTCAATTTTACTTTCTTTGGGGCGAAGTTAATGGCCTTTGCTCTATACCTCTCTATGACAGCATGACTGAGATCAGACGCTGCATGATGAATCATAGTACCAATACTGTGTCTTGGCACTCACTTACCTTTCTCAACTTCTTCAGTTTTGTTGAATTTATTCACTCCCAACAGATTTCTACACTACTTCCAAGAACTATCCATGATCAAAGTTAACTGTAACAATTTTTAAATATTCTTTGCTTTTCTAGATGTGTATTCAGAAGTATTTTTAATTTTGGTACAAAGTGACTTTAGAATGTTTTTCTTGAAAGTTAATTTGACAATCCTACCAGGGTAATAATTTTAAAATATAGCAAATCACATTATATTAGATATAGAATAAGTGGGTTAAACTCTCAACTACATTAAATATAGCCTGTAGTAAGTAAAGCTTTAGGTTAGTGTTTGATATCTCTTACACCCCTGTGAGCTGTTACAGTTGAGAACAGGACTCACTTGTGGCTTGACCTTAAATCAAGTGACCCAATTTAACATTTCCACTGTTGTACAGTATTTTAGTCCACAAGGTAATATTGAGATAGATATTTATAAAACAAAAATTTGGATTGCAAATTACTATGAAGAGATTGCTTGCGATCCTCTATTGATGTCTCCACTATAACCTTTCATTAGTGGCGTACCTATAAATGTGGAAATTAATTGGCAATTATTAAAAGATCCCTAGGCACTTGATCTTAAGAGTTCTAAATTGACAAGTGAGCCTACATCCATAAGTGTTCGGACAGATGCAGAACAAAATCTAATTTTAGATTATATTTAGATTAATCAGTTGAGTTTTTGTTGCTAAGAATTTTTTGGATTTTCCAAGTGTTCCAGAAAACTTAAAAAAGGCATCTAAGTGCAAACTATTCTTTTCAGCAAACTTCCTTATTTTTATGTTGGTGAGTTTAAACATTGGGATTCTAACCAGTCAATAGTGTGATCTGGCGAAGTAGTTTCTGATTTGTTAAAACATTAGTTTATGGTTAATTGTGGAAATTTCTCCAGTGCAAATAATGTAATTGATTCATGAGGAAGGAAAATAATTCATTGTATTTTACTTGATGTGCTTGACAGCATCACTGCCATTTCATGTTTACTATGGTACAGGAGTTTGTACCTAGAAATTTTGATTTCATATTTTTGTCTGTATAAACTTGCTGAAGTCTGCACCCACCATCGCCTTCCAGGGAGATTATGCAACCTTACTGTATTCCTGTGATGATGTTGAAGGAGCCTGTGGTGTTCACGCTGATCTTGACACATCAGTGAGTCGCAGTATAAGGCTTTGAAGATGTTAATATGCTGCTCTGGGATGCTGTACTATCTTGCGATGTACTAGAGTGACTGCCAATGGCTGCTATCAAAAGTCTTCTTGAAATCAATGAAGTTGATAACGTGGCTTCTGATACACTAGGCTCTGCTCTGATGTTCTTGAGTGTAAAGATCTGCTTGCTGCATGATCTGCCACCCCAGAAACTGCCTGCTCTTCATGAAGTGTACCACCTACTTCTGCTTTCAATCTGTTGAGGAGCATTGTGCTGAAGAGATTGCCAGGTACTGACAGCAGTATTATGCCTTTCCAGTTGTTGCAGTCTCTGAGGTTCCCCTTTGGCAGCTGGATGATTACTGCTTGCTTCTAGACACCCAGGACGTTCTCCGCAGTCCAGATCTTGTTGAACAGGTCCATGAGCTCTGTTGTGACTGTGTTCTTGCCATCTTTCAAAGCTGCGCCTGTAACTTGTTGATTCCAGTTGCCTTGTTGTTGTTCAGGTTCTTGATGGCTCATTGGACCTCTGATGTGGCAATTTTTCACAGGTTGATACTCATCTGTTGAGGTGTGGTGCAGTCATTGAATTCGAATATGGAGCTGGGGTTAGGCTAATTGAAGATCACCCGAAAGTGTCCCACCCATCTCGCCTCCAGCTCCTTGCCTGTCCATAGTGTTCTACCGTTCTTGCCTTTGATTGACGCAGTGTGTTGCTTCTTGCTCCAGTCAGCTCTCATGCAATCCTGTATAGCACCTTGGGCCAGAATTTTTAGCTCGGCGGGCGGGCACGCGTCCGACCCGACCGAGCATGAAATGACACAGGATGACGTCGGCAGAGCATGTTGACGTCAACGTGTAGTCGCGCGATAGTTCGGTCGGCAGGCGCGCACCGGAGCTGGCAGCACGCCCGCCAGCAATTAGAAGGCTTATTCAGGCCATTAAATTATCAAATGAAGTTAATTCTTCAGTGCCCGTTCAACCTAATGGTTAGCAGGCAGGCTAAAAGGCCAAACGGCCTTTGCATTTTTTTGGGAGCCTCGTCTAGGGGCGGGATGAGGTTTCCATTAGCAAATACAAATAAAATAAAAATTTTATTTATCAATTGAAAACATGTCCCTGCTCATGTGACAGAGTCATATGAGGGGACATGTTTTACTACATTTTTCTGCTCTATTATTTTTTAAATATCTCTTCACCTCCCTGAGGCAGCTCCATGCCTCAGGGAGATTATTCAGTGCCCTCTCGTGCACATGTGTGAAGTTTGTGCCAGGCCTGCTCACCCTCCTTCCCCCACCCGCCCAGTTAGCGCTGAGCACTGCCATTTGCTGGGCAGGCCTTAATTGGCCCACCAGCATGAAATTTTAGTGTGCTGTCGATCGTGGGCAGTGGTCAGCTTCCCAACTGCCCCCACTGATCCCACGCACCATGGGCAAAATTCTGCCCATGGTGTCATTCTGAATTGCTGCTTTCGTGCCTTCCTGCCTTTTAACTCTATCCATCCTCATCTGTATCTCCTGCAGCTCTTCTTTACGACTTTATCCAGTCTTCTGTACTTCTCATCCTCTTCTCGTCCTTTGCTCAACGTTCTTTTTCTGGTCCCTCCTGATCTTCACATAATTTCTTTCATTAATTAACTTTCACGATGAGTCAGTGAATTATCATTCTTTGTTTGTTCCTCTCCTCTGCCCAAATTCTGCACCCTGCTTAACTCCTTTTGTTGAAGATTTCTCACTGCTCCTTGATGTTACCTGACCTCAGGAGTACTTCATATCTGTTGGAGAGTGCTGCCAGAAACTGTCTAATGTGCCCTTGCCCTCGACGGACCTGGATTCCGCAGGCGACATCACCTTGTCTGCCAAAGAATCATGCGTGCTGCAAGAAATGACCCCCGGTTTTGAGAGCAGCGGCACCAAGGTTGGTCTATACATCAGGTGTGAGAAGACCAGGACAGTGATGACCGGATGGCAACAAGGCCCTTCCATCACCATCAGGCAACGGAACGTCGTGGACATCGACCACTTCCCCTACCCAGGAAGCAACATCTCCTGGGAGGGTGATGTAGAGATTGACATGAATAAACAAAGCAGCACCGGTCTTCCAGCAGCTCCACATGGTCTGGGCATCCACATCGTCAACATGGCCATGAAGCTGCGACTCTTTATGCCTATTGTAGTATCATCTGCAATCTTGTGATGTAAGTTGGAAGTCTGTCACCAGCGCTGCCTATGTAAAATCATGGGCATCACATGGAGAGACAATATCAACAAAGAAGTGCTACAGAAGACTAGTCAGAGGTGCCTGCCGGACATTGTGATGAAGAGAGACCTGAGACTGGCAGGACATGTATTTTGCCTCCTGGATATGCTGCCAGAGTGGCAGTAGAATGGACACAACCAGGTAGAAAAAGGAGACGGGCCCAGCCAAAGAAGACATGGCAAAGTACATTTAAGGAAGACCTCCAAGAAAGGGACATCACCTGGGCTGGAGCAAAAGAGATTGTGATGAACCGGAACAAAAACAGAATTACCTGGAAAAACTCAGCAGGTCTGGCAGCATTGGCGGAGAAGAAAAGAGTTGACGTTTCGAGTCCTCATGACCCTTCGACAGAACTTGAGTTCGAGTCCAAGAAAGAGTTGAAATATAAGCTGGTTTAAGGTGTGTTGGGGGGGTGGGCGGTGGGGGGCGGAGAGAGAGAGAGAGAGAAGTGGAGGGGTTGGTGTGGTTGTAGGGACAAACAAGCAGTGATAGAAGCAGATCTTCTAAAGATGTCAACAACAATAGAACAAAAGAACACAGGTGTTAAAGTTGGTGATATTATCTGAACGAATGTGCTAATTAAGAATGGATGGTAGGGCACTCAAGGTATAGCTCTAGTGGGGGTGGGGAGAGCATAAAAGATTTTAACATATTTAAAAATAATGGAAATAGGTGGGAAAAGAAAAATCTATATAATTTATTGGGAAAAAAAGGAAGGGGGAAACAGAAAGGGGGTGGGGATGGGGAGGGAGCTCAAGACCTAAAGTTGTTGAATTCAATATTCAGTCTGGAAGGCTGTAAAGTGCCTAGTCGGAAGATGAGGTGTTGTTCCTCCAGTTTGGGTTGGGCTTCACTGGAACAATGCAGCAAGCCAAGGACAGACATGTGGGCAAGAGAGCAGGGTGGAGTGTTAAAATGGCAAGCGACAGGGAGGTTTGGGTCGTTCTTGCAGACAGACCGCAGGTGTTCTGTAAAGCGGTCACCCAGTTTACGTTTGGTCTCTCCAATGTAGAGGAGACCACATTGGGAGCAACGAATGCAGTAGACTAAGTTGGGGGAAATGCAAGTGAAATGCTGCTTCACTTGAAAGGAGTGTTTGGGTCCTTGGACGGTGAGGAGAGAGGAAGTGAAGGGGCAGGTGTTGCATCTTTTGCATGGGCATGGGGTGGTGCCATAGGAGGGGGTTGAGGAGTAGGGGGTGATGGAGGAGTGGACCAGGGTGTCCTGGAGGGAGCGATCCCTACGGAATGCCGATAGTGGGGGTGAAGGGAAGATGTGTTTGGTGGTGGCATCATGCTGGAGTTGGCGGAAATGGCGGAGGATGATCCTTTGAATGCGGAGGCTGGTGGGGTGATAAGTGAGGACAAGAGGAACCCTATCATGTTTCTGGGAGGGAGGAGAAGGCGTGAGGGCGGATGCGCGGGAGATGGGCCGGACACGGTTGAGGGCCCTGTCAACGACCGTGGGTGGAAAACCTCGGTTAAGGAAGAAGGAGGACATGTCAGAGGAACTGTTTTTGAAGGTAGCATCATCGGAACAGATGCGACGGAGGCGAAGGAACTGAGAGAATGGGATGGAGTCCTTACAGGAAGCGGGGTGTGAGGAGCAGTAGTCGAGGTAGCTGTGGGAGTCGGTGGGTTTGTAATGGATATTGGTGGACAGTCTATCACCAGAGATTGAGACAGAGAGAGAGGTCAAGGAAGGGAAGTGTCAGAGATGGACCACGTGAAAATGATGGAGGGGTGGAGATTGGAAGCAAAATTAATAAATTATTCCAAGTCCCGACGAGAGCATGAAGCAGCACCGAAGTAATCATCGATGTACCGGAGAAAGAGTTGTGGAAGGGGGCTGGAGTAGGACTGGAACAAGGAATGTTCCACATAACCCATAAAGAGACAGGCATAGCTAGGACCCATAGCCACACCTTTTATTTGGAGGAAGTGAGAGGAGTTGAAGGAGAAATTGTTCAGCGTGAGAACAAGTTCAGCCAGACGGAGGAGAGTAGTGGTGGATGGGGATTGTTTGGGACTCTGTTCGAGGAAGAAGCTAAGGGCCCTCAGACCATCCTGGTGGGGGATGGAGGTGTAGAGGGATTAGACGTCCATGGTGAAGAGGAAGCAGTTGGGGCCAGGGAACTGGAAATTGTTGATGTGACGTAAGGTGTCAGAGGAATCACGGATGTAGGTGGGAAGGGACTGGACAAGGGGAGAGAGAAGGGAGTCAAGATAACGAGAAATGAGTTCTGTGGGGCAGGAGCAAACTGAGACGATCGGTCTACCAGGGCAGTTCTGTTTGTGGATTTTGGGTAGGAGATAGAAGCGGGCCGTCCGAGGTTGGGCAACTATCAGGTTGGAAGCTGTGGGAGGAAGATCCCCAGCGGAGAATGAACCGGGTCTGGTGGCAGCGTCTTCTGCCCTTTGTCCTGTATGGGACCGGAGGAACTAAATCTGAGTAAGGAAGGATAAACTTCCTGTACAAAACTATATAGGTTAACTTGTGCAGAAGCTGTATGTTTGTGGTATTCTAAATGCACTGTGAACCTAGTATTGTTTAAAAATGTTGGTTTAAGATTTTGCTGACTATATTAGATGTACAGTTTTGTAAATGTAAAACCATTGAAATAACCACAAATAATGGTTGTTGAGTTTATATAATTTAGCTTAGTTTTATTCTTGTTATGATGGCAGATGATTGGGGAAGGGATTATTGTTGCCTTCAGATACTAAAATATCAGAGCGAAACACTCCCAACAATATAACTAGCAACTCATGTTTCTATATTTAACTGCTGGACCTGAGGAAACCCCACTGAATATAAAATTTCAAGTTCTTGTTGCTGCTAAAATTTCCAATTTCATGTTGCACATCTTGTCCTCTTGAATTCCTCTTGCTTGTCTTTTTGGATCAGGCTGCCTTTGCATTAATTCAGACATCTGTGACCACCATTTTGTTAGGTAGGAGGGTGTTGATTTTTCCCTAAAATGTAACAGAAAATTTAAAACACTAAATTCAGTGAGCACAAAAAGGAGGTAAATCTAAATCTGCAGGGAAGAAAATCAGAGCTAGTATCTAAAGGCTCTAATAACGTTCTGCTACCCTTGAGTATGTTTAGTAATTTAATGCCAAATAGTATGTTTTTTTGTTTCTGTGCAAGGGATGTAATTGACAGTGGCAAAATTATATTTATTGCTCACCTTCAGTTACCCTGAAGAAGTGACTGTGCTCCTATGATGGGAGTGAATTTCAGAAACTTGACTCGTAAATAATGCTATATGGTGGGATGCTTGGGTTCCAATGATCGTGTTCCTCATTCTCTTGGTGGTAGATGTTCCAGGGCTGAGAGGTGGTGTTGAAGTAAACTTGACCAGTTGGCGAAGTGCATTCTGTTGATAGTCCATATTATAACCATGGAGCTCTGGTGGTGGAGGGAATGGATATTGAATCAAGACCAAGACTGCTGTTTAGGCCACTGTAACATTGAAAAAAACTATTCAGAGCTTGCAAGGTGCATGCTCCATTTACTTTTCCACACACTTTTCAGGATATTCTTGAAACAAGCACAGGACCCTTTATATATTTAAGTTGTTCCAATGCTGATTTGAAGCAGCTGCCTGGTACGCTTAAAAAAATAGAAAAGAAACATGATTGTGGCCATGCCATCAGCACAGTTTATGGGCATGATCTCACACCAGAAAATGTTTTACATTGCACTTGTTTTACACCCAAAAAACAGAGAAACATACTGATTTTACCCCAGTGTTCATAAATGACTTCTGCTAAATGTGGCCTACACAAAGTACCAGAATATTGGATCAGGCTGTCCATGTAAATTGCATGTTCTAATGCTATGTTATACACTTCAACTATCACCTGTTGGCTACGCTGCTAAATTCTAGAATGCATTCTGGAAAGACTGCATTGCAAACAGAAGAGAGGGGACAGAGAAGGGAATTTGATTTTAGACTGATCTGACAAACTGTTCAAAGTGAACTGACCTCAGGAAATAATGGCCTGAATTTTTTGGTTGGCAGGGTCTCGTTTCTTGCCATCCAAAGAGTTGGCGGGAGTGCTCTGCGGCCATTTCATGCTCGAATGAGTGTTAAGTGGTTGCAGGTAGGATTTCTGCCTCACTTGAGAGGAAGTCCCACCTTAGAGAGCTGCCAGTCAATATGATTGGCTGGCAGCTCTCCAGTCCCTGCTGTGACAAGACTGCAGTGGACTGGTAAAGAAATGCAGGAGGATCCCTGAGACTAAGTTTGGACACAGACCAAGTAAGTTCAAGGGGTCCCAGTGTTGGGAGGGTAGGGAAGGCCTGGGGAGGCGCAAACGGGGAGAGGCCATGGGGGAGGGAGGTCCAGAGGCCACCAGACCTTAAGGAGGGGGGTGCCCAGCTTCAGAAGGGGGCATCTGATGGAGGCGTGCCCCCCTCCCCTCCACACGGGACCTAACTCCACTGATTTTCAGGCTTCCCCCGTGGAACTTCAATCCTCCCGCCAGCCTAAAAATTGAGGCTGTGTGGGAAATGGCTCTTAAGTGGCCAATAATTGGCCGATTAAGGACCTCAATTGGAGCGAGGGTGGGCTTCTCACCTGATGCCTTGCCTACCTCAGTGTTAATTTGCTGTGTGGTTGGGGCGGGTGGGAACCTGGAAGGAATCCCATCCCTTCAATTTCATGCTACCCCCACCCCCTGCCTAAAAACACACCGATAGGGGCAGCGTATTGTTTCAGGTTGGCAGATAAAAGATTTAATGGTGAAAGCAAATTAAGTTAGAAAAATTATCATTTTAGTCTAAATCCTAAATTCTGTATTGTGTATATTTGTAATATTTATCTTTGCACATGTTTATTTGTTTCCTTTGCAATATCTTCAGCTGAAAAGTGTGCCTGGGCCGTGTCAACGATCAGAAGAACTGAAATACACTATGACTCGGGTAGCAGTTGATGGAGCAGATCTCTTTGTTGTAGAACATGGTTGTGCAGCCAGTATAAAGGTAATTGTTTTCATTTGATTTTCATTCAAACCAAAGAGAAATACATGTTGGTATTTGAAATTGAACTTAGTAACAAAAATACAATTACAAACATGACTTGTCTGTAGGAAAGTATTTGCAGCTAAAGTGGCATACTAATAGGTACTGGGTTGTCACTGTGGGTGAAGAAGTTTAAGGTGGTGTATTTGAATATCGGATGAGGCTAATTGTACAATCTTAAAGCATATTGGCTCCACATCTGTTGCAGTCATCAGTGTGTGTAAGTGCAGGATTATTTGCAAAAATTTGTAAATCTAACTTTACCAATGCACATTTAAAATGGAAATTGACAGTTCTCAGTACTACCAGGTTTAGGTTGATATTTGCAATTTTTTTTCTGCATGGAGAAACTGACATAGGAACGTATGCATTGCAAAATGGGACGTTACACACCAATCAGCTTTCTTATTATATAATGGATTATTATTAGGTGATTAATTCTCTGACATTCAGTTTCATTTTGTTTCCTCGTTTGGGTTTCTTCTCATCACCCATCATCCCTGACTGGCTGTGGAGATTATCCGCCTCTGCTATTGATTTTCTGATGACCTGCCATTGGGTTTCTCATTCTCACTATTTGTTTGCAGTTTAAAAATATCTCCCTGGCAAAGCAATAATAGAAATGCAACGAAAGTAGACCATGGGTTCAAAATTCTGCTGTTGCACTAACAATATCCTTGATTGAGATTTTGTACTGTCATCTTGTAACTTGTGTTACAAGTGCCCAGGGCTTTTTGTTTTTCTCATAAGTTGCAGAGGACAGATGTAATAAACGCTAGCCTTCTAAATGTGAAAAAAAATGCTCGGGGTAAGTTTTTTTTTTAAGTGTGCTGCAGGTATAGTAGAATAAATCTTTTTGTAATGTTTATTCATGATAATTTGATTATTATACTGTCAAGACATGGTTCTTGCACAGATGTTTTCAATTTCTAACTAAGTTTATTTTCTAGATAGGGGCCATTCGCATTGCTACTTGTAACCTTCATAACCAAGCAGTTGGAGAAGGAGTAAGTGCTGTTATACAAGATGTTCAGCTTAGGCAATATATTGAACAATTTGAAAACTGTAAGCTTGGAATTCAACCCACTGTACTCCGTCGATCATGTTGGCTAGAAGCTGGTTCAGTAAATTTTGGATTAATCACAGCAGATGTGGCTTTGGCTGCAGACCATCCTGCAAAACATGAAGTGCAAAGGCAATTCTTGGAAATTCATGATAACCGAACTAAAAGGTACTACATACTTGTATTTGTAAGTAGAATGTATAATCTTCCTGTGTTCCAGATAGTGATATAAATCCCAATACAATTATGGCTTGATTAAGTTAAAAATGTCCCATCTTATCTAATTATTTGATTCACCAAATGGAGTTGTAATTATCTGGCACAATACCCTGCCAAGAACAAATGGGAAACTGTAAAATTGCTTTGTTGTTTAATTTATTGGGAAGATTGCAGTTAAAATATGTTCCAAGTCAAGAATTATATAATAATCTAGACAGGATTCATGGTATAAGACATTCCAGTGCCTGGATGAGTTACTTACTCATAACACACTCCAGACACTGTTATCTTGAATAAAACACGGATGTATTGATCAGCCTTCCCATTCTCGATCTAGAGCGTGAAATGTGAGCAGTTAAAATAATTGACATCGGCAGCAGTAAAAATATTGGAAATGTTTGACCTCTGGGCAAAACATTGTTTTAAACCAATTTAGTCAGAAAGAATAATTTTCCAGCTGAGTGCTCACCAGTATTCTTTATACGGGAACTTTTGCTTCCTGTTTTCCTGTTTCCAAAATTACTGTGACAATTGTGGATATGCGAAGGATATGGAATCCATATTATAACTGGCTGTGATCAAGTTGAAATAAGCTACAAGATTTGCATATTGTTAAGAACTTTGTGCCAAATGAATGCACATGTTGGACCTGATGGCACGAGATGTCATGGAGTATGGGGTCAATGTTGAGAACTTTCAGGGCTTCTCCCGCCCAACTGTATGCCACTGTGTCACAATCTCTGGTGGGCTAGCATGTGGGATAGGACATAACCAGGGCTGGCGATAGAGACTACAAGCATGCTAAACATTAGAAGCAGCTTGCATTAAACAGAACTAACTGATCCCAGAACCAATGGATCATATCAGAGCTCTGCAGTCCTGCCAGAACCAGTCTGTATGCTGCTGGACAATTAACTAACTGGAGGAAGAAGCTCCACAAACATCCCCATTCTGCGTAGTGATTGAGCTCAGTGTATGAGTTCAAGAATCTTCAGCCTAAAGTGCTGAGCAGATGATCCATTTCAGTCTCCTCCTTAGGCTTCACAGACGCCGGTCTTCAGTCATTTCGATTCACTTCACGTGATATTGGGAAATGTGTGAAGGCACTGGATACAGCAAAGGCTGTGGGATCTGATAACATCCCTGCTGTAATGCTGAAGAATTGTGCTCCAGAGCTAACCATGCACCTAGCCAAGCTGTTCAATTGCAGTTAGAATACTGGCATCTGCCTGACAAAGTGGAAAATTTCCCAAGTATGTCCAACCTACAAAAGCAGGACAAATCCAAAATAAAAACATAGTGCTGGATGGACTCAGCAGGTCTGGGAACATATGTGGAGGGCAAAAGAGTTAATGTTTTGAGTTCAATGTGGCTCTTTTTGGAACTTCCAAAAAAGAGTTATATTGTACTCAAAAACTCAAAATGTTAACACTGTTTCTGTCACCACAGATGCTGCAAGATCTATGCAGTCTTTCCAACACTTTCTGTTTTTGTTTCAGATTTCCATTAGCTGCAGTATTTTGCTTTTACACGACAAATCCAATCCAGCCAGTTGCTGCCCCACAAATCCCCTCTCAATTGTCATCAAAATGATGGAAGGTTTCATTGATAGTGCTAACAAGCGGCACTTACTCAATAACAACCTGTTCACTGATGCTAATAATGGGTTCCACCAGGGGCACTCAGCTCCTGATTTCATTATAGTCTTGGTCCAAACATGGGCAAAAGAGCTGAACTCCCAGAGATGAGATGGGAGTGATTGCCCTTGACATAAAGACAACTTTTGACCAAGTGTGACATCATGAAGTTTTAGAAAAATTGATGTCAGTGGGAATTTGGGGCAAACTTTCTTTTTCTGGAGTTATATCCACCACAAAGGAAACTGGGTTTTGTTGTTGGAGGCCAATCATCTTAGCCCAGGACATCATTACAGCTGTTCCTCAGGGCAATGCCCTAAGCCCAACCATCTTCAGCTGTTTGATCAATGACTTTCTCTCTGGCATAAGTCCTGAAGTGGGGATTTTCACTGATAATTTCACAATGTTCAGTTCCACTTGCAACTCATCAGATAATGAAGTTATGTGTGCTCACATACAGCCAGACCTGGACAACATCCAGGCTTGACTGGTGACAATCCACAAGTGCTAGGCAATTACCAAGAGAAGATCTAACCATCTAACCATATCCCCATGCCTTTCAATGGCATTATCATCGCTGAATCTCCAACCATCTACATTCTACGGCTTACCATTGGCCAGAAAGTTAACTAGATCAGACATATAAATACTGTTGCTGTGAGAGCAGATTAGAGGCTGGGAATTTTGCGTTGAGTAACTCACCTCTTGACTCCCCAAAGCCTGTCCACTATCTGCAAGGCAATGGACAGGACTATGATGGAATACTCCCCACTTGCCTGGATGAGTGTAGTTTCAGCAACACCCAAGAAACTCAAAGCTTGCAGGACAAAAGCAATCCTCTTGATTCCACACCATCCACCACCTTAAACATTCATTCCTCCACTACTGGTGCACAGCAGCAAAGATACACTGTAGCAACTTGCCAAGGCTTCTTTGACAGCAGCTTCCAAACTCATCATCTCTACCACCTAGAAGAGCAAGGGCAGCAGACTCATGGGCTGGAATTTTCCAGCCCTTCACGCTGACAGGATCTTCCGATCCCATAGATGTGAACAGAGATTTCAATGGCTCGCCAGCCCCACCACCTGAGAATCCACTGTGGTGGTGGTGGTGATGAGTGGGGGCTGGAAAATTCCAGCTATGGAAACACATCCATCTGCAAGTTCCCCTCCAAGTCACTCACCATCCTAGCTTAGAATCATACTCTCTTCCTTTATTGTAGCTAGGTAAAATTCCTGCAACTCCCTTTCTAACAGCACTGTGGGTGTACTGACACCACAAGGACTGGAGTGGTTCAAGAAGGTGGCTAATCACCATCTTATCGAAAGCAATTAGTGATGGGAAATTAATGCTGGCCTTGCCAGCGAAGCAAGCGTCCCATGAAATTTTTTTTTATAAGTTAGATATTATTTTCACATAAAAGGGGGGACATTGCAGATATCGTAGTTAAGGGGGAGGAGTGTGAAATTTTGGATGGGCTAAACATAGTGGGAGACGAATGTTAAGGAATTTAGCATCTTTGAAGATGGTTCATTTGCTAGGCCTGGATGAAATGTATCCCAAGCTGCTAAGAGAAGCAAGGGAGCAAATATTGGAGGCTCTGATCATCATTTTCAAATGCTCGCATGGTGCTGGAGGACTGCTAATGTTGTACCAGTGTTTGAAAATTGAGGAAGGGAGAGGGCAAGTAATTACAGGCCAATCAGACTAACTTTGGTGGTGGGCAAATTATTGGAAAGAATTCTGAAGGACAGGGTAAATTGTCATTTAGAAAGGCAGGAGATAATCGAGCACCGTCAGGATGGAATTGTTCAGGGAAGGTCATGTCTGATGAACTTGATTGAATAACTTGAGGAAGTAACGAGGTTCCAAGAAGGTAGCACATTTGATGTAGTCTACAGAACTTGGTGAGTTCTGAAGAAGTCATGCTCAAATGTTGATTCTGTTTCTCTCTCCACAGATGATGCTGAGTCTTTCCAACATTTTCTGTTTTCATTTCAGATTTCCAGCATCTGCAGTATTTTGCTTTTATCTTACTGGTTATCATTACCCCTATCATTAGGCTGCACTATTGCCTTGTCCTTTCTTGTTAACTTGCAAATTTGCAGTATTTTGCTTTTATTATATGCTTGTCCCTCTTATAGTTTAATCTTGGCGCAGAAGATTTTTGGTTTACAATCAAAGTGCTTCCTATGCCCAGTATTTCAAATAAGGCTTTTGGGTGGAAGAAAAATGAACATGTTGGCAGAGGATTAGTGCAAAATCTCCAACTCAGAGGCATGAATTTTTCAGTCAGCTGGCAGGCTTGGTGGGAGCGGACAGGGGCAGTTGCGGAGCCACCCGCGATCGGCTCCGCACAGCCATTTTACACAGGCGGGCCAAGATGCGAGTGGTAGCACTCAGCGCTACCTGTGTGGGCAGGGGGGAGAAGGGAGAGTCGGGGCCAGCGCTCTTTCGCGTATGCGCGTGAAAGAGTGCTTCAATCTCCCTGAGGCATGCAGCTGCCTCAGGGAGATTTAAGTGCTTTTTAAATAAATAAATAGATTAAAGATTTAATTAAACATGTCCCCTCATGTGACTGTGTCACGTGAGATGGGACATGTTTTTATATTTCAGAAATTTTTTAAAATTAATTTATAAAAGCTTTAGGAAACCTCATCTCACTCGTGGATGAGTTCCCTAAAAAATGTAAAGGCCGCTTGTCCTTTTCTCCTGCCCACCAACCATAAGGTTGGATGAGCAGTGTAAAGTTGACCTTAATTACTTCCTTAATGGCCTTAATAGACCGTTTAAATATCGGCAGGCGTGCGCCTGTTGAACAAAATATCGCGAGACAGCACGATGATGCCGGGACGCACGCCCGACACCATCGTGCATCATTTTACGTGCTGACGTGTCAGGCCAACCCCCTGCATGCTAACTGAAAAATTCAGGCCAGGATATGTAAATAAAACATATTTTGTTTAGTGTAAAGAATAGTGGTGTTACATTGCCCTAGGGTATTAGATGATGCAGTAAATCAGCTATGGTTCTTGCTGCTATTTGCTATCTGGTGGTAATGTGCATCAGATGAGGACAAGATCAGATAATTCCCTTGCTGAATTTCATTCAGTGTGCATATTCTAGGTTTGTATGAAGAATGGCCCTGTTGTTGAGGTACTGAAGGGAGTCTATATCACCTTTGCCAATAGACTGCTTGCAGCCTTCCCTGAGAAGGTGAGATCTTGGCAGACATTGAAGGAAAGTAAAAATGAAATTAAGTGGCCAGTTGTATGATTCTTGGTAATGTTGTGATGGTTTTTGGAAGAGCTGCTTAAGAGAAGTAAATATTATTTTACCTTTTATCTTTGAAATGATGCTAGCAGCCAGGTTAGTGTAGAAGAAAAACAAAATGTGACATGTAGCAAAATGAGCGCGCATATCTTTATTGCAATGTCCATATTGTAGCAGTAAGTTTAAAGATGCTTGTTTATTTAGTTTTTAGCACTTCGCTCAACCAGTGGTCAACACAGTCAAATGTGCCTATTTTCTCCTTGCTTAACTTTCACTCAGCATATTTTGAATGTGAAGGCTGCACTTTACTTCATGTTGAATATCTAATGATTTTATTGTGGATTACTAATATGGTTTCTTCGTCTTTGACTGACGTTGTGCATTCTTTCATATAGACTGTGGTTTCTCTGGCCAGATGATGAGGTCAAAAATAAACGAGTCAAGAACAAGTGTGGGTGCCTTAGTGGTTGTAAGTTCTACGCAGGCATGGCCTCAGGACTAGACTTCTTCAAACTGGATGAAATTACCCCATCCACCAGTTCTGCTTTCTCTACCATAATCGCAGAATCAGATATGTTCTATGGGCAATCACTGCTGCATCCAAATGAATGGATTATTACCAAGGACATTTCAAAGTCTGCAGATGGTAACTTCTTGCATAGAACTATACATTTTTTTTTGCAATTCCCAGGAATATTCATCCAGTTTGTCTTTCCCTTAAAGCTTCCTTACTTTGTATTACATTAATGCATCTTAATATAGTTTGTGTAGTTTAATGCTTTATAACGATTTGCATATGTGCTTTTATTAAGTTTTCATGGTTTCTCACAGGAGAAATTTTTATTTATGTTGTGATTTAAAGTTGAAATATCTGAAAACGGGCAAGTAATAGAAGAAATTAAAGCAGAAAATCTGGAAATACTCAGCAGATAAGGCAATTTCTGTGGAGAGAGAGAAAAGGAGTTGACATTTCAAGTCAATGATCTTTCTAATGAAAGCTCATCAACCTGAAAAGTTAACTCTGTTCTCTGGGTCTCTTTGCAGATGCTGCCTGACCTACTAAGTGTTTCTGGCATTTTCTGTTTTTATTTCGGATTTCCAGCATCTGGAATATTTTGCTTATGTATTAGAAGAAACTATTTGTGTTAACTATACCTATATTCTGGTCATTTAGGTAAGGCAAATGGGACAAAAAGAAAAGAGTGGGACTCCAGATCGTTGGGAACTGATTCAGAGAGAAAGAACCAGTACCACAGTTTGCAGGTCCCTTTACGATCTCACAGTTCAACATCCTCCTCTGAAGAAAACAGTAGTTCTACTGCTGCACTTCCTTTGTTGGCAAGTGAAAAAAACAGTCCTTCCTCTAACGCTGATGACAGTGTTCTACAGATGCATATTCCTGTTTTGAGTACAAACACCGAAGAAACTGTTGGAAAGTAAGTTAGTTTAGTTATGAACAGGAGGTCTCTCTGGATTAAAGATCTGAATTTTCCAACATTGAATAGTTGCCATGTATTGGATATTTGGAATACCATTGTGTTGTGCCATGAATAATTGGATACTGTTTAATGCTTATGATTTCTGATATGGCAAGCTCCTGATGCCATCCTTGCCTGTGAGTAGATAGATATTAGGCAGGGTCTAAACTATCCTGCTTCATAAAGGAAAGGAAGAAAATTAAAAACCTTGGGGCTTGTTGTTTACTTATTTCTTGGTTGCAGGTTGCTTCCCTACCTTTTTGGTCAGGGAATTGGTGAATAAAGCAAACCCAAGCATTTTTGTTAAAAATAAAAATATTTTTTTCTTTTTAGTGATCCAACAGATGTTTCAGGAAGCACTCCAGTTTCTCCCAATAATCAAGATAGAACTTTAGTCCGTTCTCCTTTGAAACGACAAGCCTCTGTCTCTTCTACGCGGCTTGGGAGTACAAAAAGTTTATCAGCAGCCGTTTTTGGTGAGCGGCAGCCTACAACAATGGGTGTACAATTCACCAGCGAAGTGTCCCGCAGTGATGAGAATGTTTTGGATTCTCCTCGTCAGCGGAGGAGCTTTGGATCCTTCCCCTTCACTCCATCAGCAGATTCTAACACTTTCCATCAGTATCGATCAGTTGATTCCAGCATATCTGTAGCTGAAAGTGAGGCATACTTTTCAGCAGCTGAGGACTTTGATCCAGTCAGTAGTGATGAAGGTCCAGGAACCTACCCAGGAAGAAAGAAGAGGCGTCGTACCCAAGCAGTTGACTATAGCAGGAATACAATTTATCGTAGTGTAGAGGGACCATTAAATAGTTCTGTTAGTGGAGATAGCCAAGAGCTGAAAAACTATCCTATACAAGCTCATGCCTCTCAGGCCTCTTTTGTATCAGCTCTTGAAGGGGATGAGGAATCAACTGATCATATACACACTGTGGAAGGAGAAAAAGCTGCAGATAGCAAACAGCTGTCGAGTCAGCAGATTGTGATGTCTTGTTACCTAAATTACCTTACACAACTGCAGGTATCCAACTGGTCAGTAAAACAGCCAACAAACAAAAGAACATCAAAATCTTCACTGCATCGCCCTTTGGACCTTGACACACCAACCAGTGAAGAGAGCTCATCTTCATTTGACCAGCTTTCTGTACCTATGTTTAAGGTTGGCAACTTTTCTATTGTGTTAATTCGCATTGCCTCTGATTTGTTAAACTTCCAAATACAGCTAGGAATTGTTGCTTTCTATTGAGGAAATTAATTTTTGAGAAATTCACACTCAAGGTGGAATGAACAATAATAACTAGCATTAAATAGTGGTTTAAACATCAAAAATATTCCAGGGCACTTAGATGCATAATCTGACACAAGCGCGCTGAAAAACTCAGCGTTACCAGGGTGGGGGCGGGAAGAGGGCGTTCAATGACATTTTTGCAGGTGTGGGTGAGTGTTGTGAGAAAGCTTCCAGAAGGCAGACAGCTGCCTCAGGGAGCTTGAGACCCGAAACAGCTAAAATAAAGGTTTTTAAAAGCGGAGAAAAGTGTCCATGCATCACAATCAATCACCTAAAAATATAGCTGATAAAATGCTGCCCACAGATATTGATTTTTATTTTATTGCGTCACGGAAATCTCATCCCACCCTTGGATGAGATTTGATGAAAAATGCAAAGTCTGCCTGGCGATTCACCTGTCTGCCAATCATAAGGTTGGATGGGCCACGAGAAATTGGAGACTATTTTGCCATTAATGGGCTTAATTGCCCTCTTAATTGTCAGCGGGCACGCTCCCAACTTTTGCACACCCCTGCCGAGCGAAATATCGCATGATGATGTCGGGACGCTCATCCAAAGTCTTCTTGTGCGATTTTCCGCCCGATCGAGTCGGGCCCGCGCCTGCCTGCCCATGGGACGTAAAATTCTGCCCCTGGGGATTCGTTGGCTTGTAGTCCCTTAAGTTTCTCCAGTACATTTACTCTGCCGATAATTACTTCATATTCAAAGATTGATGACCTTTCATCATAATATGTTTTTTAGATTGCTGTAACCAAGAACCACAAGCTATGATGGGTCAAATGCCTTCCTTCTCTTGTAAACATCTACAGCGAAGTTAAGGATATATTAAACAAAGATGTGTAGAATGTGTTGAGAAGTAGCAGTAAGCCTGAGGATTGCGAGATCAAAGGGTGACCAAAAAGTTGATTGGGAAAAAAAAGGAAGAAAACAATAAGAGAGTAAAGTGGCCAGGAATATTAAAAAAAAAATGTAATTGCTTGTAAAACTATATAAGGAGAAGAACTAAAGTAAACCTTAGTTCTTTAGAGGGAGAAATTATCTTGGGGAATGAGGAACTGGAAGAGAGGTTGAACAAATATTCCATGTCAATCTTAAAGTAGAAGACACAAAGTACATACCAGAAATAGAGGGTAACCGAGAGGCTGTTGTGCAGTATCTAAAAGACACTCGAAACTGAGTTGACAGTTTTTTATTCAGTACAAGTGTGCACAAATGAGAATGCTCTTTCAAAATGCTCTAAAAGACAATTCAAAGTTACATAGCTTCTGTTGGTTATATATACCATCTTTGGAATAATTCATCATTAACTCACAATGTTCTTACTTTTTACATCTAATTCTTTACATCCTTAATTACAAGTGAGTTTACAACATAAACATGGAATGACCTGTTCATCACCTCCGCACTTACGGAGGAATTTGTAAAATAATCATGGAATGACCTGACCGTTAGCACAAGTAATGTTTCAAAACATGTACTTTGCTTATCTACCCTGACATTTCACTGCTGTGTCTAGCATTCTGCATACCTTGACCCTGAGGTCAAGCTATCAGTTTATTGTAGTATAACTCATAGTTCATTCAACAACTTATTTTATCCTGAGCCAAGGGCACATTCCTTAGCTTATCATGAACTGGCCCATAGGCAAGTCTTCAATTTACTGGCCTGGCCAGAAGGTCATATTCATTCTAGTTTATTTTTTTTAACTGCAAACACTTCTAAAACTTATATCTGCAACTTGGCAATGCCTGGGTAATCCCATGATGCATCCTAATAAGCCTCATCAAGGCTAACAAGAACATTTGTACCACAAATAGGAATTATACTTGCCACAAGAAGTTAGTTAGGAGCCTTTTAAATGATCAGATTAATGCTCCTGCAAAGCCACTCAACTTTAGAGAAAAGGAAGAGTTGAAATTGTGGCATCTCACTCCTGCTAGTAATAAATGCTCATTGAGGCTATTTAACATTTAATTTTTCTTCATACCTTTCATACTTTTTCTCTCGTTTTCATCCAATCTTTTTATCCCTCTCTTTTCTTCTTTTTCTGTATCTGATTTAACTATAAAATCTTCCTTCCCTGTTATTTGCCGTTTCTTTTTCTATCCTTAAATCTCATTGGTCTCATCGTTCATCCAGTTGCCCTGTTGACCTTGGATCTAATCACAAAAGCAAAATAATTGAAACATATATGGAATGTGTTGGCTATGTAAAAATTGTTTAAACTGTAGCTGAAAAATATTAATTGTTCTCGGTTAATTTGCTTTTAGGTGATTAAACAAGGTCTTGCAGCAAGTGCATTACTTGACAGAGGTGCTCAACTAATGGGATCAAATTCAAGGTATTTATTCCTTTTATTATTGCCTGTCAGAACATTGCATTTTAGGTAGTATTTACAAAGTAAATCACATTATTCGACAGCAGTATTTGCTAATTTTTGTCATGGGTCAAAATCCTGGGACTCCCTTCTGAACAACACTGGATTAACCACACCACAGGGTCTGCAGCGGTTCAAGAAGGCAGCTCATCACCACCTTCTCAAGGGCAATTAGGGATGGGCAATAAACGCTGACGTAGCCAGCAAAGCTACACACCGTAATTGAATTTTTAAAAAAAGCTTTGCTATAATTATAACTATAATAATTTGTTTATTAGTTGTATATATATTGTCAGAAACAATGCTTGTAAGTCAATTAAATGCCTATATTTAGCCGAATTATTCATACAAATACCTAAAACAAAGTAATTGATTGATTCAAAACTTTATTCATTTTTACAAAAAAATCTAGTACTCCTTACACTCCACTGGAAAAAACAGCAATGGAAAACACAGATGATACAGTTACTGAGCAATGGAGTCTTGATCATCCCGTATCTCAGACCAGAACCACTGCCATAGTAGAAGTAAAAGGAGCGGTGGATATTGTCCTTACCCCACTTGTGACAGAAGCCTTTGACAGGTGAGCGTGCCATTCAAGCCCATGAAGGAAGTGCATGTTTGTGCATGTATGTGTGTGTGTGAAGATTATTATAAGTTAATCGATATGAAATCGGCAGTATTAAAAGGAAAAATAATGGTTTATTGCCACTTTTTCATTTATGTTGCAAATACCATATCACTAGTGTAATCTTACATTGCCAGTGGGAGTAATCATGGAAGTGGCATAATTTTGAGCTGTTAAGATTTCAGTTAATTCAGTATTATGATTTTTCCCTCCCACACTGTTTAGAAGATTGGGAGCTGTACTGAGTTATTTTGCCTCTTCCAGCTCCAAGTTTTTACTTTCAGTATATTTGAATTCCATATCCTTTTTAAGAAAAAAATTCAGATTTACATTGAATTTATCCAGTATCTTTAATTTGTTGTGGTCTTATTATAACTTTGATGCCTGTAGCTATATTTGTATGTGCAAGTGTTTTGCAATTTGTGAATATGATTAATGAAAGAGTTGAAAGTATCTTAAATTTAACATTTTAAATATTAAGATTATTATACATTGATTTAACTTTCACTTATAATAAGGTAGTCTCTTCATCTACCATGCAAAATCACTGGTTCAGTGGGGCTGACAGAAATAGTCACTTGCCCGTGAACATTTAAAGCGACAATATCCCTAAGTTACTTCTGTCTCCTCTCAATGCCTGCCCACAAACAGGGGCACACACTGGGCAAACGCAGACACTTACCTATTATTGGCCCCAGGCTGGAAAGATCTATCTCACTAAATGTGAATGTTGGACTCTATAATAAGAAAGACATTACTTATTTTATGCAACGTATTATTTCAAGATGAAGTAGATAGTTCAGGGTCATGCAGATCTTAAAAATGAGTATATTGTATTGAATTTACAGAAAACCCAGAATTATTGTGTCCTATCTGACAGTGTAGCACAGGCATTCCTGTCTTAGTCCTTCAGACTCTTGTACATGTTCTTTCTATGGGGAAACTAATAAATTATTCTCATTGTTTAGATATTTTGAAGCAATGGTTCACTTTTCTAGCATTTGGCATCCTGCTGCAATTGTGGATGATCTGCATGCTAAAGTGCTGAAGGAGGCATATTTGAACAGCAAATCAGCTAGTTCAGAATTGGTAAGTGCTATATGGAATTCAGGTAAGACAACCAGACATGCTACGTTCCGTTACTCTATCTCTTAAAAAAGCTGAATTACTCTTAGTAAGAAAATAGCTCCGATTGCTGGGTTATATTCACTGCACTTTTACATTTAAAATGAAACATTGCTCATCAGTTTAAAATGCCACATAGTAGAAATTTTCAGCATACTATCAGCTTGATTCAATTGGTTACACTTTTGTTCAAGCCATAAAGCTGCATGTTCTACTCCGCTACAGCACTATGAATTGGTTTTCAGCTTACCAATTTCTTTAGTGCCAATTATTTCAGTTTTGTATAGTCTTCAAATTTGATAGTAATACTGTTATGGCTGGGATAGGAGGAGTGTGCAGTTTCTTTAACTCCATTACCCCACAGGTAAATGTTTAAATCACTCACCAAAATGGCCAATTGTTTACCTTCAGTGCTGACAGTATACCACTGTCTTAGGCAATACTATCTTAGCCCTTCAGACTGTTGTACATGTTCTTTCTATGTGAGAAACTAATAACAACTTATTTTCATTGTTTAGATATTTTGAAGCAATGATTCACTTTTCTAGTATTTAGTACCTTGCTGCAATTGTGGGCGCTGGCCCCAGAATAAAAGAGATTTTAACCAGCTTTCTTTCCATAAACACAGAATAATTGATTTATTATGAAATAAAACTTCCTTTTTTTAAACAAGTTGCAAAACTGGTTAGCATACAATTTGTAATCTGGAAGTGTAATGATTTACCTCTTATAAACTCCTATTTCTTTCACTCTTGCATGCAAATAAGGTTTCTGCAGAGGTCAGCATAAGTGAACACTTTGTGAAAAAGGATAAAATTCAAAAAGGCCTTGATGCTGTTGATTTGGTGTTCCTGCGTGTGCTGATTACAGTAGCTGGAAGTCCTTTCCAAAGGATCTTCGGTGTCTTTGTTAATTTTTGCTTATCACAGCTTCACAGGCTTTTACATACAGACGAGTTATACTGAGATGAGAATTTTCTTGCTGAAGATGAACATCCACTCTGGACTGCAGGTAATACAGGAGGAGAGAGGATCAATCTTCATCCGCAATCTTCCTTCACAATCTTGTCCCCAAGACACACGCAGTGTTCAAATAAACATGTTCAGACAGAACTTCTCCCAGCCCAGCTCTTTTTCAGCCAATCAGAAGGAGCCCGTAGCCTGGCAACAGCAGTTTTCTTTTAATTTTAACTCAAGAAAACAAAGTAACTCTTATCGCTCCAGATGTCTTGCTGGTCACTCAGCTGAAGTCATGTGATTTCTTGGAAGAAGCAGCTTGCTCACAGACCAAAATGAACTTGTAACCTTTTAGAAAAAAACTCAGCAGATTGTCTAAATGATTTACCGTCTTTTTTTTTACAAAGCATATAATTCTTGGAGATATGGATCCCTAACACAACTTATGCCCTCTTCAGGTTGTTAATAAAAACAAAAAGTAGGAAACAATATAGCATTGAGTGCCTTTGGTTGTTAACCACTCTCTTCGGATATTTTCAATTGTTTTCCAATCCATTCAATAACACTGATATAGAGAGTAAAATTTTCCATGACCCTGCATTTGTATTTGACTCTGAAATGAGCTTCCAACCACACATCCGCTCCACTATCAAGATCACTGATTTCCACCTGTGTAAGATTGCCTGACTCTGCCCTGTCTCAGCTCACCCACTGTTGAATCTCTCTAGAAACACTTTACCTCTCGACTTGACTGTTCCAATGCTCTCCTGACTGGGCTCCCATCTTCCACCCTACAGAACCTTGAACTCATCCAAAACTATGCTGCCCATATCTGAGCTCACAGTAAGTTCCATTCGCCCACTCATCCCTGTGCTGAGTGACCTACATTGGCTCTTAAAATTCTCAACTTAGTTTTCAAATCCCTCCAAGGCTTCACCCTCCCCTAAGCTGTAACTTCCCCAGCCCTACAGCCCTCAGATATGTTTGCCCATGAATCCTGGTCTCTTACAGATCCCCAATTTTAATTACTTCACCATTAGCGGCCATGCCTAGGCCCTAAGCTCTGGTATGTCCTTCCTGAACCTCTTTGCCTCTCTACCTCTCCTTTTTCAAGATGCTGTTTATAACCTATCTTTTTAACTAAGGTTTTGGTCATCATAGAATCTTAGAATCTTACGGCACATAAGGAAACCATTTGGCCAGTTATATCTGTGTCAATTTTTTGAAAGAGTAGTAGTGCTAGCATGATCTCTTTGCTTTTATATTCTCTTTCTCTATTTTTATGCCCAAGCAACCCATATGATTTTTTCATCACCTTATCAACTTGCCCTGACACCTTTTTAAGGATTTATGTGATGAACACCACAGGTCTGTCTGCTCCTGTACACTTTGCAAAATTGTGCCATTTATAGTATACTGTTTTGCCATGTTAGCCATACCAAAGTGCATCACTTCACACTTTTCCACGTGAACTCCATCTGCTTCTGCCTGGTATCTCCCTCAGGTGTAAAATTTTGATTGATAGTACTCCTATGAAGTGCTTTGGTCTGTTTTCCTATATCAAAGCCACATAAATGCCACATTTTCACATTTGATCACATTAACTAACACCTCGCTGGAAATAACTTAGCAAATTCTGCAACCTTAGGTCCATGGTGACAGACAAGCTGTCTCTTAACACACAACTCAATACATACATAGAGAAAGCAGCTACCATCTTTGGCTGACTCATGAAACATGCATGGAATAACATCAAGCTGACTTTTAGGACCAAGATGCTGGTTTGTGAGGCTGCTGTTCTCAGCACCTTGTTGTATGGCTGTGAAACATGGATGTCTTGCAGGTTTCAAGAAAGGTGTGAACTCCAAATTTGTTGTTTGCATTGCATTCTGGGCATCTCATGGAAGGACAACGTTATGAATGCGACAGCCCTCCCGAAGGCAAATCTCCCAAATATGTTGGTACTCATCAAGCAGAGACGACTTTTCTGCCTTGAGCACATTTGCAGCATGGAAAATGGATGGAGGCTCAGGAATTCCTGGACAGTGAGGTAGCTGGAGCCAAAAGACAGCAGGATGCCCAAAGCTCCACTTTAAGGATGCTTGCAAGTGTGACACGAAGGACCTGAACATCGATTCTAGATCCGGGTGACGCTAGCCAATGACGGAGGGAAATGGCGACAATACCTATGGGCCGGCATGCATGACCATGGCAACTGATGGCTACAGTGACTTGGCAACAGGCACTAATACCGAAAATACCAATCCACAACCTGACAACCTCTCGATATGCAGCACTTGTGGAAGAACCTACCTCTCATGGATTGGTCTCTTTAGCTAACAGCAAAAGTGAACCACGTGAAAGCTACCCCATCTCCAATGGATTTGCTGCTTATCCATCATCTTACGTAGACGGAAGATTGTCAGTGATAAATACAAGTTGTTGTTATGATCAATTGAACCTTATGCTTTATCGGATTGTCACACAAAATTTCACGTTTCTAATCATGTAGCTATGGAGATGTGAACTTGATTGACTAGAATATTAGCTCTGAAGGCATAGAAAGAGAAAGGCCACCTGGATTTCTCCCAGGAGAGATTATAAACCGATTCACCTTACTGTGCATTTGTAGTTGTTTATTCCTCTCTGTTAACAGTACCTATTCGTAAGGTAACCTACTTCAGCCTTTAAAATTCTGAACATTTGTGTTGAATAAATATTCTCTCTTTAGACAACTGCAAAGCACGAAGGGCGAGCCTCCAAAATAGAAAATGGTACAACTGGTATAACCAAATCTGGCCAGACACGGACAAATACCGAAACTAAACAAGATAATGTGAAAATCAAGGGTCTTCAAGCTAACGTTTCCATACCAAAGGTATTAACATTCAATTACCCAAATTTGTATTACTTTTGAACATGGTCTAGCGATAATTACCCATATTTTTAAAGATTAGGGGCTGTATTTTCATCTGGATGCAGAGGCATGTTTCAGTGCACGAATGGCACACAGCTTTTTTGGAGGAAATCTGATTTTCCTCCACATTCGTGACCCTCCGCCATTTTCCTCTGGCCTTTCTGCGGGTCTGGAATGCCTAGTATGCAAAATACATAAGATAAAAGCAAAAAACTGCGGATGCTGGAAATCCAAAACAAAAACATAAATAAAAATACCTGGAAAAACTCAGCAGGTCTGACAGCATCTGTGGAGAGGAATACAGTTAATGTTTCGAGTCTGTATGATTCTTCAACAGAACTAAGGAAAAAAAGAAGAGAGGTGAAATATAAGCTGGTTTGGGGGGGGGTGGGAGGGACAGGTAGAGCTGGCTAGAGGGCCAGAGATAGGTGGAGATTGCCAAAAGATGTCACAGACAAAAGGACAAAGAGGTGTTGACGTTGGTAATGTTAGGTAAGAAATGTGCTAATAGGTGACATTAAGGGTAGAAAGCAGGACGAGCAAGGTACAGATGGCCCTAGTGGGGGGTGGGGTAGGTGGAAGGGATCGAAATAAGCTAAAAGGTAGAGATAAAACAATGGATGGAAATACATTTAAAAATAATGGAAATATGTGGGAAAAGAAAAATCTATATAAATTATTGGAAAAAAGGGGGATCGGAAAAGGGGGTGGAGATGGAGGAGAGAGTTCATGATCTAAAGTTGTTGAACTCAATATTCAGACCGGAAGGCTGTAAAGTGCCTAGATGGAAGATGAGGTGCTGTTCCTCCAGTTTGCTTTGAGCTTCACTGGAACATGCAGCAGGCCAAGGACGGACATGTGGGCATGACAGCAGGGTGGTGTGTTGAAATGACAAATGACAGGGAGGTCTGGGTCATGCTTGCAGACAGACCGAAGGTGTTCCACAAAGCGGTCACCCAGTCTGCGTTTGGTTATGCAAAATACATACCCTGTTTTAAATGAGGAATGAAGATTGGATTTCCTCCCACACAATTTTCATCTGCTGGTATGGGGTTTTAGAAGTATGTTAAAAGTCCACTAGATTTGCGAGTTTGTGAAGAAAACGGAAAGCCTGCTGAGGAATCAGGTAAGATAAATGCAAAGTGTCTTCACAACTTCAAATGTCACTGTTAGGTGCTATATTGTAATGTAGACTTGTTTTCAATACAGTGATTTACCATAAGGATCTGTCCTTTAAAGGTAAGTTGACCCTTACTTTGACTAGCCTTGTGCATTTGTTCACATGCATTACAGTGCTTTCCCAATGAAGAAAGCACCATGATGCAGTGAAAAATGTTACAACATGTCCTATCAGCCTGTACTGCCATCTTTTCTACTATTATTTAAACGGCTCTGGTTGATAAAAGCAAAACCTGGTTTTGACACTTGAAAAAATCTAACCACCTGCTCCTTACTTAGAATGACAAGAACTCTGCTTTGAAATTGAAATGAACACCTCTGTTCTTTTCTTCCCAGAGGGTAGCCTATTGCTTGGACAGCTGCGGCCACTCTGAATACTTGGCTGTGTTTCAGGCACAAAAGGGTTTCAGCACAGCAGGTGTGGCATTTATCTGAGAATGAATGACAGTTTCAAGAAGTTGGAACAGCAGATTGTTCTATTGATGTGGTTTCTGGTTTGTTGATACAAACTAACAGGATTACTAGTATTACAACATTTTTTCACAGATTCATTGATATGGAGGCTTTTATCACATGTTGAGAGGTTTTTCTTTAACAAGCATTTCTATTTATATTGCAAGGAAACAGGACTGTACATAGTCCATGTAGGGTGAGTGGTTATGGTAGGTACATGGAGGACATAGAGATGGCATGGGTGATCTGATGGGGCATGGAGGTGGGTAGAGGTGACATGGGTGATTTGAGGGAGTATGGGCTGAAATGCAGATGGGTGGGGTTTGAGGGAGGTGAGGGGTAAGGTTTAGGAGCACTTTAAACATCTTTGGGAGCTGAAATACTTTGTTAGAGAACTGAAATGGGCCTTCTAATGGGCTGGCTTCCACATACACACTCCTCAAGCACCCCAGCACAGCTTGCAAACTGCACTGTGAACCCAACCCTGATGTGAAAAAACAAAATTGACATTGTGAATTCACACATGGGTCGGGTGTACAATTTGTGAGTTGCAAAAGTTTGGGTTTTCTGAAGCCAAGGTGAAGATTTGGCCCTAGAAGTGAGGAGAAATCTCAATGATCTGAAGACAGTTATTTTATTTTTAAATGTTTAACATTAGGGAATAAATTGTATGTAATAAATTTGTGCACAGTGGACTTTCTGAAGAAAAATTTCAAGCATTCATGGGCAAATAATGTGACCACGGCACCATGCAGATGCTGCATGCATCTGTGCACAAATAGGTTAAACTCAGTGATTGCTACATGGTCAATGATTTGCATGATTAACTAGAACTCGTGGACATATAATAAAATGCATTTAATTTTGTTTGGTACCTTTTCATGATGAAGCAGGAGTGCCATGACCATGTAATCTGGTGGCACTAGGTAGTGAAAGGCTACAGGCTGCCTGTTGTGTATCAGGCACTCTCCCAGCATTGGGAAGAATGATCCAACATTGTGGGGTACTGGGTTTGAAGCAGAACTAGTAAAGTATGGGCAGTGAAGCACTGTCTTTTTTAAAAAAAAAAAGATTTAAAATGGCGTACTATTTAGCATTCCTTCCAAACAAGCATTATATGGCAGAAGCCCCTCAATTACGTGACAGGGTAGTTCATCGTTCATTACAACTCTTGCCATTGGACCCTTCCACATGACTTTTCATCATTCTCCCAGCCCCTTTTATTACCACTGCTTGTGTTGGGGTGTGAAGATCTTGCATTGATGACTGCATAGTTTTCCACATGAAAGTGGATAGTATTTGTGCCTTATGTTAATACATAGTTAAGTGACATGGCGATTGAGGTACTGGATTGGCAATGCAATGATCGTAGCAAAATTTATTTGAATCTGATAATTTGTAGGCTCGCTCCAAACAAAATGGCTATAAAAATGATTGTAAAAATCCAACTGGTTAACTTGTACTTTGTATGGAAGAAATCTTTTGTTCCCTACCCAGTATGGTCTACCTGGTTACATGGTTAATTTTTGATGGACAGCAGCTCAGGATGGACAATTACTCCTGCATTGCCAATGTAACCCATATCCCATCTGTTACCTATTGAAACAGTACTATTCATCTTGACCTATATTAGACTTCTTTTTGAAAACTTGCAGGTGAATTTATGTCTTTTGCAAGCATTAGTGGAAAAACCTCCAACGTTCAGCGTAAACAAGAATGTTACTCAGGTTTCTCTGGTTGCACTGTGTTTTGACAGAATTTCTACACAAATTCTGATGAACAGGTAAATTAATAAAGCTTTGTTTTCGGGAATGCTGTTTTAAGTATTCAGAGCACATAAATAAGGCTAGTTGCAGCATTAACTTTGTTGCCTGCTGCTATAGAGATGCATACAGTTTTCAATCTCATCCAAAAAGGAGACTGCTTCAAGTTTCACAATACTATGCATAAGGCAAACGGTTTTAAGAATGTTAATCTTACTTTGACGATTCTTAAGATCTAATAAATTTTTTGAAAATATTACTGTCTTTGTAAACTTTTCAAGCTAGTAATTATATCATGCTATGAAGTAATCGATTTGACAAAGTTAGCTTTTTGTGTTAACATGCTAGCTTTGAAATGACTTTTCATGGACAGCATCCTGAAATAACAGGTTTAAGCTGTCTTTGTCAGAAATTTCACTCTTCACAATTCAATTATACATAGCGTTCAATGTGCTAATAAAGAAAACTTACCCCCTCAAAGTGCTAAAACATAAGCTCACAAGTGTAAATAGATTATCTAGATCCAGTAAAATAATTAGGATTTGGTGCACTAAGTCGTAGAACATGGTTATTTCTTGCAGTTTAGGGGGAAAAATGCCTATTTGAGTTGGCATTGCATATGCAATGAATGTTTGGTTTTAAATTCATCTGAACATTGTACAACTCTTGCTGAATAGGGGTATAGTAGAAGATGGAACCAACAATCCTGATGCAGGCAGAGCATCTGTCGCATTTGATAAGTATGTAAATGCTAATAAGATGCAACCACAGTCATCGGGCTCCCTGAGGTCAAACTCAGGAGCAGAGAGGGGAAAGGAGCTAGCAGCCAAGCTTGATGTCCATCGCATACATGGTCAATTAAGAGGTCTTAGCACAACAGGTAAGATGGCTAACTTAGAATAATAATGACTCATAGTTATCATCTAAAGTTTATGTTTAAATAAATGAATGTCTATTTATCCATGTACTAAGGCAGTAAAATTTTATGAAGAAAGTTGGACTGCAGTGTACACTTGCTTGCATTTATATTTGATCTTGAAATGGAGACAAGCGTAATCTAGTTAGCTGTTCACATGTATCAGCTGGTATCTGTACTAGGTACCAGAATTGTAGCGGATGAAAGAAACATTAAAGTTGTAACTTATCTACCTTGTTGGGCATAATACATGCAGACCAGGAGGCCTGAGTTATCTGATCTTGATCAGAGCAGCAGTTGAATTACTATAACTGGCTATGGCCGCTAATCATTTTGCTATCCAGTGAGGCCTACTGGAAAATGTATGTGTGGATATCAGATGAACAGAATTGGGTTGAGCTCTGAAACCTTTAATTGTTGAATACTCATTGCCTGAGGGTCAGCATCTTCAGCTAAGAAGGGACAAAATTTGGAAAGATCAAAAAAGTTTTAATCATAGGAAAACTACTGGTGATGAATAGTCCAAAGATGTAAGGAGAAAATACTACTCCCTAAATCCACTACAAAACACAGTTTTGTTTAAATAATTACTTCAAAAGTCAAAACACGTAAAAAGTAATACTTACATTTATATAGCACGTTTTACACCTGCGGGACGTCTCAAAGCATGTTCCAATCAATGAAGTACTTTTTGAAGTGTAGCTACTGTTGTAATGTAGGAAATGCAGCAGCTAATACGCACTCAGCAAACTCCCACAAACAGCATTGTAATAATGACCATCCAGACAATCTGTTTTTTGTGATGTTCATTGAGGGTTGGATATTGGCCAGGACCCTGAGGTAACTCCACTATTCTTAATTTAGTGGAAATAACACACTACAAAGAAAATGAAAAAAAAATTGACATTGATAAGGTTGTAACTTGTTTTTCTGAACACTAAGTCATATTTTTATTTTCCTTTGGAAGCTTACTGGCTGCTGATTACAAAAATGTGTAATTATTATTCTTGGTACACCAAGCAGATATTTTGGTGTAATCCTTGTTGATATGGAATAAGTATCTCTTATAACAACATGAGACAGAGACTGATGACAGCAAACTGGTCAAAATTGTTATTGAGTAAAACTACAGATGAGCAGTGGGAGGTGTTCAAAAATAATATGGCTTAATACAGGACCTACCTTAGCATATTTGAATTTATAAAAAAGTTTGTTAGCTGGTGGTGGGCATTTAAACATGCATATATTCTTGTTTTCTTGAGTGCTTAAAATAAGAAAAACATTCTAGATCAAGGATGATACATCATCAACCCTTTTCAACTTTAAATCCCTTTCTATATTGCAACCACATCAACTTGCATTTATATAATACCTTTAATGTGGTAAAGTGTCCCAATGCACTCATAAGGCTGTTATCAAACGAAATTGGACACTGAGGCAAAAAGTTTAGTCAAAAGAGATAGGGCGTGAAGAAGAGAGAGTAGAGAGGACATAAGATATTGGGAGGGAATTTTGGAGTTTAGGTCCTAAATAGATGAAGGCATGATGGCCAATGATGGAACAGTTTAAATTGTAGATGCGTAAAAGGCCAGAATTGGAGAAGTGCAGATGTCTCAGAGGGTTGTAGGGCTGGAAGAGGTTACAGAGAAATGAAGGGGTGATGCCACAGAGGGATATGAAACCAAAGATAAATATTTTTAAATTATTTTAAAACTTTGATGCAGAAATAATGTTATTTAGAGTTTATGTTTGGACCATTACAAAGAAATGATATAAAAGTTAGTTCTGTAGATTTAAATTAACAGTTGCATATTAAGAATTATTCTGATCAAATTTTAGAATGAGTATCCTAGTGTTGTTTTAATGCTTTAATTTCAAAAGATTTAGGAATATGCTCAATCACTGCAATCCCCTTTGAGAAGTCAAAAGTTCTTTTCACATTAGAAGAATTGGAAGATTTTGTTTTTATGGATGATGCGGAACTGCTTAAAGCTGCAGACACAACTAAAACTCCTCAGAGTATGGAGAAGTGGGGATGGATAATGTTTGAATGTGGAATTGAAAATTTAACCATAAAAGGTAGGCTACTTTTCTTTATGTTTATGCAGTTCACAGCAAATATATTGGTCTTATTTAAAAAAACATGTTCAATTCTTGCTTGTAGATACTTTATGCCTTAGCAACAACTGTAAATCAGATTGTTATACAACATAAAAAATAAGATCACGAGTAGGCCTTATTCCCCCCACAAAGGGAAGCATGAGCTCAGCATCTACCCTATCAAGTCCCATTAGAGTGTTAGAGGTTTCAGTAAAATCACCAATCATTCCTCTAACCTCCAAGAGTTTAGGCCCAACCTGCTTAACCTTTCCTCACAAGACAACCCCCTCATTCCAGGAATTGACCTCGTGAACCTTGTCTGAGATGCCTCCAATGCAAGTGCATCTCTCTTTAAATAAGGAGACCAAAACTGTATGCAGTACTCAGCTATCATCTCACTAATACCCTGTATAGTTGTATCAATACTTCCCTACTTTTATGCTCCATCCGCCTTGCAACAAAGGCATACTGACCTCTACCTTGCAGAGGCTGAGCACCAACTCGCAGACACCCCCCTCCTAACCACCACCACCCCCCACACCCCCGCCGCCCCTGCCGACCCCCGACCATGACCCCACCACTGAACATCAAGCCATTGTTTCCAGGTCTGTCACTGACCTCATCTTCTCTGCAGATCTTCCCTCCACAGCTTCCAACCTCATAGTCTCCCAACCTCGGACGGCTCGCTTCTACCTCCTTCCCAAAATCCACAAACAGGATTGTCCCGGCAGACCAATCGCGTCAGCCTGTTCCTGCCCCACGGCACTCATTTCTTGCTATCTTGACTCCATTCTCTCTCCCCTTGTCCAGTCTCTTCCCACCTATATCCGCGATTCCTCTGACGCCCTACATCATATCAACAATTTCCAGTGCCCTGGCCCCAACTGCCGGCTCTTCACCATGGGCGTCCAATTCCTCTACACCTCATCCCCCACCGGGATGGTCTGATGGCTCTCCGCTTCTTCCTCGAACAGAGTCCTGAACAATCCCTATCCACCACCACTCTCTTACGTCTGGCTGAACTTGTTCTCTCCCTGAACAATTTCTCATTAAACTCATCTCACTTCCTCCAAATAAAAGGTGTGGCCATGGGTACCTGCATGGGCCCCAGTTATGGCTGTCTCTTTATGGGGTGTGTTGAACATTCCTTGTTCCAGTCCTACTCCGGCTCCCTCCCACAACTCTTTCTCCGGTACGTGGATGACTGCTTTGGTGCCACTTCATGTTCTCATCTGGACCTGGAAAAATTTATTAATTTTGCTTCCAATTTCCACCCCTCCATTATTTTCACATGGTCCATCATTGGCACTTCCCTTCCTTGACCTCTTTGACTCAATTTCTGATGATAGACTATCCACCAATATTCATTACAAGCCCACCAACTCCCACAGCTACCTCGACCACAGCTCCTCACACCCTGCTTCCTGTAAGGACTCCATCCCATTCTCTCAGCTCCTTCGCCTCCGTCACATCTGTTTCAATGATGCTACTTTCCAAAACAGTTCTTCTGACATGTCTCCCTTCTTCCTTAACCAAGGTTTTCCACCCACGGTGGTTGACAGGGCCCTCAACTGTGTCCGGCCCATCTCCTGCGCACCTTCCTCTCCCTCCCAGAACCATGTTAGGGTCCCCCTTACCCTCACTTATCACCCCACCAGCCTTCGCATTCAAAGGGTCATCCTCTACCATTTCCGCCAACTCCAGCATGATGCCACCACCAAACACATCTTCCCTTCACCACCACCCCCACCCCACCACAACCCCCCCCCCCCCAACCCCCGGTCGGCATTCCGTAGGGATTGGTCCCTCCGGGACCACCCTGGTCCACTCCTCCAACACCCTCTACACCTCAACCCCCTCCCACGGCACCTTCCCATGCAACCGTAGAAGGTGCGACGCCTGCCCCTTTACTTCCCCCGTCCTCACCGTCCAAGGGCCCAAATACTTCTTTCAAGTGAAGCAGCACTTCACTTGCACTTCCCTCAATTTAGTCTTACTGCATTCGCTGCTCCCAAATGCGGTCTCCTCTAATTGGGAGACCAAATGCAGACTGGATGACCGCTTTGTGGAACACCTTCGGTCTGTCCACAAGCATGACCCAGACCTTCCTGTTGCTTGCCATTTCAACACACCACCCTGCTCTCATGCCCACATGTCCGTTCTTGGCCTGCTGCAATGTTCCAGCGAAGCTCAACGCAAATTGGAGGAACAGCACCTCATCTTCCGATTAGGCACTCTACAGCCTTCCAGACTTAATATTGAGTTCAACAACTTCAGATCATGAACTCCCTCCTCCATCCTCACCCACATTTCGGTCCCCCTTTTTTCTAATAATTATTATGTTTTTTCTAATATGTTTTTCTTTTCCCACCTATTTCTATTATTATTTTTAAATTTATTTCCATCCATTGTTTTATCTCTGCCTTTTAGCCTATTTCGATCTCTGTCCCCCACCCCATCCCACTAGGGCCATCTGTCACTTGCTCATCCTGCTTTCTACCCTTAATGTCACTATTAGCACATCCTTTAGCTAATATCACCAAGGTCATCACCCTTTTGACCTTTGTCTATTACATCTTTGGCAATCTCTCCTTTGCCTTCACCTATCACTGGCCCTCTATCCAGCTCTACCTGCCCCATCCCCCCTAAACAGCTTATTTCAAATCATTTCTATTTCTCTTTAGTTCTGATGAAGAGTCAAACAGACTCAAAACGTTAACTCTGTCTTCCCCTCCACAGATGCTGTCAGACCTGCTGAGTTTTTCCAGTTATTTTTTTTTTGTTCCAACATTTCACTTGCTTTCCTAATTACTTGCCATACCTGCACGCTAACTTCTTGTGAACCCATGTATGAGGACACCCAGATCCCTCTGTACCACAGCATTCCTCAGTCTCTCTCTATTTAACTAATATTCTGCTTTTCCAATCTTTCCACCAAAGCAGAGGATCTAACATTTTCCCACATTATGCCCCATCTGCCAATTTTTTGCCCACTCAATTAACCTATTTATACCCCTTTGCAGACTGTTTGTATACCCCTCATAAATTGCTTTCCTACCTATCTTTGTATCAACAGCAAATTTTGGCTACAATACAGTTCATCCGTTCATCCAAGTTATTAATATAGGTTGTAAATAGTTGAAGCTCCAGTCTGATCCATGTGGCACTCCACTAGTTACAGTTTGCCAACCTGAAAATGATCCATTTATCCTAACTCTCTGCTTTTTGTTAGTTAGTAAATCTGCTATCCATGCTAATATATAATGCCCAACATCATATGCTCTGATCTTGCGTTGTAATCTTTCATGTGGTACATAATCGAGTTCCTTTTGGAAATCCAAATACACTGGTTCCCCTTTATCCACCCTGCTTGTTACATCCTCAAAGAATGCTAATAAATATATCAAACACGATTTCTCTCTCACAAAACCATGTTGACTCTGCTTGATTGTATTATGATTTCCACATGTCCTGCTTACTATTTCTTCAATAATATATTCTAGCATATTCCCAATGACAGATATTAGGCTAACTGGCCTATAGTTTCCTGCTTTCTGTCTCCCTCCTCCTTTGAACAGTAATGTTACATTTGTGGCTTTGCAATCTACTGGGACCGTCTCAAAGCATTCCACTTGATCAACATCCCATCCACCACTTTAAACATTTATTCCTACATCAGCATGTACCAGATACAAGATGCACTGCAGCAACTCAGCAGGGCTTCTTTGCCAACACCTTCCAAACCTGTGGCCTCTAGCACGTAGAAGGACAAGGGCAGTGCATGCATGGGAACACCACCAGCTGCAAGTTCCCCTTCAAACCACACATCATCTTGACTTGGAACTATATCGTCATTCCTTCACTGTTGCTGGGTGATAAACTTGGAGTTCCCTTCCTAACAGCACCGGATGGACTCCAATGAATCCAGAAGGGGGCTTAGCACTACCACCTTCAGGGCAATTAGGGATGTACAATAAATGCTGGCCTTGCCAACGATGCTCATGTCCCATGAAAAGAACTTTTAAAAAACCTGAGGTCATCCAAAATGCTGCTGCATATGCCCTAACTGGCACCAGGTTCTGTTTACCTTTTACAATTCTTCTCACTCCCAGTTAAGAAACTCAAGCTTTGATCAAAAAAATTTCTCATCATTTCTCCATCACCTTGGCCCTTTCTGTTTCTGTGATCACCCCCAACCCTATAACTCACCATGATATCGGCATTCCTCTACAGGGAGGCGTCATTGCAGGGCAAGTGAGTCATTGCAGATTGCTTTGCTCTTGGGCACCCCCTGATTTTATTTGCTTCACTATTGGTGGTTATAGCTTCATTCATCAAGTACCTAACCTTTGGAATTCACTTCCTACATCTTTACATCTCTGTACCTCTCTTACTTCCTCTAAGATGTACCTTAAAATTTGTCTCTTTGACCAAGCTTTTGGTCCTCTGCCCTAAAATTGCTTTATGTGACTTGGTGTTAGATTTTGCTTTATAATGAATCAGCAAAGCCATTTGAGATGCTATATAAAGAAATGTTGGTTGAAAGAACCTCACTTTTTGGAAAATTGAGTACCACTGGGCCTGTGGTCTGCATAGCCCTATCTAATGTTATCTTGTGCTGATATCAAAATCAACACAGGTGGAATTAGGGTAGGTGGTGGGAGAGGGCCCTGCCTTGTATTGTGTTTTCCCAAGAATGAAACTTCAGATGTCTCTTAGGCCAGAAGGGTTGAAGATGATCCTGAGTAGATAATCTCAATTTGCATTCATAGTGAAACAAAGTGCAGCAACTGAATCACATAGTGGTTGGCTCCAGGCTGAGTAGTTATGAATTTTGTTAGGTTGTGGAAGTGCCAGGCTGAGACAGGGAGGCGTCATTGCAGGGCAAGTGAGTCATTGCAGATTGCTTTGCTCTTTTGGAACAGCATTGGGATCCAGGAGCCATTAAAAAAACAATGTAGTGAAATATCATATTAGGAAGGTGCAAGTGGCTTACAAAAAAGTTTCTTCGTTAAATATATTATTTAAGTGAGAAATTTGAAAACTGATTTGTGTGTCTGTTTTTGTCATGTCAACTATTGTTACTATGTTTGGATTCTTAGGAGGAAGGCAGTCAGGAGCTGTTTTGTACAATGTTATGGGTGTTCTTGGGAAATCAAATACAGCAGAAAGGAACGGTATGCTGAAATCAGGTGACTCTACTGGTTCTCCAACTGGCAGTGGCTATAGCACTGATGTATCAGAAGATAACCTCCCTCGTGACGAAAGAAGCCCAACTTCAGATATCAATGGGAATTCAGCATCTGATGATCAGGTGAAAATTGAATATCACTTGATAAATGCACTGTAAATTTTATTAGAACATAACATATAAACTGTTAGTTGGTTTAAATTAAAGATGATATCAGGTACAAATCTGTGACTAATAAGTTCACAGTACATAATAAAAATGTACTTGCCGGTTATTTGGGTGTCGATTCTAAGAATATAATCTTGGAACACAACTGGACATGCATCTCAGACACTGATCGTGATGTGTAAAAGATCTGAGTGCAATGTCTATTGATGCCCTAACGAATGCCCTAACAATCGATTATTGTTGTCATGGTCATTGTTACTGAGACTAGTTTTATATTCCAGACTTACTAATTGAATTTGAATTCCACCAGCTGCCATGGTTGGATTTGAACCCAGACTACAAGAGCATTAGCCTATGCCTCGGAATTATTAGCCTAGTAGATGTTACTACTACACCACCATCTCCCGTTATTTATTCGAAGAAAAGCAAAGCGAACAAAGTCTATTTAACTGAGTCTATTTAAAAAAAAACTTTGCTGCAAACAGAACTTATGAGCAAAACTGCAGCAACATCTCCCGATAAAAGTGCAGTGATTTATCCAGCAATATTCAGTGATTGGGGGATGGTTACATACAAATTATGCGCATAAAGTCATTCCAAGTCATTTACAGCAGTGTGTCAATCCAGGCATGAATGACCAAGGAATTACCAATTATCTCTATTCTGGACAGGAATAGTGGTGTCTCTCTATGCAACCGTAAAAGATGATGTATGTGGAATACCAAGTGGCTAATTACTGTTGATTATTACTGCTACAACCATTCGTTTTGTAGCATTGAAGTGTAACAAACATGATTGATTTGTATGTATGTGTCTCTTCTGTGTCTTGGTTATATGTTAATTATGATTCTGTGAGCTATATATTTTTATAGTTTTATATATTTTATAGCTTGCAGATTTATTATTTTTGTAATGTAGATGTATAAAATAGACAAATATTAACTGCTGGTGCAGCGGAGTGCATCATGAAACAATAAACTATTTCAAACAGGACAACTATTTTGAACATTTATAATAAGTGTAGGAACTGATTTATTTCTCGCTACAGTGTATATTGTATCTAGTCTGAGAGTAAAAATGTATTTTAGGAGGTGGGGCCTGATGGTTCAATAAGTTAGCTTGCCATTCACTCATCTCTTGGGTTTGGATTTGAATCCAACACAGAATGCTGGCTGGGTGAATTGGATTATGGACAGCTTAAGCTAGTTTCTAACCTATGCTGAAAGATGACACAAATTTTCCTACAATTTAGTATAAATTATTAATTAACTTTGAAAGTCTACCCATGTAGAAAGCAGAAGAATTTACAATGGTGTAATTACTGAGGTGAGGGCTTTATTGAGTGGGATTAGTGCTGAAGCTGGGTTTCACCGGCTGTTTCAGGAGCTGGTCATGCGAGAGGAGCTGGTTGCTTTAGGAGGGGTCACGGACTGGCTCACCTGGGTGATAAGGTTCACCACTGGAACTGCCTCAGGGCAGCTTTCTATTGGTACCGTATTCCTTTTTATGCACACCTACATCTTTGGTGATCTGGCCCCTGCTGCACGGCGCCTTTAACATTAACAGTAAGAGTTAAAGACTAAGGAAGGAAACCCGCCACAAAATCTAGCCACCTGGTGTTTCCTTCAAGCAAGTCTAGGCCCCAGATGTATAGGCTTTTGTCTTTCCTCTGGATATCAGCCCACAAGATCAGGGGTCATGGGGGGTGGTGGGGCTCAGATGTTGGCAAGTCTACATCTCCTAAAACCATGCCTATGCTATGCAACAATGAAAGGAAGAACGGAAAAATTTTCCAGCTTGAAAGCTGGAATGTCAAGGCTATGTGGCCTGGCATGAACAGTGACACTCCATAGCAAGTTTTTGCAAGATGACCGTGAGTTACGCAAGATTAATGTTGACATTGCCACTCTACAGGAAATTAGATTAGCTGACATGAGCTCTATACATGAGGCTAACTACATTTCCTATTGGCATGGTAACAGTGAGCAAGATCGCTGTGAGCTTACTGTCAGCTTCACTGTCAGCAATAGATTGACACAGTCAATTGAACCATTAGTAGCAACTTCTGCATCTGCTGTCAATATCACCTGCGCTTATGCACCAATTTTGTATGCCAACATCTTAGAGAAAAAGATCAATTCTATGATTCTGTATACTCCTGAATGAGCTCTGCATCACCAACACATACTTTCAGGGCATACACATCACCGTGAGGTATCATGGTGTCATCCAAGGCCTGGCCTTTGGTGCCAATTTGACTTGATTATCACCAGAAGATGCAATTTGTCCAACACTCTCCCAACTTGCATCTACCACAGCGTAGATTGTGATAATGATGGCTCTCTTGTCAGCATCAGAGAGAGGGAGCAACCCAAAAGTTTCACAGCTGCAAAAACAACAACCTGCCACACATTGACAACCCTAGTACAAAAAATGATGCCAAACACCAGCACATTGTGTTGGTGCTTAAGCAGTTGTTACCCACTAAAGGATTACCAGGAAATGCTGATGTTGATATTGGTGAAGCTTGAAAGTCACTAAGTTCAACCATTTCTGAAATAGCAGCAGCAACATTTGGTAAATGCATAATCCACAACAAAGACTGGTTTGAGATCTACTCAGCTGAGATGACATCTGTCATTGAAGCAAAAAGCAAAGCCCACTTGATGCGTGAAATAAACCGAACAGCTCGAACACTGCATGACTTGATAGTAGCCAAGACAGTCATGCCAAAAGACAGGGATATACTGCGCAAATAAACACTGAATCAACCTAGGTCAAGAAACCTAAACAGCCTGTGACAATGAAAATCTATGCACTATATGTGGCGGGATCAAGAGGGTGCTCGGTTTGACCATCACTAACATTGCCCCCTAAAATCAGCAGATGGTGAAGTACTCACTGACGAAGCAAGCAGATGTCCCACTGGGTTGGACACTACTGTGTGCTGTACTCCTATGAAATGGACATCTCTGTCTGCATTTGATGTTTTCCTGCAGCTTCCCATCATGGTTGAGTTATAGATGAAGACCCTCATGACTTGAACTTGAAAAGGCCAGCATAAAGGCACACAGCAAGGATAAATTTCCAGCTGAACTGCTCTATCATGTAAAGTCTCATCTACTACCAAATCTCCAGGATCTTCTCTTTCTCTGTTGAAAGATAAAATCCATCCCACAGAATCTGGTGATGCAAAAATCAACATGTTATACAAAATCAAAGGCGATGGAGGAGATTGCAACAATAGCAGGAGCATTTTACTCCTTAGCATCACTGGGAAGGCCTTCGCTTGGGGTCATTCTTAAAAGAAAGACTTCACCTACTTGCAAACCTAGTGTATACAGAAGCACAGTGTGATTTCCGTGCTGGCAGATCTACAGTGGACATAATCTCCATACACCAGCAGCAAGAGAAGTGTAGGGAGCACGATATACCTTCTATATCTTACTTGTAGATATCACTACAACATTCAACAGTGTTAGCATGGCAAGATTCTACAAGATTTTAGGGAAAATTAGCTGTCCAAAAAAACTCCTCAGTCTCATCCATTCCTTCCATGAAACATACACTGTAGAGACGCACCACTTCTAACAGTTTCAGGGTGAAAAATAGAGCAAAACAGTTGTGTTGTAGTCCTGACTTTGTTTCATATTTTCTTCTCCATGCTCTTGACCTTTGTCTTCCCTGCAGATATGGAAGGAATTTACCTGCATATTAGGTCAGATGGTAAGCTTTATAATCTATCCAGACTGAAAGCGAAGACAAAAATATAGGACATTTTGATCAGAGAACTCCTGTGCAATGATGGTACTGTGCTAGTCACTCACACAGAAACTCAGCCACAGGAACTTATGGATTGTCTATTCCAGGCCTGTAACTTGTTCTTGACTATAAGTGTCAAGAAAACCATGGTCGTGGATAGATTATCACATTTCTGCCCCTGATCACACTGAAAGTGGTTAGCAAATTCTGCTACCTTGGGTTACAGACAATCTGTGTCTTGATGCAGAACTTGATATGGTATAAGAAAAGCTGCTGCCACCTTTGACTGACTCACGAAATGTGCAAGCAACTGTTATGAACGGGAGAGAGAGGCAAACTGAACCTCTTTATTATCTCGCCATCTGCCTGTAAGCAGAGGTGTTATTAATTGTTTTAAAAATAGGTGTGTTTCCCCAAATCCTCAGCTTGTGAAGTCCAATTTTTAAAGTGACTCGCAGCAAACTCTTTTTGATTCAATCAAAAGTTTAGTTTATTCACATACACATACCCGCTCATGTGCACACACAATTAAGAGGGATAGAAAAGAGGAGTTTTACAAATAACTTAAACAATCACAGAAATGGTTAACTGTTATCAGTCCATGTGATTTGCAGAGCCCATAAATCAAAGTTCAGAGCAGGTTCCTTCACGGAGAAGTTCCAATTCTGGTGGGTTCTTGGCTGAAGACAGCAACACAGAATTTCTTTAAAATCAATGGCAGTGCAGTAATATGAAATTGCTGTACTTAGACTTGGTCTGCTTGGCAGGCGACGTTTCGAGGCTTCCAGGTAAACAGGCTTCAAGGGGCTGAGATTTGTTGCAGTTTGCTTTGACAACCGGGAGTCCCGCTGTTGATCTTGCAGGTTGGAAATCAGCAGACTGACTTATGAGCCTAGAAATGTAATATTAGAAGTGCTCCAAAGGCCAGAAGCTTGGATCATGTGATGTGAGACATTAATGAAGCAATTGCAGGTTAACAAGCAGTTTCTGTGCAGCTGGCCAAATCCATTGCCCTCATTCTTAAAAAATTCATTCTTGGGATTTGGGTATCGTTGACTAGGCCAACTTTATTGCCCATCCCTAATTGCCCTTGAGAAGGTTGTGGTGAGCTGCCTTCTTGAACCCCTGCAGTCCACGTGGTGTAGGTACACCCATAGTGCTGTTAGGGAAGGATTTCAGCATTTTGACCCAGTGACGGTAAAGGAACGGCAATATATTTCCAAATCAGGATGGTGAGTGGCTTGGAGGGAGCTTCCAGGTGGTGATGGTATGCTGTTGCCCTTGTTCTTCTAGATGGTAACAGTTGTGGATTTGGAAGGTGCTGTTTACGGAGCTTTGGTGAGTTGCTGCATTGCATCTTGTAGATGATACACACTGCTGTCACTGTTTTGGCAGCGGAGGGAGTGAATGATTGTGAATAGGGTGCCACTCAAGCGGTCTTTGTCCTAGATGATGTCAAGCTTCTTGAAAATTGTTGGAACTGCACTCATACAGGCAAGTGGAGAGTATTCCATCACACTCTTGACTTGTGCCTTGTAGATGGTGAACAGGCTTTGGGGAGTTAGGAGGTGAGTTACTGAGCGCAGGGTTCCTAGCCTCTGACCTGCTCTTGTAGCCACAGTATTTATATGGCTAATCCAGTTCAGTTTCTGATCAGTGGTAACTCCCCAGGATGTTGTTAGTGTGGAATTCAGCAATAGGCAGTGCCATTAAATGTCCTGGGGCAATAGTTAAATTTTCTCTTATTGGAGATGGTCATTGCCTGGCACTTAAGTGGCACTTGCCACTTCTCAGCCCAAATTTGGATATTGTCCAGCTTTTGCTGCATTTAGACATGGAATGCTTCAGTATCTGAGGAGTCATGAATGTACAACGTTCAGCATCAATCATCAGTGAATATCCCCACTTCTGACCTTTATGATTGAAGGAAGGTCATTAATGAAGCAGCTGAAGATGGTTGGGCCTAGGACTCTACCCTGAGGAAGTCCTACATTGATGTCATGGAACTGAGTTATGATTGACCTCCAACAACCGCAACCATCTTCCTTTGTGCTAGGTATGACTCCAACCAGTGGAGAGTTTTCCCCCTGATTCCCATTGACTCCAGTTTAGCTAGAGCTCCTTGATGCCACACTCGGTCAAGTGCTGCCTTGATGCTAAGACAGATATAATTGGTGGCTCTTAACACCTCTGCAGGGATAACGAGTTTCGCTAGGTCTCCCTTTGTTATAGACCAGGCTGGGGAGACCAACCATCTGCTGCTCCCTGGTTTTGTTTATTGGAATGTGTCCTCACAAAGAGGTGAGAGGTTCCACATTGATGAAGGTTGCTTTTGCCATGTAACTGCTGTTGGAAATTTCCGGAAACTGTAGCTGACTGGGGAATCATTTGACATGTAGTGGCTATTTTTGGTTCAACAGTCTATTTTTTAAATAAGCAAAAGTAAAGTTGATTTTAAACAGTTTATGATCCCTTTCATGTCTTAGGAACATGACACAACATCAAGCTGACTCTTTGAATCAACATGCAGGCTTATGAGGCCTGTGCTCTCAGCACCTTTGTTGTATAGCTCTGAAACATGGACAACTTACAGCTGTCAAGAAAGGAAATTCAACAACTTTCATCTTTGTTTTCAGTGCATTCTGGAAGAATAAAATCACAAATATGGCAGTCATCTCGAAGGCAAATATCCCTAGTATTTTGGTACTCATCAAATAAGAGGCAGCTTCGCTGGCTCGGGTATGTTTGCAGGATGGAAGATGCCCAGATACTTATGGATTTTCTATATGATGAGGTAGCTGGAATTGGATGACCAGTAGGGTGCCCAAAACTCCATTTGGAGGATGCTTGCAAGTGTGGCATGAAGACCCTAAACACTGATTTCCGCACCTGGTGACACTGACCAATGACAGAGAAAAATGGTGACATCAACTGTGGGCCAGCTTGCACCATCATGATGATCAGTGGCTTTGGTGGCTAATACTCAAAGTGAAAGTGGAAACTCTAATCAAGTGCCTCCTTCAGTCTCAGGTGATGCCAGGAGCCTGTATCTGTCGAGGAGACTAGGCTGGCAACGGGTGTCAACACCAAAAAGCAACAACCCACAATGACACTGATAACCACTTCTGATACCGCACCTGTGGCAGAACCTGCCTGTCACAGATTGGTCTCTTCAGCCCTTAGCGTAAGTGCAGCATATGAAGCTATCCCACCCTTAATGGATTTCATTTGTTGCATGTCCATCTTAATGTAGATGGAAGGATGCCAATGGTGTGGTTGGTGTTAAGATATGCTGCTGCAACTGTGTAGAATACGTAACTTGAGAATACTGGATTCTGATACTGGATACTGTGTTCTATTCCTTGGAATCAACATCACCTCAGTTTGTATAAAAGTGCATCTGAAAACTTGGTAGTACAGCTGACCCATTAAAAATCTTAAGCTATTCAGATCAAGATTCCGTACATTGTATTAAAGTATATTTATTTTCGAAGATCAGAACTCCTCCCATTGAAGCTGTGGTATCCTACAATCCATTGTAGAAACTCTGTCCAGAATCAGAATAGCCTTTCTTTCATTGGCCCCAAGACACACTGCTCCAGCATTATTTTAATTGGAAAATGCTTTTTATATTCAGTTATTAGCAGTTGACATTTACTGAAATCTAGACTTGCTGTGAGGTTCAGCTTGAAATGGTTAATTGTGCTAAGCTACCATGGGCACCTTTTTTAAATTAAATTTTTAGCATGATTAAAAACCTGGTATTATTAATCAAATAATATTTTGGGCTTTCCGTATTCAAATTGCACACCCTGCTATTATTTTATCCTGAAACTAATCTGCCTGTTTAATTTTGGAACAAAACTCACCGGTGAACAGATGCCAAAGTCATTCCAGCATCCAGCTTTTTGGTTGTCTGCCAGCTCGGACTTTGAACATTAGATCTTAGGTACTTTTGATATAGCTTTTGCATTTTTTGTAGTTTAATTTGTTTGACAAATTCGGGAGGAAGAAAGTGCCAAGTTTATGGTACATGTGCCATGCTTTGGCCATTATATTACTTTTCCCTGGTCAAACCCAATCAAAGGATGTATAACCATATTGTATTGGATGAAAAATATTATTATAAGGTTGGTAATTTATTACTATCTCTTGAAATATCAATGTGTTTGGGTTTATACAGAAATTGTATAATAGAACATTACTTCTCACTCATTTTTGATTTTTTAACTCATTTTGTTTAGGATGAAGGGGTAGAGTCTGATGATCTTAAAAAGGATCTTCCTCTGATGCCACCGCCCCCTGATTCCAGCAGCATGAAACTTACTATTAGCGAAATTTGGTTCAGCTTCGCTGCTCCAACCAATTTACATTCACGTGTTCAGACTTATTCCAGGTAACAGTCTTTCAATTTATGTAAGATAAACCCTTTCATAGATCAAAAGCAGTCTGTCTATCATTGAATGCCTTTCTAATTGAAATATTTGCTTATAATTAATTGGATAACTTTTTGCATGAAGCGACACACTTCCTTGTTTCAGCTGTATAGTTTGAATGTAAAGGGCAGAACCACTGCACTAGAATTTGTACCAGAACATACTGGTCAAAGGTCAAAAATAGTTACTTGAAAAAATTTGAACCTTGAAAATTGGTTACTAGTGTCATGATAGGCATTATCATTTCTCCATACTACTTGGGGTCTCATGCGAACATACAAATTAGGAGCAGGAGCAGAAGTAGGCTACTTGGCCCCTTGACCCTGCTTCCCCATTCAGTAAGATCATGGCTGACCTGAATATAACCTCAACCCCACATTCCTGCCTACCTCCAATAACCTTTTACCCCTTTGTTAATCAAGAAACAAAATAACCCTGCCTTAAAAATATTCAAAAACTCTGCTTCCAGCACCTTTTGAGGAAGAGAGTTCCAAAGACTCAGTCATCTGAGAGAAAAGTTTCTCCTCACCTCTGTCTGAAATGAGCGACCCCTTATTTTTAAACAGTGACCCCTAGTTCTAGATTCTCCCACAAGAGGAAACATCCTCTTCATATCCACCCTGTCAAGTCCCCTCAGGATCTTAAAGGTTTCAATTAAGTTGCCTCTTACTCTTCCAAGTTCCATTGGATACAAGTCTAACCTGTCCAGCCTTTCCTCATAAGACATCCCACCCATTCCTGGTATTAGTCTGGTAAATCTTCTCTGAACTGCCTCTAATGCATTTACATCTTTCTTTAAATAAGGAGACCAGTATTGTCCACAATACTCCAAATGTGGTCTCACCATTGCCCTGTACAACTGAGGCATAACCTGCCTACTTTTGTAATCAATTCCCCTCACAACAAATGATAACATTCTATTAGCTTTCCTAATTACCTGCATACTAACCTCATGCACTAGAGCACTCAGATCCCTCTGAATCTCAGAGCACCTCCATCTCTCACCATTTCAATAATAAGCTTCTTTTTATCTTTCCTGCCAAAATGAACAATTTCACATTTGCCCACATTATATTCCATTTGCCAGATCTTTGCCCACTCACTTAACCTAGCTGTCACTTTGTAACCTCCTTACGTCCTCTTCATAAATCACTTTCCTACCTATCTTTGTATCATCAGCAAATTTAGCAACCATTCCTCGGTCCTTTCATCCATGTCAATTACATAAATTGTAAAATATTGAGGCCCCAGCACTGATCCCAGTGGCACACCACTCGTCACTACCTGCCAACCAGAAAAAGACCCTTTTATGCCAACTCCCTGCTTCCTGTTAGCCAGCCAATCTTCTATCCAGTATGTTACCTCCTACACCATGAGCTTTTATTTTCTGCAATAACCGTTGATATGGTGCTTTATCAAATGCCTTCTGGAAATCTAAGTACAATACATACACCAGTTCCTGTTTATCACAGTCACAGCACATGTGACTCCTTCAAAGAACTCCAATAAGTTAGTTAAACATAATTTCCCTTTTACAAAACCATGTTGACTCTGCCTGATTGCCTTGAATTTTTCCAAGTGCCCTGATAGACTCATAGATGTTTACAGCACAGAAAGAGGCCATTTGTCCCTTCGTGTCGCCACCGGTCAACAAAGATCTGACAACACTAATCCCATTTTCCAGCTCTTGGTCCATAGCTCTGAAGGCTATGGCAATGGAATTGAATATCTAAATGCTTCTTAAATGTTGAGAGTTTCTGACTTAACCACTCTTTCAGGCAGAGTTCCAGACTCCCACCACCCACTGGGTGAAAAAATTTCTCCTCAACTCCTCTCTTTGCCTCCTAACTCTTAACTTAAATCTATGCCCCCTGGTTAATGACCCCTCCACTACTGGAAAAAGTGCCTTCCTATCCACCCTATCTATGCCCCTCATAATCCCATGCACCTCTGTCAGTTGCCCTTTCAACCTTCGCTGCTCCAAGGAAAACAACCCCAGCCTATCCAATCTTTCCTCAAAGCTCAGACCCTCCAGCCCAGGCAGCATCCTGGTAAATCTCCTCTACACCACCTCCAGTGCGATCACATCCTTCCTGCTATAACATCTTTAATAATAGCTTCTAACAGTTTCTCTATGACAGAGGGGAGGTGGTAGCATAGTGGTATTGTCACTGGACTAGTGATCCAGAGACCCAGGTTAATGCTCTGGAGACCAAATCCCGCAATGGCAGATGGTGGAATTTGAATTCAATAAATATCTGGAATTAAAAGTCTGATGAAGCCATTGTCATAAAAACCCATCTGGTTCACTAAAGGAAGTCTGCCATCCTTACCTAGTATTGCCTACACATGAGTCCAGACCCACAGCAATCTGGTTGACTCTTAAATGCCCTCTGAACAAGGGCAATTAGGGATGGGCAATAAATGCTGTCCAGTCCAGCGACATCCACATCCCATGAATAATTTTTGTAAAAAATGAAGATGTTAGGATAACTGGCCTATAGGTTCCTGCTTTCTGTCTCCCTCCCTTTTTGAATAAAGAAGTTATATTTTCTATTTTCCAATCGAGTGGAACCTTCCCCAAATCTAGGGAATTTTGGAAAATTAAACCAGTGCATCAACTATCTCACTAGTCACTTCTTTCAAGGCCTTTGGGCGAAGTCCATCCGGACCTGGAGATTTTTCAGCCTGCAGCCCCCAACACTGTGCTCAATACTACTTTTCTGGTGATTGTAATTTTCCCGAGTTCCTCCCTCCCTTCCATTTCCTGATTTACAGCTATTTCCGGGATGTTACTTCTGTCCTCTATAGTGAAGACTGAAGCAAAATAACTGTTTAATTCATCTGCCATCTCCCTATTTTCCATTATCAATTCCCCAGATGCACTTTTTACAGGACCAACACTCACTTTGTTAACTCTTTTCTTTTTTAAATATCTATAGAAACTCTTCCTATCCATCGTTGTATCACTAGCTAGCTTTATTTCATACTCTAATTTTTCCCTCCTTATTAATCTTTTTGTCATTCTTGCTGGTCTTTATATTCTCTTCAATCTTCTGATCTGCCACCCGACTTTGCGTAATTATATGCTTTTTCTTTAAGTTTGATACTGTCTAATTTTTTAAGTTAACCATGGATGTTGGGCCCTCCCCTTTGCATTTTTCTTCCTCATTGGAATGTACCTATTCTGTGTATTTTGAAATATCCCTTTAAATGTCTGCCACTGAACTTCTATTGACACATCCCTTAACCGAATTTGCCAGTTCACTTTAGCTAGATCTGCTTTCATGTCCTCATACTTGCCCTTATTTAAGTTTAAAATACTAGTCTTGGATGCACTCATTTCTCCCTCAAGACAAATGCAAAGTTTAATCATATTATGGTTGCTGCTACCTAGGGTGCCTTCACTAGGGGGTTATCAGTTAATTCTATCTCGTTGCTCAATACCAGGTCTAGTATAGCCGATTCTCTGGTTGGCTCCAGAACATGCTGTTCTAAGAAACTACCTGGAAAACATTCAGTGAACTCCTCACCTATGCTACCTTTGCCCATCTTATTTTTCCAGCCTATATGTGGATTAAAATCCCCCATGATTGTTGCTGTACCTTTCTGGCAAGCTCCCATTAACTCTTCTTTTATACTCTGTCCTGCTGTGTAGTTACAATTAGGGGCCTGTACATTACTCCCACAAGTGACTTCTTGTCTTTATCATTCCTCATCTCAACCCAAACCACTTCTACATCCTGGTTTTCTGAACTTAGGTCATCTCTCTCTAATGTGCTAATACCATCATTAATTAACAAAGCCACCCCTCCACCTTTTCCTAACTTCCTATCCTTTCTAAATGTCACACATCCATCAATATTCAGGTCCCAATCTATGTCATCCTGTAACCATGTCTCTGTAATGGCTATCAGATTGTACTTATTTATTTCTATTTGTGCTATCAGTTCATCTGTTTTGATTTGAATGCTACGTGCGTTTAGATACAGGGCCTTTGGTGTTGTCCTCTTATTATTTTTGTAGCGTCTAGCCTCATCTGCTGATTTACTGTTTGATTTGTACTCTCTGTACCTTCCTGTCACGGTCTGTTCATCATTTCCCATATTAGTACCTTTCTCTCTTGCTTTGTCTCTACTCTTTGGTTTATCACATCATCCCAAATTTGATTCATTGCCCTCACTATTCAGTTTAAAACCCTCTCTACTTCCCTAGTTAGGCGGCTCGCGAGGACACCAGCCCCAGCACAGTTCAGGTGTGGACCGTCCCAATGGTACATATCCCACTTTCCCCAATACTGGTGCCAGTGCCTCACAAACTGAACCCACTTCTCCCTTACCAGTCTTTGAGCCACACATTCATCTCTAATTTTATTTGTCCTATGCCAGTTTGCACATGGCTCAGCTAATGATTCAGGAATTATTGTGTTTTGATGTTCTGCTTCTTAATTTGGTGCCTAGCTCGTCATACTGACTAGGCAGAGCTTATCCTGCCTGTGTCGTTGGTGCCTACATGGACCATAACCACTGGATGCTCCTCCTTCCACTGCAGGTTCCTCTCCAGCCTTGTGCAGATGCCCTGCCCCCTGTCACTGGGTAGACAACAAAGCCATCTGGACTCTCACTCTTTGCTACAGAGAACAGTGTCAATCCCTTTTACTATACTGACCCTACTCCCATTACATTCCTTTTTACTCCCCCGACTTGAATGGTTTCCTGTACCACGGTGCCATGGTCAGTTTGCCCATTCACTCTGCAGCCCCCACACTCATCCAAACAAGTGAAGAGAACCTCAAACCTATTGGACAATTGCAGAGGCTCACACTCCTGCATTCCTGCCCTCTGGGTTCCCTTACCTGCCTAACTTGCAGTCACACCCTCCTGTCCCTGGCCACTGACCAAATCAGAAGACCCTATCCTAAGTGGTGTGACTGCCTCCTGGTGTAGAACATCCAGGTAACTTTCCCCCCTCCTGGTGTATTGCAAAGGTTGCAGCTCAGCCTCCAGCTCAGTGACTCTGAGCCAAAATTCCTCAAGTCGCAAATACTTACTGCAGACATGTTCGGCCTGGAACACAATGTTATTCAGGAGCTCTCACATGCTGCAGCCTTGACACATCACCTGTCTTGCCACCCTTAATGTGTTTTACATAATTACTTAGTTATATTAATTACTTATTTATGTTGCTTTCCTATATATTTTATTAACTTTACTACTGATTTATGTACTATTTTAAACCTTAGGGATAGAATAGAACTTACCAGCTACTTTAATTCGAAAATGCTGTCTCATTTCCCATTCTAGGCTTCCCAAGTGGAAAAAACATTCATTAAATAAATTTACTGAAATTCATTTGGGATATTGAAGACTGCGGTAGACTTGTCAACTATCATACTGTAAACTGAGTTTTGAAAAGTTAGAAACATGACTTTTACAAATTGAAAAATAGTACACCCTTACACTTTGATATCCGAGAGTTGCACAAATAACTTTTTTTGTATTTCATAGAATCATAGAATAATACAGCATAGAAGGAAGCTGTTGAACCTCTTGTGCCTGTGCAGAGTTACCAATTAATCCCACTTCCATATTTTTTCCCCATAGCCTGGCAAATATTTTCCATTCAATTATCTTTGAAAATTGCTGTTGAATTTGCTTCCTCAAAACTGTGGCCGTTTTTGCCAGTCTGCCCATGTCCTCCTGAAGTCTGATATTATCCACCTTACTGTTTGTCAGGTTCAAAGCTTTATGTCATCTGCAAACTTTGAAATTATGCCCCTCGTATCCAGATGATTAATATATCAAAAAGAGTATTGGTTCCAATATTGACCCTTGGGCGACACGTGTATACTTTCCCATCCTCAGTCCAAAAAACAACTATTTGCTGCACCTTTCTGCTTTCCGTTTTTTAGCCAAATTTGTACCTGTGTTGCCACTGCCTTTTTAATCCCAGGGATTTTGCTAACCAACCTGTTGCATAGAACTTTATCAAATGACTTCTGAAAGCCCATATCACAACTACATTGTGATCATCATTGGTAATTATACCAAAAAGAATGTTAGTGAGTATGATGAACTTGGAAAATTATATATTAATATAATGTCTTCTACTAATTAAAGAGGCAGAATTAGCTCTTAGTTAATTGTTTTTCTTATTATTTGTTCTTGGAATATAGACATTATGAGCAAAGTCTTATTAGCTTTTCTGACAAGGTGATGGTGAGCTTTCTCCTTGAAAATCTGCAATACTTTTGGTGACAGTGCTCCTACAAAGTTGTTCCACAACAACTTTACAGTACTGCCTCCAATGTACGAATATCCTTACTAAAATATGGAGACCAAAGCTGCACACAGTATTCTCGTTGTAGCCTCAGCAAAGCCCTGTACAATTGTAGCTAGACTGGTATGTTCTTGTACTTTAGTCCTATTGCAATAAAGGCCAGCATGTCATTTGTTTTCCTAATTGCTTGCTAACTTTGTGTTCCTTGTATGAGTACACCCAAGTCTCTTTGAACTTCAACATTTAAAAGTTTTATGCCTTTTGAAAAAAAAAAATTTTTAATTTTTTTTGCAACCAAAATGAATAACCTCACATTTCTCCATATTATACTCTACCTGCCCCCTTGTTGGCAACTCACTTAACCTGTCTGTGGGCTGGATTTACTGCTCTCCCTCTAGTTTTGAAGGTGGGCTCTTGTTAAATCCAGTAGGTGGTTTACCCGCTGCCTCGCATTCGCCCCTGTCCTCACTGCAGTTATACCACCGGCAGGTGTGGTGTTGGGTGGCCCGCCTGCCACTGGGCTCATTGAGTCCCTTAAATGGGCAATTATCTCAACCCACCGCTGCCAGGATGTAACAGGGGCAGGAGAGGCCTATGCCAATGGCCAGCCTAGCAGGTTTCCCTGCAAGGGCTGGTGGTGGTCAGAGGCCCCCACACCCTACCCCCCAAAGTTTTAACCCCCAGTCTCCAGAGTGCCCACCTCCATGGCTCCCAGCCTCTTGCTGGAGACTGCCAGTTTGGTACCCAGAGAAACCCCCAAACATACCAAATGATCCAGTGCCCCATGGCCAAATTGCTGAAGAGCTGCTGATTTCTGACTGGCTTCTGATCTAGACGGGCAGAAGTCCTGTGTTCAGCCTATTAACAGCTAGTTGGCTGTTAAATGCTTGTGGAATGGCCGGTGTTCCCCTCAGGAGGCTATCCATTCTACTTCTTGCCAGGAGAGTACGGGGAACCTGGCACCTCCTATAATTCAGCCCCACCTCTCTTTGCAGCATCTTTGTGCCCTCCTCACAGCTCACATTTCCACCTAGCTTTGTATCGTCATCAAACTTAGATGCTTTGCTCTCTGGCTCTTAATCTGACTCATTAATATAGATTGTAAATAGCTGAGGCCCCAGCACTGATCCTTGCGGCACTCCACTTGTCATGGTCTGTCAACTTGAAAATGCTCCATTTATACCTGTTCTTTACTTTCTGTCCATTAACCAATTCTCACTTCAACATTTACTGAAAAGCTTCATGCTGATTTCATTGTTTACTGCCCCCCATCTCCTTACTAAGTAGGTTTATCAGTCACTTCACCCCGCTGACAGTACTTGATTCCCACCTCGCTTTAGGAAGTATACCAGTCAAATGTGCCTCCCACTGGACAATGTATTTTCTGGCTGATACCCCAGAACACCTAATCTCCCTCACTGCCTGGTAAGCCCAGTCATCCTGCTTCCCAATTATATATGAATTCCAGCTCTCTCACATCCCAACTGTGTGTGAATGCGGGTCATAAGTCTCAGCATTACTACTCAACAGAGCGCTACCCAACCCCTCAAAAAAGTGGAAAGCCTAGACCTGATTGAGGAAAGAGAAGCTCAGCCACCCTCCATTGAGATACTTTCTTTGCCTTTGCTCCTCTGTCAGTATCCTTCTTCCCTGTGCCCCTTTCTATAACTGCTCCCCCGCCTTCCTACATTGATTCCCCAACTCCACCCCCTATCTGCCCCCTGACTTTTCTACCCCCTTACCTCCCTCTTCCTATCTGCTTCTGTGCCATTGGCCATCTGGGTGCAGTTATTCCTTGGCCCTCTGACCTTACTTAATCTAAATTCTGTGCTTGTAGTACCGTGGTAGGCAATTATTGGGTAATTACAAGTCAGTCAGTGTATATTAACTGATGAGTAATGTTGAGGAGAATAATGTTTATTTGAGGCAAGTAATACTGAGGTAAGTGGCATATTTGGGTGATATCAATTTTGTAATGGTGATAGATTTTAAGTTCTAAGATGTGTGTATATATATAGTAGGATGATGTGTGCTGCTAAAAATAAATTCTTATGCTATAAGTAGCAATGTCAGATGTTTTTATGTAAAATAGTTTCAAAAGTTAAAATTTTTGGACATATAGGCAGTCAGTTTAAAAATCTATTTACTCTTTATATTCACATACATATTTAATTGCATTTGAATATGCAGTTTACTAGTCATTAATGGAAGTTTTATATTAATTGAACAATTTTCACAGTTGCTAAACATTTCAATGTCACAAATCTGAAGCATAACTCGACGTTGTGTTAGAGCACTACCATGTAGTGGAGGGACACAGGCTCAGCTTCTATTCCCTTCCCTCCAAAATAAAGTGCTGCAGGAAGACACTGAGTCAATGTCAGTTATTGCTGTATGGGAGAGAAGAAATATCTAGGTTGTCTGAAATGGTTCCTTTTATTTATTGTGGTGTGTCGCCAACCAAGCATAGCATGTGATGGCCTGTGCAAAGTCAATGCACCTTGTCTCCATGACTTGTGAAGAAATAAAGTAGTTTGGTTGAGGTAAAGCACAAATCTTCATTGGAAGGAAGAGGGGCTTAAAAAACAACACATTTATCAGCTTTTCATCAGATGACTCTTCATTTATTCATTGCAATTATGTGAATCCACCAGAATACATGAGTGAAGTTCTCAGCATGCCAGCCACTTTAAGGGCATACTGTGTCCTAACAAAACATAATTTTTCTTTTCAATGCTCCACTGATGATATTGTTGAGAAACTATTTTACATAAAAACATCTGACGTATTGTAAATCCTAGCATTAATTTTGCTATTTTAAAAATTAAAATAGAGGCATGTGTCAATGGGAGTGTGAATGACTTGCCTGCCCAACTGACATCAAAGGATTCAAGCTCGACCAAACGAGACTGTTTGGTGTGGCTCACATGGTGATGTTCATGTGTTGACTAAATCAGTCCAATTCCTTTCCATTGTTTAGACTGGAAAGGATTCCAATGCACTGCCATACATTATCTGGTGCAACCGCAAATATCTATCCATTCACTATGTATCTGAGGAAATAAATATATAACTCTTTCCCTTCTCCCAAAAAGCTTGAATGAAAATCATAACTTGCCTAATCCCAAATCTCTAGCAATATTTGGAATGATTTTCCTTAAAAAGGAGTGCTGTTGCTGTCAGGTTGCAGGGCTGCTACCTTGCTGAGACTGAATGCCAACTCTCTAGCAACTCATCCTTCCTCCTATTACTTTCTCTCATGCACTGTGATCCCCATGACGGAATATCAAGCCATCATTTCCCAAGCTAGTACTGGTCTTTTCCCCTCCAGAGATGTCTCCCCTCTTTACAGTTTCGCAGCCCTGCACAGCTCACTTCTTACCTCCTCATGAAGATCTGCCAAAGGAATTATTTTGGTAGACCAACTGTTTAAACCTGCTTTGTGTCTCATCATTCTTATTTTCTCGTATCCCAACACTTTTCCCTTTTAACCAGTCTTTCCTCATCTACATCTGACTGTTCCATCCCGTGCCACCGTTTCACATTGAACAATTTTTCCTTGAACAGCACTCCATTCCTCCAGTTAAACTTGCATGGATCCCGTCAATGCCTGCTTTTTTTGTTGCAGAATATGTTGGCATATTTCTCTTGTTCCAGTACTACTTAGGTTCCTCTTATTCCTTTACATTGATGACTACTGGTGCAGTCCTATTCCTGTCATGTTTTATAATTTCAATAATTTTGTTTAAAGTTTCTGTCTCCTTTTACCTTGATGTGGTCCATCTCTGATTCTCATCTTTCTTTTCTAAACTTTATCTTGTCTCTGAGAATGGTGTGCCTAGTAACATCTGTTACAAATCCACTGACTCCCTCAACTGCCTAAATCATTCTTCTCACCATCCAACTTCTTGTAAGGGTACCATCCCCTTCCTCCAGTTTTCCGTCTCCATTGCATATAATGTGACGATGCTACCTTTTATACAATTTTTCTCAATGAAAATTCTTCTACCATAGTAGGCAAAACCCTAGATTGAACTCTGCTGAAAGATCATTGACCTGAATCATCAACTCTGCTTCTGTCTCCAGGGATGCTTCCAGATCTGCTGAGTATTACCAGCATTTTCTCTATTTACACAAAATTGAGTCTGTATCATTTCCTGTGCTTTTGTTTTCTACATTATCCCAAGGAAGTTCAGCACAAGTTCGAGTAACAGCTTAGTATCTATCTAAGAGGCAAATTGCAGCCCGCTTTAACATTGACTTTAATAACCACAAATCGTAATGTACCAATTCTGCTTTTGCTCTGACAAGAGGTGCTGGCAATGTGATAGCTGTCCAAGTCTTCAGACTGCAAGGACAGAGTGGATGGGTACTTTAGAAGGGCCTCAATGTCGGAACTCGAGGGGTGCAGTGATTTGGACCGGAGGTGCAGTCTGCATTCTGAGGATTCCTGGGATCCTGGAGCCTGCTCTGTTTGCCAGTTTTTCATGCTTTGTCTTCTACCTTACACTGCACTCCTTTAGCTATTCAAACACCATGGCTCACTCACACTTCTTATTTCTTCAGTTCCTCTCATTGCATCTTATATTGTCTCATGTTAATATCACTTCTGTTGTTTAACCATCACATGCTCTGGACTTCATAATTTTACAGGCCATTCTATTTGTTTCCTAGTGTGGACTTTTTTTTTTCTTCCCTTTACCCGATTCACTTGTTCCTTTTTTTTTAATGCTGCTCATCTGTAATCATAGAATGATTACAGCACAGAAGGAAGCCATTTGAATTGCTGTGCCCTTGCTGGCTTTCTGCTACAGCACCTCGGCTAATCCCACTTCTCTGTCCTTTCCTTATCGCCCTACCATTTTTTTCTCTTCAGGTGCTTATCCAATACTCTTTTGAAAGCCATAGTTGAATCTTTCTCCACCACACTCTGAGGCAGTGTATTCCAGATCCTAAACACTAACTACATTAGAAAGTTTATGCTCATCTCCTTGTTGGTTTTTTGCCAATCCTAATTTGTGTCTTTTGACCCTTCTGATAATGGAAATAGTTTCTCCTTATCTACTTTGTCTACACCTCTCATGATTTTGACCTTCTCTATCAATTTTCCCCTCAAACTTCTGTAAAGAAAACAACCCCGGCTTCTAATCCCTGAAGCCATTCTCCTAAATCTTTTCTGCCCTCCTCTCTAAGGTCTTCACATCTTTCCAGAAGTGTGATGTCTTGAATTGGAGACAGTCCTCCAGTTGAGTCCAAACCAGTGTTTTATAAATATTCATCATAACTTGCTTGCTTTTGTACTCTCTGTCTCTATATAAGGCCCCAAGATCTTGTAAGCCTTTTTAACTACTTACTCATCTTGCCTTGCCACCTTCAATAATTTATGCACTTATACCCCAGGTCTCTCTGTTCTTGCGACCACTTTTGAATTGTACCTTTTACTTAATATTTCATTTCCTTGTTCTTCCTATCGAAAGATATCACTTCACACCTCTGTGTTAAGTTTAAATATGTTTCAATTCTGAGGAGGTCTGTATCCAAAATGTCTTGCCTGCCCTTTTCACAGATGCTGGCTGACATGCTTCCATTATTTTCTGTTTTTCTTTTATGATTTTGGTTAAGTTGGCATAACTGATACCCTAAAAGTATTGACTAATGTTCCTAGTTATTAAGCAGCTTGGTGCTGAAGTTTAGCTAGCTGCTATTCACTCTGACATTGCCGGGCAAGTCCCCTTGTTCCTAATATGCCTTGCTTCACATATTATGTAGAGGGGAATTAAAACGTGTTAAAAAGTTGTTAATAATGTGGAAAAGGTTTAATATAACATCCAGATTCTAAACTGGCATACTGTGTATTCAAAGACAATAAAATACAAGAAGTTTACAGATCCTTCCAAAATGTTTTCCTTTGCATAAATGTTTCAGCCCTTGCATCCCTATGTGTATGAAATATCTTATTTATTCAAGGCCACAAAATACTAACTAAAAACATGCAACCTGACATTAGCATGGAAAACCTATGCTAACTTTCTAACAGTTTGTCAGACATCACAACTGAATAAAATTGAATTGCTGTGAAAGCTCAAATGTGTTACATGTGAGTAACATTTTGAATCTTACTTTTCTTAAACAAATAGAAATTGTATATGTTCAACTAAGGGCAAAATTGAATCTAATAGTACTGATGGCAAATCATTCTTACAAAATAACTTTATTGGGTCAGTAGAAGGATTGGCTTACTGGTGTTTATTTTTGATAAACTTGTGTGAGGGGCATGAGTAAATGTTCAATCAGTACATCAGTAGCAGAGCAGATGCAATTTCCATGTTTTGCATTATAAAAGCCAATTTTGCTAACTAATAACATGTACCTTTTTGTATCTTGGAATGTATTCAGTCAGCTGAATTTCTGCACATTGCTTGCACACAGTTTGGTTCTGTAAGCTAACAGCTCCTTTTATGGTGAAATTCTGTTGTGAAAATTCAGATGCTTTGTGTTGATGGAGTTTAATAATGATTTTGTTACAGGCAGCTAAACCTTTTAAGCACAGCTACTCCAGCTATTAGTGCCTGGCTTATTCCTATTGATCAACTGAAATCCTCCTTGAATAAATTGGAAGTGGAAAGAACTCTTCGTGTGTGTGCTGTGATGGGCTGCATCATGACAGAGGCTCTAGAGGTAATTGTAAGATTTGTTTTTCTTATTCAACAAAATAAAAGTACTTCCTTTGTTTTCACCCTCAACGTGACACCGGAATTGTCCCAGATTATTATTGGGAAGAAATGCATTGAGGATAATTCCTTGACGTGAGCCAGTTGTACTGTTGACATCTTGTGTTAGTTTTTTTCCATGTTACAACCTCCAGAGCAGCTGCATTCCATTGGTGGAAATTTTGAATGCAGTGAACGTGATTATTCACAATCCTGTTATAAGACAGCCCAATTTTCCACCAGAGTTTTACAGGATAAAGCCTTACAAAATAAATTGCCTCACTGCAGTACCTCTTGTTTATATTTCATTTCCTTTACTTTGTGAACAAAGCTGCATATTTCTTTTGGCTTTTTATACTAAACTTGTATTGCTCAATCCTAACTGTAAAGCCAAAGTTTCTCCCACAGGGCTACCTTGGCTTTCCTCCCATGATTATGAAAAGTGACAATAAAGCTAATATAGTTAATATCTCAGCTGATGGAATGCAGCCATATGTAATCGTATAGCTCCTCCAAAAGTCACCAAAATAAGTTAATGAGGGCCTCACATCTGAATTAAAGGAAAGTTCCTTGTTGCAGTGACATTGAAATTGGCTGACCAAGAAGATTTTTGGAGTTAACAGCAGTTGAAATAGGCAGCTATTCCTCGAGATTGACACACTTTTATTGTCAAATGTGATGGAACTTCATTACCAAATCTGGAACTGAAACCCATTATACTGAGGATCTCTACATACCTAATTAAAACCCAGTGTCGTCATCAGGGCTTTCCCAGGATAATACCACAGTCTTGGCCAAACATTGAACAAATATTTTGTGCCTGCTTCAAAGTAGAAGACATAAGTTGCATACCAGAAATAGAGGCAACCTAGGTGCTAAAAAGAGTGAGAAAATTAAGGTAATTAATATCAGCAGAGAAAAAACACCACTATAGTGCATCCCATGTTGCCAGTACGAATTAGAGACCCCTCACATTTGTCATTTCTTTCAGTCAAACCATAGCTATCCAAGGAGAAAAATCATTCAGTTTAAGATCAACTGGCAACAAAAAGAATGCCTTCAATACAAGCTTGGGGCATGTGGAGATGGGGCAAAGATGTTGTCATATATTATCTTCAGACAAAAAAACTCTCCCAAAGAAAATCACATGGCCAAAAGATGTGATCATCCATGAATGTGAGAAAAGTTGGATGGAGGAAAGTTTGACCAAAGAATGGTTGCATCATGTGTGGTGCAGATGCTCCTCTTGTGAATGTCATATGTTAGTCCTCAGCGCTTTTAGGTGTCATTGAATGTCATGCATCAAGGATATCCTAGATGAAGATCGCACAGATCTTGTATTTATCCCAGACATGACAGGCCAGTTGCATGTGATGGATGTCAGCTGCAACCGACCATGTAAATAGCAGATGCGTCAAAAGTGGAAAGAATGGCTCTATTCTAGAATACGTGCATTTACACTATCTGGCAGCCCGAGGAAGTCAGACCTTCTGCTTATCGCCCAGTAGATCAAAGCCTGGGGTGCCATTGATCCATCCCTTATCCAGCATTGGTCCAAGAAGTGCTGCTCAAAAATGCTGTAGATGGTTCAGAAGCCAGCAATCCTCTCAGATAATGATGCTGCTGATGTGGATATGAAGATGATGATATCAGCAGTGATGACATTTACACTGATGATGAGGGAGACAACAAGACAGTTGAGGAGCTGTGTAAACTACGTGAGATCAGCAATTCAGATACAGTATTTCAAGGCTTCTATACATGTAAATAAATGTCAAAAATCTTAAGGTTAACTGGCAGCTTCTTGATCATTTCTTTCAAAATTAAAGTTTATGAATACAGTGCTGAAAAACCTGTTTTCATTTGTTGACATGTGCGATATGTACCCTAACTTCAGGATAAAGTTTTAGGGAAAATTATGGCACCTCGACTAGATCATGCCTCGAAACCAAAAACCTCCTAAACCAAAGGGAACACAAACCGACCTATGCAGCCTATTCTTGTATTTTGACCTGATGAGCCCTAGTAATATTGTGGTAAATCTGTCCTGTATCTTTCCCAAGGTTCAGAGATCAAACTGAATGTAGCACTTCAGGTGGGGTCTGACCACAACTCTGTACAACTGAAATTTCACCCTCTCACCTTTGAGTTCCAATCCCCTTGCGATAAATGCCAACATTTCATTAGATTTTTGATTAGTTTATGTACCTGTGCAGCAGCTTCATGATTTGTGTACATGGACACCTAAAGCCTTTTGCACCTCTACAGCTCTTAACCTCTCACTTCACACTTTTCCATCTGTCGTGGCTTTGATCACTTGCTTTCTCTGTGCCCCTTTCTATCTTCCTACTATCACCCACATAACTTAACTGTGCTTTTTATTTCATTGGGCAAGAAATGGACTGGGATACAACCAAGTTCACCCTGCAGAATCTTTTGTTTCTCAAGGTGACCACACTGTATATCTTTTTCTGATGACATATGACAAGCAAACTCTGCAATAGATTCATGAGCTGACCGCACATTTTTGTCTGATAAGCGTATACTAGAGAACACACTCTCCATTAGATAGATTTAAACGTTTTGTTTGTTTACAGTGATATTATTTTGTGTACAGGCAGCAGTCATGTGAATATTGATGATTGATGTTGAATATTCAACTCTGGCAAAAAATGTGTTTTTGATATTTTATTTAGTTTATTCTTTCATTTTCTAATTGGTTTATTTACTTTCAGAGGAAGAGTGTACATTTTCCATTGAAGAGCAAGTACAATAGGGTTACTAAATTAGCTCGGTATCTACAAGAAAACCCTTCCTGTTTACTTTGCAATATACTTCATCGGTACCTGCAGCAGGCAGACTATTCTGTCATCGAGGATGCCACAATGGTAAACATTCAAAGCAAATGTGATGAAGAACTCTGAATTAAGTGTGTGGAAATTGGCTGACTAAAGCAAATTAATTATAAACATTCAAATGTTCTTGGTTCTCTAATTTAGCTTAATAACAAATGGAACTTTGTGGACTCAGTAATGTACAATAAATGTTCAAGACTTGCTGAACTCTTGACATGTTGTATTTTTGCAACCAAACCCTTTGATTAATCCATGAGCAAGTATTTAAATAAGGAAGAATCGTATAGCCCAGAAGTACTCCACTCACCCATTGTACCTGTGCCAGCTCTTGAGAGTCATCAAATTAGTCCCACTCGCTCTGCTCTTTCACCATAACTCTGCAATTATTCTTTTTAAATATATAAGCCAGCATGTGACACCAAGATTGCAAGCACTTGATTCAGAGATAAGTTTCCAACCTCATATTCTTGCTAGCTCTAAGATCGCCTATTTCCACCTCTGTAACAACGCTCTACTTCGTCCCTGTCTCAGCTCATCTACCACTGAAACTGTCTTCCATGCCTTTGTTACCTCTAAACTCAAATGCACTCCTGACTGGTCTTCCGTGTTCTACCCTCCATTAAACATGAGATCATCCAAAGCTCTGCTGCTCGCGTCTGAACTCTCAACAATTTCCATTTTCCTATCACCCCTGTGCTCACTGGCATATGTTGGTTCCCAGTCATGCCACATTTTGATTTTTAAATTCTCATCCTTGTTTCAAATCCCTCCATGGCCTTGTTCCTCCTTCCCTCTGTAATCTCCAAATCCACAACCCGCCGAGATATCCGGGCTCCTTGAATTCTGGCCTCCTGTGCATTGCCAATCATAGTTGATCCATTATTGGTGGCCACGTTTTCAGTTGTCTGAGTCCAAAGCTCTGGAATCCTCTCCGCCTCTCCAAATTGCTTTCATCCTTTTAAGACAGTTTTAAAAACCTATCTTTTTGATCCAGCTTTTGATCATCCGACCTAATATTTCCTTAATGTTGCTTGGTGTCGTAATTTGTTTTATAATGTTCCTCTGAAATGCCTTGGGACATTTTATTACATTAAAGCTGCTATATGAATATAAGCTGTTGTATCTATCCAATTCTTTTTCAGGCAGTGCATTCTATTTCATAAAAAAAATGACTTAAATTAAAAAAAATTCTCCTCATCTCCTCTCTCCCTGTTATTTTGCCATTTATCTTAAATCTGATTTGTTACTGACCAATTAAGATCCACTTAAGAGTCTCATCCTGCTGTCGCTGGTATTCTACCAGGGTGGGGGCATCCATGCCACATGAATAGGTGGCCTGGTTTGCCTGGCAGTCTGCCTGAAGGCTCAGGAGTGTCGGTATTAGAGGGACAGCCTCCTGACTGTGCACCCTGTGCTCCATTGTGGGTTTCTAGAAATGGCTGCAGTGGGATTGCCACCAATTTCATGGCCTGTGGATGGCTCCATCATCACGGCCATTAAATCCAACCTCTGTGTGTGTGCATACGTGTTGCACAGATGGCAGCCATATGGTCCATTTTGCTTGAGCTGACTCATTAAAGGAGAAGGATAGTTAAAACTGCTCCCCTGCAATTTTTCTCCCCTTCAAGTATTTGTCCAGTTCTCTCTTAAAAGTTACAATTGAATCTGCTTCAGCTACCGCCTTATGCCACGTATTTAGATCATAACTTGTTGAGTGAATAGAAAAAATTCTCTGTTTCCCATCTGGCTTTTTTTTGACAATTACCTTAAATTATTGCCCTCTAGTTACTGACTCTGCTGTCCCTAAGAGTTTTTCCCATCAAATTTATGTCAAAACCCCTCATTATTTGAACACCTATATTAAATCTCTCCTTAACCATCCTTGTTCCAAGGTAAACAACCCCAGCTTCTCTAGTCTCTTCCTATAATTGAAATCCTTCATCCCTGGTACCATTCTAGTAACTCTCCTGCTCATTCTCTCCATGGCCTTGAAATTAGGATTTAAAAACTACCAAAGCAAAATCTATTTATGTACATAATCCAAATTAACACTGCATAATATATACAATTTTTTGTGTTTATTTGTTGCAGAACAATGGCCTTCCTGCTCTGGTCACTCTAAAAAAGGGTTTGGTAGCATTAGCAAGACAGTGGATGAAGTTCATAGTTGTCACTCCAGCTTTCAAAGGAGTTAGTTTACAGCTTAAGCCGGCACAACTTCGAAAGCCACAACCAGCATCACAGATTGATCGTCAAGTTTGTGGCTTGGACAATGGAGGAGCCATACAAAGTGACACAAGTGCTGATGGGGCAGAATTTGAATTTGACGCTGGTAATTGTAAATGCATTTTGTTTGATAAATGTTTTATTGGCAACACAATTTTCCATTGATAAAGCTTATATATTTTTTAATGTTTTAAACAAAAGCTCATACAAACAGCAGATGAGAGGCAAGAGATTAAAATGGAAGCGGCTGGGTGAGAAGAGATTTAGGCCTTGATCGTGGGGAGGCGAGGAGTCAGTCCGGTAGCATATGATAAAACTTGGCAAGGCTGGGAACATGGAGGTTCAGCTGAATTTAATGGCAAGACTGAATTATGATATTTTTTTCTGTCATCTTATAAATGAACAAACTGGCTGCCGGGCGGTAATTACATTGGCAGAAGACCACAACTGGAGAACCCTGGGGGTGAGCCCTGATAATCAGGAGCGGCAAGGGATTGAGAGGTTGGGGACTTGGAGGTTGTGGAGGTCGACCATCACAAGTGGGAGTGAATGAGTTTTTGTGTGCTGGATTGGGGAGAGAGAGGAAGCTTTCATCGTGAGAGAGAAGGCAGCGAAAGATTGTGACCTGCTCCTCCTGGTCCCTAATGAATACTGTAAAAGTACACATCTTATGGAATCAGCAGTTCCCACCATCCATTTGCTACCAAGTTTCCTGAGCCTGTGGAAACCTATGTGCCCCCCAGGTATACAAAAGCAAAATCTTGCAGATGCTGGAAATCAAAAATTAAAAAACAGAAAATTCTGGAAATACACAGCAGGTCAGGCAGCACCTGTGGAAATAGAAACAGTTAATTATATGCAATTATATTGTTGGGACCTAATTTAAATATGTTAATTAAGTGCCCTCCTAGGTGGGGCACTCACATGACCTATATGCACAGCGGATGTAAGACACGTCTCCGGCTTTAAAATTTTTAACCCTCTCCTGCCTGTCTTGCAGGTGGTGGTGGTGTGGTCATGATTACAATGAAGCCTTTGTTATAATTTGGTATGCAACTGGTTGATACTATCACATATTCATTTTTGGATTGCTACTCTTGAAAAACAGAAAATTCTACAACCTTACAGACCCCCTGGTATATTAATATTTGAATCTGAAGTGTGTTTTGACAAACATAGGATGGAAAGAAATGAAAACTATTGGGAACAGACTCAAATCGGGCATTTGTAATTAGGATGAGGAATAAGCTGAAGTGTGCCATAGATTTCAAAGATATTTGTTTGTTGAAATAAGTTGTTTTAGTTAGGGACCACTGGAGGTCAAGTTTTGAAGTATTAATTGCCATTTAGGCATCCTACTTTCCAAAAGATATTTAACGAAAGGGAGAGTGTAAGAAGGAAAAGGAAATACTTGCATGTATAAAGCACCTTTCATGGTCGCTGGACGTCTCAGAGCAGCCAATTAAGTACTTTTTGAAGTGTAGTTACTATTGGAATGTAGGAAACACACAGCTAATTTCACTCTGCAAACCCCCATAAACAGCAATGTGACAATGACCAGATAACTTTTTTTGGGATGTTGATTGAGGGATAAATATTGGCCAGGACACCAGGGATAACTCCACTGCTCTTCTTTGAAATAGTGCCATGGGGTTTTTACATTACCTGAGCAGGCATGTGGGGCCTCTGTTTAGCATCTCACTTGAAATACAGGACCTCCCAACAGTGCAGTGCTTCCTCAGTACTGCACCGTCAGTTCCACGTTGGAGTGTCAGCCTTGATTTTGTGCTCAAGCCCTAGAGTGGGGTTTGAACCCGCAACCTTGTGATTCAGAGGTGTGTTACCAACTGACAGTCCAAGAAGAGCACCTAGGATGATGTAGGCTGCAAGCTGTGAAGAGATGCTTACACAATTGGGAAAACAGGACTGAATTAGAAATAATCCAAGTTTTTCAAATGTTGAGAGGAATAGATAATGTAGGTACAAGCTGCTGATTTAACTTCTACTGTCAGCCCAGCGTGAGACAACTGGAGTATAAGATTGAAATGCCTAAAAGAAATTAGGCATTTTTTTCCATACAGTAGGAGCGATATATGGAATGTAGCCCCAACTGAAGCAGTTTATGTTTATGTATCCCTAACAAGAAACAACAATGTGGATACTGTGCTTGTATGTGTTGACCCCTTTCTATTGCTGATTCCATTGCTATATACTAAACTTCGCTTCTTTCCCCATCTCCTCCTTTAAGGGATTAAAAAAAACCACAGGATCCCACAGCCAATCCAGGAGTCCATTTTAGAAGTTGCTTTCTGACCCTGAACAGGCAAATCCCAACTTATAATTATTTTCCGGGATAGCTTACTCATACATTATGATCATCTGTTTTTCTGAAAGTCTGTCTTTATAGACTGAAAAATCTGTCTTCTCTATGGCGTCTTAGTTAAAGTAGTAAAAATTTGAGTTATAAATATCTGGTTATGATTAGGGATGAGGGTTATTTGAGTAAGTATAGACACTTATATAAGACATTGGAAAGAGGGTCTGTATGCAGATTTTGGTTGTTGTTATACCACACAAGTTTATTGCTGAATTTAAATTTGCAGAAGAAATATTCCCTTTTGACTACTTAAAATAGTTTTGGTAAATATGAGTGATGGTATATTTGTTTGTTGTCTGTTTTTGATGGCATTTTATAGTAAAATAATTATTTTGTTAAGAGACTAGAAGGCATTTTTGTAAATAAACTCTTTCATTAGCTTTTGTACTATAGACTGCAGCATTTAACCTGGTTGCATGTTGGATAGTTACAGCCTTTTCAATTGAAGGTTTCTTCATTAATATTTGCCTTTTGTTGCAGCTACAGTTAGTGAACACACCATGCTGTTAGAGAGTAGCCGTCCACCAGCGGGTGGCATCTCCTCCGGACCAGTAACTGGCTCTGACATCATGAGAAAGTTATCCAAAACAAATGCTCATGCACATGAATCCACACTTAAAATAAAAGTAGGTGAAAGCAAAATGCTTGTGATATAACAAACTGAGTGTGCATATCAAACAGATTTATTTATCTATCATGACTTATAATGTCCTCTTAAATTATTTCATTTCTGTCTACAATTTTACAAATCCACTTTTAAATCTGTCATCAGGGTTTCAGTTCTTAATTGATGTAACAGTTTGTATTAATTGTTCTGAATTTCAACATTGTAGTTTGATTACTGCACCTTTATGCTAATCTCAGGAATATTTTCTATTATTTTCCTCATTCACATATATGTTGCAAGACTACTGTTAGATTTATAGCTGTGGACAATTGCAGTTTTGTATATTTATTTGGTCTGCAGGTTTTTTGTCTGAAAAGAAAGGGCACCTTTCTCCTCATAGTTACCACAAAATTAGGTTACAATGGAGGATACTAAATTTGGAAGAAAATAGGATTACCTTCTTTGTATGTTCTTTTTCATTTAATTAAGTATTAACATATCTCTTGGGCCCATACATCTGTGGTTCTGTAAGAGTTAATGTTGTATTTGAATATTCTACTTCTGACCAAAAGAAATGTACTGCATCCTAGGGCAGGGGTGGGAAACCTTTTTCTTATCACAGGCCGTTCACACACATAAAAATCAACAATTTAATGTTTTTTTTTTAGAGAGAATACAGAAATGTTCAACTCACCTGCTGTTTTAATGCAATGGCTGAATTTGAATATTATATTGTTAAATATTATTATAGTAATTTAGCTGACGCTTTTATCCAAAACAAATTTGTAATGATGATGATAAATGCTATTTTGAAGGCTCTACTGCCATGAGTCTATATTTGTAGAAATCTTGCTGCGGCTGGATAAAATTGAGCAATGGGTCAGATCATGGTTCCCCACCCCTGGCCTAGGGTGAAGCATGCCGGAAGGGTAAATCATTGGGGAACAATTCTGATGCTTAAACAAAATAATAAACGTACTATGTATTTGTGATACTTCAGATTAACAACCTAGACATTTTTGTTTTATGTGGAGTATGTTTTAAAAAAAAATTATAACCCCTATGAGGTTAGGGGTACGTATTTTGCTGTAGTAATCATGGTGAAACTTCCATTGTTTACCATCATTGCTCCACTGAAACTGACAGCAGTCTCTGGAATCCACATATGTGCAGGGTGAAATCCAAAAGTTTCTGTGATTGTATGCTTCTCCAGAGGGGCACAGTTGAGGACTCAGATTGCAATCAGTAGAACTGTCGAAAAGTTATGGTGCTGAGTGAGGTCATTCAGCGCATTGTGTCTGTGCCAGCCAAAAAAGGAGAAAAAAGAAACTAGCTGCTCATTTTAATCCCACTTTCCAGCACCTGGTCCATAGCCTTGCAGCTACAGCACTTCAGATGCAAATCCACGTACCTTTTAAATGAGTTGAATGTTTCACCCTCAATCACCAATTCATGCAGTGAATTCCAGATGCCCAATACCCACTGGTTGAAAAAGTTTTTCCTCATGTCCCCTCTAATCCTTCTACCAATCACCTTAAATCTGTGCCCCCTGGTAACTGACCCCTCAGCCAGGGGTCTTTCCTGTCTACCCTATTTCAGCCCCTCAATTTTGTACACCTCAATTAGGTCACCCCTCAACCTCTTCTGCTATATGGAAAACAACCCTAGTCTATCCAAACTTTCTTCATTGCTGCAATTTTCAAGCCCTGGCAACATTCTTGTAAATCTCATCTGTACTGTCTGCAGAGCAATTATGTCCTTCCTCTAATGTGATGACCAGAACTGTACACAAAATTTCAGCTGTGACCTAACCAGTGTTTATATTATACAGTTCCAGCATTACATCCCTGCTTCTGTATTCATTACCTCTTCCAATAAAGGAAAGTATTCCATATGCTTTCTACCACCTGTCCTGTCACCTTCTGAGACCTGTGGACATGCACTCCAAGGAGTCTCACTTCCTCAACCTCTCTCAATATCTTCCTGTTTATTGAGTATTCCCTTGCTTTGTTTGCCCTCCTCAAATGCGTTACGTGATACTTTTCCGGATTGAATTCCGTTTGCCATTTTTCTGCCCACTCAATCAAACCATTGATTTCATTTTGGGGATAACAGCTATCCTCTTCACTATCAACTACACGACCAATTTTGTGTCATTCACAAGTTTCCCAATCATGCCTCTTACATTTAAATTCAAATCATTAATGTATACAACAAACAGCAAGGGACCCAATACTGACCCCTGTGGAACACCACTGGAAACCGCTTTCCATTCGCAAAAACATCCATCGACCATTACATTTTTCCTGTCGCTTATCCAATTTTGGATCCAACTCGCCACTTCCCCTGTATCCCATGGGATCTTCTCTGACCAGTCTGCCATGTGGGACCTTGTCAAATGCCTTACCAAAACCCATGTAGACAACATCTACTGCACTAACGTCAGCAATCCTCCTTGTTACTTCCTCAAAATTCAATTGAGTTAGTAAGACACAATCTTCCCCTAGCAAAACCATGCTGATTACCCCAGATCAATCCATGCCTTTCTAAGTGACAGTTGATCCTGTGTCTCAGAATTGCTTCCAATAATTTGTCCACCACCAAAGTCAAACTGGCTGGCCTATCCTTCACACCTTTTTTAAATAATGGAACAATGTTCGCAGACCTCCAATCCTCTGGTACCTCGCCTATATCTAGTGAGGATTGGAAAAGGATCCTCAATGTTATGAATTGATGAGAATTTGCACTTTTGGTTGTTGTCTCATCATAAAAACCCTTAAAGATTGCTTCTTATTGAATGAGCTATAACTGTATTTTGAACAGCATACTACTTTATAATTACTGCTAAACAGCCTCATTGGCCCTGAGAAGCTAACATATTTGTGGAATATCAAATTCCTGTATAATTTTTTTTAAAATGCACATTTGAAAAAATATTATTTAAAAGTTTGTTTAGTCTTATTCTCTAACTTCTATGTTAATCCAATCATAATCACTTGTTTCACTATCTGAAAATTTAAATTAAAAACGGAAAATATTAAGTGCTTTCAATTCCCTGGTTTTCTCTTTTTTTTTTGTTCTTGGGATGTGGACATCATTGGCTAGGCAATCATTTATTGCCCATCCCTAATTGCCCTTGAGAAGGTCGTGGTGAGCTGCCACCTTGAACTGCTGCAGTCCATGTGGTGTAGGTACACCTACATTGCTGTTAGGAAGCGAGTTCCAGAATTTTGATCCAGCGACAGTGAAGAAATAGCAATATAGTTCCAAGTCCCGATGGTGTGCGGCTTGGAGGGGAGCTTGCAGATGGTGGTGTCCCCATGCATCTGTTGTCTTTGTCCTTTTACATGGTAGATGTCTCGGGCTTTGAAGGTGTTGTCAAAGGAGACTTGGTGAGTTGCTGCAGTGCATCTTGGAGATGGTGCACACTGCTGCCTCTGTGCATTGGTGGCGGAGGGAGTGAATTTTTATGGATGGGGTGCCATTCAAGCAGGCTGCTTTGTCCAGTATGGTGTCAAGTTTCTTGAGTGTTGTTGGAGCTGCATTCATCCAGGTAAATGGAGAGTATTCCATCACACTCCTGACTTGTGCCTTGTAGGTGATGGACAAGCTTTGGGGAGTCAGGAGGTGAGTTACCCTCTGCCAAATTCCCAGCCTCTGACTTGCTCTCATAGCCACAGTATTTGTATGATTGGCCCAGTTCAGTTTCTGGACAATGGTAGTCCCAGGATGTTGATAGTGGGGGATTCAGTGATGGTAATGCCATTGAATGACAATGCCAGAATGCTGTCAAGGTTTTAGACTTTGCAGTATCCAGTGCCTTCAGTCGTTTCTTGATATCATGTGAATGAATCAAATTGCCTGAGTACTGGCATCTGGATGCTGGGGATGTCAGGAGGAGGCAATGTGTAAATACTTTGATGTGATTAGCGGCTTACCTGCTTGCTTCATTATGGCATCCCCTTGATTTGACACCAGATTTAAACTGCCATCAAGAATGAGGTAAACCATGCCACAGAAATTACTAGATCTTTGTAGGCAGCTTTCTTCAAGGCTTCATGGTGAGTATCATTGCTTCGCTGCTGACCCTAAAACCTGGGCCATTATATTTGGGAAATGAAGCCACGTTCTTAAACATTAAAGTTAACTGTTCAATTTAAAATTTTAGGTACTCAAGATTGTTTGCCTTTTTCTGTATTTACCTTACAGGGTGTCCACCCATACCAGTCCCTCAGCTACACGAGTGGAGATACAGTAGCAGACTCACCAGCTCATGTCAGCCGTGCAGGATTACCGACAAGAGATAGTCCTAGAAAGGAAAGTCTACTGAGCTATCTGACTGGGAGCTTCCCTAGTCTCCACAATCTTCTTGAAGGAACTCCACAACGCAGTGCAACAGTAATTAAAAGCAGTTCACTTACACGGCCAGGTACAATTCTCATTTGTTTGCATAAATCCACTTCATGAGTTGATGTCTCTGCAGAAAATTCAATCTGAGTGCTAAGACACTTTCTTTTTTTCTTCTCCCTCCTACATTGTAATGCCTTAATTCTTTATCCCTAGTTTATGTGAAACAAAGCAAATTACTATCAGGAAAGTAGTTAAATTAGCATGACAACTTTATCCAGTATTATTGTAGCTTGCCTTTATTGGCTGGAATATTAGATAAAATCTTCCTGTTGGTCAAACTTTACTTATAAAAGGAGTAAATCGATTTTATGAGCTTATCCTGGAGAGGATTTAAGGGAAGATGTGGAAAAGCCTGCATTACAAGTTATCAAATTGAAAAAGGAGAAATGTTCCTGTGGGAGCATAAATGGATTTAAGTAGAGCTGAAAGTGAGAAATGTTGTTTTGAAAGAAATAAATTAACACTGATTTTGATGTTGTTGAGTAGTTGTTAATTTGCAATCGTAAAATAGAATGAGAAGAATGCAAATCATGCAAAGTTGCTACTATCTATCAGAATTGGAGGTATTTTCCACAAGACAAAAGACAACTTTATATCTTTCCAAAATCCTACGAGAGAACACATCAACATTAATTCAGAAATAAAGGGAGGAGAGTGCTTGATATACAAGTACCTTTTAATTACAATCCTGATAATTTACAAATTTTATTTCCTAGCTCCTTCCACCAATAAATTCTCTAAGGTCAACATTCCCCCCCTCCACTGTGGGGGAAGTGCGGGCGGGCGGCGTTCCGATCGGCAGCCCCGGTCGGAGGACCTTCGCCATTTTACGTGGGTGGGCCAATTAAGGCCCGCCCAGCGTGACGCCCGCCAGGAAGCGCTGTACACTCTCTGTGCGGGCATGGGGTGGGGGGGGGGAGGGGGGAATTCTCTCAGCTGGGAGTGCACTCTTTTGCACATATGAAAGAGCGCACAGATCTCCCTGAGGCAAAGTGCTGCGTCAGGGAGATCGGCTCCGATTGAAAATTCTAAATAAAAGTGATTTTTAAAAAAATTTCCCTGCCATGTCCCCTCATGTGACACTGTCACATGAGTTGGGACATGTCCATAACTTTTATTGAAACATTTCATAAAAATTTAAATACCCTCATGAAACCTCATCTCGCCCGTGGACGAGGTATCATGTTTCTTCCGAAGCCCGCCTGGGCTCCCGACCTGCCCGCCAACATTAAGGTTGGACGGGCAGGTCCATTAATCATCTTAATTAGTTTCTTAATGGCCTTAATAGTCCGTTGATGGCTGCGCGCCTGCCGAACTGAGGATCTAAATGACTCGGGGTGACGTCGGGATGCACGCACGACGTATCCCCTTGTCATTTTACGCTTCAACAAGTGGGCCCCGCCCCCGCTTGCCAACAGGAAGATGCTGCCCTAAGAGATGCAACACCTGAAACTTATAAAATTCAATTTGAAGTAGCATGTTGACATTCTATGGTTGTGACTGTATACAGCCCAGTAGTGCATACAGTGGAGGAATGTAGTTTTAACCACAATATTCTGTTAAATTCTTGATCTGCAACATATTGTTGTACTGAGGTGTCTGTCCTCTGGTGCCATTCTATAGAAAGGAGGAATACTCAGGGGAAATCTTGTTAAACAACTGTTACACAAACTTGAAACAGGTCTCCTAATCACATGAGGCTTAGCTCCTGAGCTCTGAATAAGAAAAGAGAGTGTTTGGGTGAGTCTGGCTAGAGGGGTGGTCAATCATATTTCATGTCCTTAAAATAATTGATATACTGCTTAGAGTAATTCCTTATATTGCACTTCATTTGCCCTGCATCCCATTTGGCATTGTGGGGGAAAGGTGAAACTGCACATATTGGGATAGAGGCAAAGGCACAGAGCCTGATTTGCTGGTTTCCTAGTGAATTTTTTAGTGTTCAAAAGGAGCTTTGGTATATTAGCTTAAAATCCAGCATTCACAGTTAATATTTCAGAGATAGTTAAGTCTGATTATATGTTGTTAGATTATATTCCAGTGATGGTTGGGTCAGTTTAGAAATTGATAGTATTTCATAAGTAGATGGTTCAGTTTATAAATTGTAGGACATTTTAGTGGCAATGAATTTGCTTGAAGAAATTGAAATCTGTGAACAAGATCTGGTGTCTGTTTTTCTGTAGTTGAAGATTGACTTCATTTAACATATAAAAACTTAGACTACTCCAGATTTTATTCTAACTTTCACAAGATTTTCTAAAAATAGGCTAACTGGTGTTTATAAACTAATGTTTATGAAGTAAAATTAAGGAAATGCCCAAAAAAAAAATTATGGTTCCAATCTGCAGCCTTTTAAAGCCATCTGTTTTTCCTCCTTTCAAATGCTCCTTAAAGTCTACCTCTTTGACCAAGCTTTTGATCGTCTGCTTTAATTTTACTTTGTGGCTCAGTGTCAAATTCTGTTTGAAAAGCTGCTGTGATGGTGTTGGGAACATTATTTTAAGATTAAGGCGTTATATAAATACAAGTTGTCATTGTAATAAAAATGGCTGTTGTTAAATTCTATGGGTTAATCCAGAAAATAAATTGCTAAATTTTATGTTGCAGTTTCATTAAGAAATTACAGTTCATAAGTCACTTCCAATTTATTTAAAAAATCAAAACATCTGTGAATATGCAACTCTTATACTAGATTTTGTTGTATATTCAAAGGCATGATTTTACTGTTATGTTACATGGGTAGGTAGGTAATGCGCTTCAGAAATTTCAAGACATTTCTGTTTACAGAGTCTTAATTTGAACCGTGGATATCATTCTCCATTTTGCAAAAACAGGGAATGCTGTCGCTGCAGAGATGTTATCAGAACATCCACTATTGGCTGAACCATCATCAGTCAGTTTCTATAATTGGATGTCAAATGCTGTGAGTAACCGAGGAAGCATTACTCAAGAATCACCAGTGCCCAGGTCTGGACATAACAGTCTTCCAACAGGTAAACTGAAGATAATGTAGTAAATGGGAGGAAAATCCGTATCTGGAGATCAATGCACTAATTAAATTTTCTTGTGTTGTTACTAATTATTGGTTAGCAATGGAGTTGAAGGTTATTGAGATACTTGAATGTCCCAAGACCCCAGTGGTCCTAGCAAGGATCATTTGCAGGAATCAAATTGCTATTTAATATTGAGGGTCATTTCATTAATTTAGGGCATTTGGAAGAAATTATTGCAAAATTCCCCCTTAAGATTAATTAAGATTGAGCATAAGAATGGATAAATTATTCATTGCCTGTGATTTTTAAAATTTTTTATGTTTTTATGAATGAATTACATGGAATTTCATAGAATATGCTGCGTGGAATCAGACCATACAGCCCATTTAGGCTGTGCTAGTTTATATTCCATGCTGTTCCATCTACTTCATCTCAGCCTTTCAGCAATCTTTCTATTCCCTTTTCCCTCATGTGTTTTGAAAGTATTTAAGCTATTTGCTTCAACCACTTCCTGTGATAATGCGTTCCACATTTTACTGCTCTCTGGGTAAGGAAAGTTTTATTTCTGTACTGGATTTATTAATAACTATCTTGTATTGATGGCCCCTGGTTTTATATTCTGTAACAAGTGGAAGCATTCTCTCCACAACTACCATGTCCAACTCATTCATAATTTTAAAGATCTCTATCAAGAATCCTTTCAGTTTTCTCTTTACTGAAGGAAAAAATCCAAATCAGTTCATCTTTCTTGATAGCTGTAATTTCTTTTATGTATTTTCATAGTGTTTCTATTTCCCTTTTGTAGTAAGAAGATCAGAACTGTGAGCAGTTGGTCAAGGTGTGACTTGACCAGGGTTCTATGTAGTTTACCATATCTTCACCACTTTTGAATTCTATACTCTCAAACTATTCCTAGTACTTTGGCATTTTAATTGCTTTGCTGAATTATGATGCAGCTGTTAATGCTTCATTCACCTGTATCCCTAGATTCCTTTGTTCTTCTACCCCAGTTTCTTATTTTCTGGGCATAGGTGATTTCCTATTTTTTCTACCTCATATTTGCCTACGGTAAAGTTCATTTGACATTTAACACACAGTCTGCATGTTTTTAATGATGTATTGTATTATGCTGCATTCGTAGTGCTTCCTATACCCCCAGTGAAAGCAGCACTGCTTATGTTTTCAATTCCTTTATTACTTGATTTGCATCTTAAATATGTAATGATGTCATTGGATTTTTCTTATAATGTGTTAATTTATTTGAGTTCAATGCAACAAGAATTCTAAAAGAGAAGTGAATGGTGATATATTTCAATATTTGTAATTTTTTAAAAATCTGCAGTGCCAGAGAAACATTGTTTAATGTTAGCAGGAACAAAAATAGAGCTGTCACCCACAAACCATTACAAATAATGGTATCGAGAAATCAAATTATTTATGTAATATATTCAGATTTGTTCTGCCTATCTGATCATGCAAAAATGTCAATCTTGGCATCCTCTGGTGCTTTCAAAAGTGCATGGAGTACTGGCTTTACTTGTGACTTTGCTATTCAATAACCGTGGAAGTCAAAAGTTGAAACAGTGTATTCTTGCCATGTTACTTTATGCTTGCATCGTGATAAACGTTTTTTACTATGGCTTAGATGTGTGTTACCGTTTTGCATAGGTTTGACATATAATCTTCCTACAATACAATCTGCATCTGACTTCAACACAGTGCTGTCGAGTGATCAGAACACACTGGATGGCACACAGTCTCAGAACAGCACTAGTCAGGATGAAATTGTTGATATTGAGGAGGGTAACCAGGGCCCTCCTGCTGTTCAGTTGGCTGATGCACAGGTAATCAGAGAGCCCTATAGTTCTGTAAGCACATTTAGTAATATGCCAGTTAATCTTCATTTTCACGTGTATAAAATTTTACTTTTAATGAAATATTATAGTATATATTATGTATCTGATAGTTTTTACACAGATGGTTGTTTTGAGATTAGCAGTGTTCACCTACCGGAACACACACGTGCTGAGTTTTTGTAATCCTGCTTTACCTTTTCCCTTTAATGATTTCAGTGCTTCTTTTTAATAGTGTGTGTGGTCACTAGTTTTCTTAGTAACTTTTTTTTTAGAAGTGTTGTGGAAGTTCACAGAAAAACTGATAACCTGTTATTAATTTGAAGTTATTTATAGGATTGAAATATAACTCTCTCATTCTCAATTTTCTTCTTAGGTAGTCTTTAAACCTTTACTGAGTAATACAGGAATACAATCGCAAGATATTGTACCTTTAACTTATGGAATGTATTTTGGGGAACATTTGTCATTCTCTGGAAGTTTAGACTGTCTCAGGGCAGATATTGTTGATTCTGATACATCCAAAGAGAGAAAGATCAGAAGAAAAAGAAGGTATTTAATGCCATATGCCAGTTTTGTTCATAAAAAGGAAACTCGTAAGAAGATTAGAATCATAAAAGCAATAGCAATCATTAGTTGATAAGTATTGATATAATCCACAGGAGGTTCATAAGAAATGAATGTCTTTTAATGATTTAAGGTTTTGAAGATTGCCCACATCAAGGCAACATTTTTTTTAACGTGAAGTAATATTGTGAGTACATTCTTGGGCTGAATCCTCCCCCTGTGGGCAGGGTTGTGCGGGGGTGGGTGGGAGTGAGTGTGAACCCAATCGGCGCCCTCAATCGGGTGCGCGCTGCCACTTTACATGGGCTGGCCAATTAAGACTCGCCTGGAAGTGCTGAGCACTCCATGTGCGGGCAGTGGCGGGGGGGGCGGATTCCCTGAGTCCAGGCCGGCACTCTTTCATGCATGCGCACGAAAGAGCGCAGAAATCTCCCTGAGGCACAGAGGTGCCTCAAGGAGATTTGTTTAAGGTTCAAACATTTAAATAAAGAATTGAAAAATTTTTAAGACATGTCCCCTCATGTGACAGTGTCAAGGAACATTAATTTAAAAATTTATTTAATTTATAAACACTTCATGAAGCCTCATCCTGCCTGTGGATGAGGTTCCATGAAAAACGTGAAGGTTGCCTGGGCTCTTCGCCTGTCCGCCAACCTTCAGCTTGGATAGGCAGCTCATTTAATTGCTTTAATTAGTTTTTAACAGGCCTTAATAGGTCTTTGACAGCTCGGCGCAGCTGATTTAGTACGCACCTGCTGAACTGAAAATCTAAATGACACGTGGTGACATCGGGACGTCCGCCCAACATCACCGCACATCATTTTACGCATCGGCGAGTGGGCCCTGCCCCAGCTTGCTGACTGGAAAACTCTCCCCCTTGTATATATCCCCACTTTAGTATTGAGATGATCCATTTTGGAAACAGAGATTACCAAAGTTCGTGTCAGTGATTCTGAAACTTTCCTTCATTGGTCATTGCTCCATGTTAACATTCTCTGGTTGCTCTTTTTATTCAGTGGTCAAGTTTGTTGTTTCCTCATTTTGACCCACACTACACATAACCAAGCATCTCTCAGCTTCATTGCCAGTAGATCTCAATCTGGGTCTCAACTCATCCTCCCACAGGCCTAGGCTGCTTTCTCCCCTATGCTTGCATCATTTGTACCTTTTCCAATGCCTAACTTCAGGCCGGAGTTGCGTCGGAATTATGCATCCAATATAAGATCCAGCTTCAGCCTAAGTTGAACCCTCTCCCAACTTGCTGCACCTACATCTTATGCAACTTGGCCCCCAAAATCAGCATTTACCTTGGCCTCTATTATACCCAAGGTAGATCCTCACTTCTGATACCATCCTTGGCCTACTGTTAATAAATCTATTTGCTATTAATAACAAAGATAGCAGTATAATTGTATAACATATTTCAGCTTGAATGCACAATTTCTTTCATCTTCGTCTTTTGTGATTTTCAGACAGGGCATGATAAACCTTCCACCTCTTGACTTCAAACCTGCACTGATGTTTGATACCTTCAGCATAAATGCCGTTGTGATGGACAGACCATCTTCAAACCGAAACTCAACTAATGCCCTTGCTTTCCATGAACTTAGTAGGCATCATCAAAACACCTTTCATGTTAACTTCACTATCTCCTGTCAATCTATCAGCCAGCATGTGGACATGGCATTAGTTCGTCTCATTCATCAATTTAGCACAATGATTGATGACATAAAGGCCACTCAGACAGACATTAAACTTAGCAGATACACAGCTGGGTCTGTATCTCCCACACCAACATTTAAAACGCGCAAACATCGGGATTTTCGTTCATCAGATTTCAGTCGCAGTTCTCGAGGCAGTCTTAATGGAGGTGTCAGAGGAAATAGTACTAAGGCAAATAAAATACTTGGAAATGAGAACAATAAAAGAGAGTCACGCAATAAAAATTCATCAGGGCCGACACAAAGGAGAACCTCAAAGGTTTCCAGGAAGGGATCGAAGGATGTGGTAGACCATGTGACTATTCAAATGGATGACTCTGACTCGATCACAGTGTCTGAGCAAAGTGAACCTTCTGCAGAGTGCTGGCAGAATATGTACAAACTGCTTAACTTTTATTCATTAATCTCTGATCCAACGGGCATCCTTGAAAAATCTTCTCCTGATGTATTGGGCCCTACAGGTAGGATCTTTCTTGTGATATTACTTAAAATAAGGAATCAGATTTTGAAAATCAACCTCTAGGATATCTTGAATGCTATGGCTAATTTCTCAAATGGTGTATGATAGCATTGTAGTTATGTTACTGGGCTGATAATCCAGAGGCCTGGACTAGTGATCCAGAGACATGATTTTAAACCCCATCATGGCATCTGGGAAATTTAGATTCAGTTCATCCAATAAATTTTGGAATAAAAAGTTGCTTTCAATAATTGTGACCATGAAGCTACTAGATTGTTGTAAAACCCCATCAGGTTCACTGATATCCTTTTAGACAATGAAATCTGCTGTCCTTACCTGGCCTGTGACCTACATGTGACTCCAGATCCACAGAAATGTGGCTGAGTCAGTTATAACTGCCTTATGAAATGGCCTAGCAAGCCAAACAATTCTATCGAACCACTAGTCTAATAATAATGAAACTAGACAGGCCACCTGGCATCGACCTAGGAACTGAATTCAGCAAAAGCACATCCAGTTCAGCTGACCCTGCAAGGTGGGCCTCATTAACATCTGGGGATCTGTGCCAAAATTGGGAGAGTTGCCCCACAGACTAGTCAAACAACAGCCTGACACGGTCATGCTCAGAAATTATATCTTCAGCCACTGCCCCAGGCTCCTTCATCACCATCCCTGGGTATGGCCTGTCCCGCCAGCAGAAGTTGCGGTTGCGGTGACACTGGTATGCAGTCGGGAAGGGGCGTCTCTGGGAGTCTTCAAACGACTTGGCTAATGATCACCGACACCAGCCGTATGGCTGAACATGTGATCTTCTCATCTGTTTACCTGCTTTGTACCATCTTGTTACAGCGGATTCTACTGTTTCCACATTGAAATTTATCGTCAGAGGGGCTCTCTATGGAAATCATCATGAAATTGTCAATTGTCTGCCTTTTGATACTGACTCACCAGTCACCCTCAATGCTGTTCATTGGGACTTTGGCTTTGGCCAATGGCTGGAAAAGGCTAGGGAACTCTTCTTGCCTCACTTTGAAGAGCCTACTTCACGAAGTGTGCCATGACTTTGCACTATAGTTTTTTTGAGCTATCTTTTTTAGTTAGACCCACTCAGCCATAGCTCCATCAACCTTGCATCCATGGGTTGCAAGAATACTTTTGAAGTGTTCTAGCACTATTTTCACAATAACAACTCCATAGTTTTTCAGCGCCTATGGCCAGTTTTTTGTCATAATCACAAGAATTTTGTTGGTTAACAATGGACCAACCACTCTTGTAGGTGGTGAACCAATGGCTCAGTATGGTTTTTGCAAGATTGGAAGGAGCCAGCTTCAACTTTTGGAACCTCTTTCAATTCAGTACCTCTGTAGGTCCCCTGATGGCACTCTTCTCTGATGGATTGCAGCTTGGGGCCATCACATTCATGTGTCATGTCATGCAGAACTATTTGGGTCATGATAACGCTCAACTACTTCAGATAGACTTACACCCTCACTCTGGGAGAAAAGAAAGGTGAGATAGCTCTTCCAAGTGTCCTATCGAGAAGAGACTTGTAGGAGGTGAGCTTGCTCACCATTTCTCCTGCTTTAGAAACATCATCTTTCCTGACCTGAGCCCACTACTCACTTCCTGAGTCATTTGGATGGGCAACAACAGTGAGATAGTTTCTTTCCAATGTGACCAATGCTTGTTGCCTCAGACCAACCCAATGAGTGCCCTCTACCCATGTGGTTAAGAGGATGATTTTCTCCAGCAAGTCAGCCATTTCCTTGTCCTTAGTCGTTCTTTGAGGTCAAGATGACCATATTCACAACAGCATTTTCCCTCTGCTTCTGATATGTGCTTGCTTTCGGTTGCGCCAGGTGCAGCGATGCTGGGCAAGCTTCTCCCAGGACTCAATGTGGATAACGAAACTCCTAAGTGAAGCCTCAGGAGTGCCCTTGTTGTCCTTCCTTTAACCACCATGGGAGCACCCTTGGGAAGGCAAGTCAACTTTCCGATGAGATTGTTCATGACTGCAAAGCCTAGGCTAGCCTCGTGCTGTTCTTCTTTTCCATGGCCACTCCAAAAGAATGTGTAACCTGCACCAATTTCCATGAGATGACCCTCCTCAGGTAGACGAACCTCACTGAGGGCAGTGAGCTGGATATTGTACTTAGCCAGCTGTTTATTGATGAGAGCAGTTCTTCCCTCAGGTTTGTTGGCTATGGCGGTGTCTGAGAGAGTGCACATGCTCAATCTGCTAAAGGTGATTTTTGTCAACTTTTACTATCTTTTTTGAGGTTGACTTAGGATGGGATCCCCACCAGCTGCAGCTGCTGGCCAGGGAGGTGAAGCAGAAAATGTCTAAGACACCTTTTCTAGTCCCTTCCTCATAAAAGGAGGGTGAACAGTGTGGTTGTGAAAAGGGATGCTCAGTTGCTCAGGGGGCTGCCGAGTTCCACTTCTTCATTCCAGTGAAAAATGACTTGAGCTGCCTGTGTGCAGGTTCGTGCCTACAGCTCTCAGTGAATCCACACCTGCTCCTACATCGCTCATCCTTGCCTCAGGATTTGTGACAGATAGATGATGAATGACAGGTGATAGAAAGATGATGAATATGACTGTAAATTGGATTGTAGCAAGGGAGAGTTGCGCAAGGTCAGCTTCACTCTCTTGTCTCTCTTGTCCTGACCTATCTTAGTCCAATGGCAAGACGAGTCTAGATGGCTATAGATAGATCTGGATGTAGTAGGTGACCAAGACATCTTCTGCATCTTGTCAAGCTCCAAGCATTCCACAATATTGTGCTGACCCGCCTTCAAGACCATCGGTTGTTAGATTGGCCTCATCCACCCAGTTTGCTGGAATCGTCATGACGTGCCTAAGTCACTGAGGGTACCTTCACTTGGTTCGGCCCACCCTTTGAAGTGGTTTACCAGAGTGTGGCTGATGTCACATGCTAACAACTACTTGGAGCCACAGGTGAGAGCTGGCTGAAGATGAGGACCAATATAGGATAAGCCTTTCCAACAAGCGTGGTGGGACCATATGCGAGAGGTGCTTCCCCTCCCTTACACCTCTGACACCCCTTTTCACTGAGCTCCCAAAGACTCTTGGGTGACATCCTGTAGAATGATGCGTATGAGGTTAAGAAGCCATCACTCTCTCTGTTGAAATAGCTGTCTCTCTATGCATCTTTGGTGGCAAGTTCTAATCAATGTGCCACACAGTGGATTCCAATTAGCCATGGCATCTTGGCAGCCAGCTTTACAGAGATCCCATCTCTCTGGCCATGGTTGACTAGAGCCCCATCTGCACCAAAGTTATCGGGTTGTTCTTCCACTCTGGAATGCCATTCTCCATGAACATCTAGATGATGCAGTTTTGGATCCCACCTGCTTTTGCACTCTCATCGTCTTGGATTCCAAAGAACCTCATGTGGGATACCATCGTCTAAGTACTTGATATACACCAATTCTTTATTCTTGCTGCTCCTGTCAGTGCTGCCATCTGTCAGAATGCTAATATAGCTTGCAGGTTGTACGCGAGTGTTGCAGCCCTGACAAATGTAAGAGAAGCTAAAAAGTTAGAGAAAGTATGCGCATGTGTTGGATTGTCATATGTATTTCCAAGAGCCAACTCACTATGTTGTTTCTTGAGACATACAGGAGAAGGAAAGTAGGTAAACGAGAGCACATGCTTTGCCGGATGATAAGTTATGTCAAACAACCTGACCATCTTTCCATAGGGAAGGCACTTTCACAAACTCCAGGCTATTGGCTCCTTTTGGAATAGGTTGAATTTTCCATGCATCATAAACTGCCTTGTGACTTAGGGTCTGGCTGTATTGTAATGCTGATATTTCTTTATTTTTAAAAGAAAAATACTGCAGATGCGGGAAATCTGAAATAAAACCAGAAAATTCTGGAAAAAGTCAGCAGATCTGGTAGCACCTGTGGAGAGAGAAACCGAGTTAACGTTTCGAGCCCAGTGTGACTCTTCAGAAGAGTTAACATTAACTCTGTTTTTCTCTCTCCACAGATGCTGCCACACCTGTGTTTTGCAGCATTTTCTGTTTTTAGTTCTTTGTGGTTGTTGTGCCAGAGATGAAAGGGTCAGAGCTGACGGCTCCCTGGGTGCTCTTTGAGTCTGTGCACGGTGTGCCACAGCAGGCTTTGCTGTGAATTTGCTGCCTTCCATTACTCGTTTGTTGCAACTCAATCAAGTCCAGCTTCCACACATTTACAGTGCTTTCATTGTAAACAGGCTTCTTCTTCTTGGTAGAGATGGTAGATAGTAACTGTTTTTGTTTCAGAAGATGAGATTGAAGGCACCTTTGAAGTTTCCATAATGCTGGTCGGTTGCATAGGTTTTGATTGAATCAGAAAGCAGTCCGTTGCGATACTGATTCCAGCAATTTAATGTGCAAGATGCACGTGCACTTGCACAGTGCAATATTTTACAATATTTATTGCTTATGCCCAGTGTGGTAAATAAGCAACCTGACATAATGCAAGCTAATTTGTATGAAAGCGACTTTTCTCTCAATATTTTGAATTTTTCACCCCTGTCTTTGATTTTTCACGGGCTATTTTGGAGCTTTTGAGAGCAAATTTGCTCACTGCCTCCCTCCAACCACAGTTATTTTAGGCCCTGGTACTATTTATAAAATGCACTGCAGCATTTCACCAAGGCTTCTTTAACAACAATCTTCCAAACCTGAAACCTCTAGCATCTAGAAAAACGAGGACAACAGGCACAAGAGAACAGCACCACCTGCAAGATCTCCTCCAAATCACACATCATCCTGATTTTGAAATACATCACTGTTCCTTTATAGTTGCTGGGTCAAAATCCTGGAACTCCACACCTAATAGCAATTTGGGTGTGTGTACCTACACCAAATGGACTTCAGTGGTCCAAGAAGATAACAATTAGGGATGGCCAATGGAGTGATACCCACATTCAATGAACAAGTAAGATATGTTGAAATGCCTTCCCATTTAAAAGTGCTGTCTTATATAATTGTGATTCCCTACCCTTTATGAGTTAGATTGATGATAGATGATGTAAAATGGCATAAGATAAGGAACATGGAAAGAATATTCAGTTCATTGAGCTTGTTGTGTTTAATTACCTGATCTTTCAAATTCTAAATTCATATCTGTCCACTTTCTAATTAATTTTTATTTGGTCTAAATTTTTTTAGAATGCTTAAATTTGTTTAAGATTACAGTGGAAAGGTTAAATAAATACTAAGTTTGTCATCAAGTAATTTTAACTCATGATGCCTTTAGCTTATAAGCATGTATCTTGTTTACCTATCTACCTCACTGTATGTGTGTTCTGTATGCATTGACTCCCAGTGCTCTGGAATTGCTTCACTTATATTGGAGCACAGATTTCAAAGCACAGTCCTTCTAAATATTATAATGGCATCTTCAGCAATGTAATGATATTATTGCCTGCAGAGGGAGTCTGAAACTAGAGCCTGTCCATGGTCAGAAAATGATGCCCAGCCGTGGCTTGTGCCACCTGATGCACCTTCTTATATTTACCATTTATTGGAATGATACTTTTGAACACCATTGATATAATGTAACTAAGGCATGCTGGATTCCCACCAGCATTATAATAGCAGCTTTCAGTTTCTTGGCCTTTTTGATTTATGCTGCCCCACAGCTGGGCATATTCTCCACCGAGGGTGTGATATTTTATAGGTACAAATTTATCAGACTATTAATTTAAAAAATCTTTATGCCCTTTTCAGTAAGGGAAGATGAAAAATCATTGTGCCTTGGGAATAGGTCAGTGTATTGATTTTTTATTAAATACACATTGTGTGAAAAAAATCTCAATTGCTTGTCCAACTGCTTTCACTAAATTATCAGTTTTGAAGTTTTACATTTGCAAATACACTCTTATTTACACTAATGTAAAAATCCAACATGCAACAACAACTTTCATTTTTATAAAACCTTTAACGTAGGGGAAAGTTCATCGGCCCTTCAGAGAAGCTTCAGGAAAAACTGAATGCTGAGCCAGAGAAGGAGCTATTAGAAGGGAAGGCCAAAGAATTGGGTTTTAGGAATGGCCTTAAAGGAGGAGAGAGGAAGTGGGCATTGGAGGAAATTTATAGCTTGGGGCCTAGACATCATGTATTGTATGATTATGCAATGTATGGTTTGTATAATTAAGTTTTTTTTGTAGATACAGGTGGTAGAAGTCCCACTGAACCTGGTTGCAGAGTAATTTTTGAAAATGAACAGGATTGCTCAAGTCCGAACAGACTATCAAGGAAGCGCAGCTTAGTAAGTGCTGAACCCCAGCATGTCACCCTCATAGTGTTTGGAGTTGGTATAGTGAACCGCACTCATCTAGAGGCAGACATTGGAGGCTTGACAATGGAGGCAGAGCTTAAGAAGATCCATGGAAGTTTTACAGTAAAAGAGAAAATGAAAGGTAATGGCATCAAAATAGATGAGCAACAAAGTAAAATAGGATTATATTTATTGGAAATTGAGAATAACATAGTGATATGACAGACAAGTATCTAGCTGTACAGTTTTTATATTAGGTGAGATCTTCGCTAATGGACCTGAACTGCCTCGGAGTGGCAATCGGAGTCTCCCCTACTTTCTTACCCCAAATTTTTTTCCACCCTGTCTCAGCTAACCTCCGACTCAGGCCAGGCAAGATCCGGGCAGTGTAGTGCGTTCCCGGGACCTAGCGTCGAGGCAGCTCAGTCGGATGGAAGGAGGCCATACCTCTTTTTATATATCACCAGCTGCCCTAAACCAGGCAAGTTAAAGGTCCAGACAAGTTTAAAGGTCCTTGATAGGCCAGGGAGAATGTAAGAGTATAAGAGGTGGTGGTGGGGAGGGTTGGGTCAGGCGTGTGGGGGGGTGGTGGGGGGGTGGGGGTGTGTGGAGGCGGGTTGGGTCTGGCCTTTTGGGGGCGTGGGGTGCCAGGTTGGGTCAGGCATTTTGGTTGGGGGTGGGGTGTCAGTTCAGGTCGAATCGGGTCTGGCCTTGGGGGAGGGGAGTCGGGTTGGGTCAGGTGTGGGGATGGAGTTAGGTCGGATATGGGTTGGGGTGGTGGGGTGGCATTGAGTCGGTTCATGCCTCGGGGGTTGGGGGGCAGGAGGAGCGAGCTCGGTTCTGGTCGGGCCTCCAGGGGGTGGGGGAGGGATGGATGGGGGGCTGAGTTGGGCTGGGCTTGGCCCTGGGTGTGTGGGGTGTTGGGGTGGGTCTTGAGGAGGGGTAGGGGAGGTGATATTGGGGGTGAGTGTCTGGCCTCGCAGTAATGGGGGTCTGGGAGAGCATCCTCTTGGGGGTGGTGGGAATCCTATGGGTTAGGGGAGTTCCCATTGGGAGGTGTAGTCCTTTGGGGATGTGGTGAGTCCTGTGGTGGGTCAGTCATGGCGGGGAGTGGGGGGGGGGGGGGGGGGGGGGGGGGCAGGGGGAGGGGGGGGTGGTGGCGGTGGTTGGAGTAGTGGAAGAGCCATGGTGTGGTCAGGAGGGTGGTGGAGTTCCATGGATGGAGTAGTTTTGGGGGAGTGGGCGTTCCGGTGATGGCGGGGAATCCCATGGGGCCTCGGTGTGGGTCTGTGCAATAGTTACCCAGAAGTTAGAAGAGGTTTTAAATCTTTTTTCTGGGCAAGGATTGATGTAACCCAGTTGGAACCATCTGAAGTTTGTGACTTAAATTGTACTTTCAGATGATTCCCAGTGCAGGGCAATTGCCCAGAGTAATTTGCACTTCTGGGCAATTGCCATGCATCATTTGGTTTACCACAACTGCCCAACCCCCCCCTGCCCCCCCCAAGCTAAATACATATGACACCCTAATATCAGAAGTTTCACATCTTAATATTAATTATTTACTTGAATATTAACAGCACTTTTAGAGCATTATTAATGTTAGAAATTCAGTTTAATTAATCTTAGAAATTTAGTTTATAATGCTTATGATCAATATTTTATTCCAATATATCTTTATTTCACAATTATACATTCCACAATGTTAAAAGATGTGCCTACCAATGTTATAAAACCCCAAAACTCTGAGGCTTTGAAGCCTGTATACCTTTGGGGCAAAAGTTGAGTTGATTTCAAATTGAACGTGTTTTGTAGCACTTTATCATCAAAGTTAAATTGTTCACAAGGTAGACTGGGGAAACAGAGTGTGTAGAAAATAAGAGGTGAAAACCAAAATACCGGAAACACAAAACATATTTGCCAACATCGGTGAAGAGAAATTTGATGGAGATAAGAAATAACAGGGGGAAGAATACACTGGTGGGAGTAGTCGAAAGGCCCCTAACAGTAACTATACTGTAGAATAGATAATAAATCAGGAGATAATGGGGTCATGTAAAAAAGGCAGTACATTAATCATGGGTGACTTTAATCTTCATGTAGATTGGGAAAATCAAATTGGCAGAGGTAGCCACGAGCACGAATTCATGGGGCAGAACTTTTCCTTCATCGGGCAGGTGGGCGCCCAACACAAACGGGAGTAAAATAGTGCTCGATCACGTCGGGCGAGTATGCAGACATCATTGCGCACTCGCACAATATTTCAGTCGGTGGGTGCGCGCGGGAGTCGGCAATTAAGAGAGCTGTTGGTGGGCGGGCGAATAGGCCAAGCGGCCTTTGCATTTTTTGTGAAACCTCATCATGGGTAGGATGGGGTTTCAACCAGTGATTTAAAAAAAAAGAAAACTTTTAAAACTCATTTTTAACATGCCCCTGCCCATGTGACAGAGTCATATGAGGGGACATATTTTCCTTATTTTTTAATTCTTTACTTCTAATGTTAAAAATCTTCAGATCCCTGAGACAGCTCTGTGCCTTCAGGGAGCTTTCACTGAGCTCGCCCGTGCGCATGCGTTGACTTCCACACTCGCCCTCCCGTCCGCGCCCCCCCATACAAGAGAGCGCTGAGTGTTTCAGCACGCAATTCACGCTGGCTGGACGTTAATCGGCCAGTCAGAGTGCAATCATGGTTGGGGCCAGATTGCAAGTGGCAGTCGGTTTTGCAGCCGCTCCTGGGCCCACCCGCCACACCTGCCCAATGATGTAAAAATCCAGCCCATAGAGTGTGTTTGGGACAGTTTCTTAGAACAATATGTTATGGATCCAACCAGAGATCAGGCTATTTTGGATCTGGTAATTTGTAATGAGGCAGGGTTAATAAATGATTTGATAGTAAAAGATCCCCTAGGAAACAGTGTGCATAACATGGTGGAATTTAGCATTCAGTTTGAAAGTGAGAAATGTAGGTCGGAAACAGCTATACTAAACTTAAATAAGGGTAATTACAAAGGAATGAAGGTGAGGTTGGCTGGAGTGGACTGGGAAAGGAGTTTAGCAGAAAAGACGGTTGATGAACAATGGCAGACGTTTAAGACTCGCAACAAAGATATATCCCAGTGAAGAAGAAAGATTCTAGGAAGGGGATAAACAAACCACAGTTAACCAGGGAAGTTAAGGATATTATCAAATTGAAAGAAAAAACATACAATGTGGCAAAGATTAGTGGTAAGCCAGAGGATTGGGAAAGTTTTAAAAACCAACAGAAGATGACAAAAAAAAATAAAGAGGGAGAAAATAAACTTTGAGGGTAACCTAGCAAGTAATATAAAAACGGACAGTAAGAGCCTCTTTAAATGTATAAAAAGGAGGAGAGAGGCCAAAGTGAACATAGGCCCCTTAGAGAACGAGGCTGGGGAAATAATAATGGGGAACCAGGAAATGGCAGAGGAGTTGAATAAATACTTTGCTTCAGTTTTCATGGTAGAAGACACAAATAGCATTCCAAAAATACTCAATAATTAAGGGGCAAAAGGGGGGGGAGGAAACAAAAACAGTAACTATCACTCAAGAGAAAGTACTAGGGAAACTAATGGGGCTAAAGGCCCATAAGTCCCTTGGATCTGATGGGCTGAATTCTAGAATATTAAAGGAAGTAGCTACAGAGATAGTGGATGCACTGGTAGTAATCTTCCAAGAATCTTTAGATTCTGGAAAAGTCCCAGAGGATTGGAAAACTGCCAATGTAACACCCTTATTCAAAAAGGGAGGGAGACAAAAAACAGGTAACTATAGGCCAGTTATTTTAACATCTGTCATTGGGAAAATGTTAGAGTCTATTGTAAAGGATGTAATAGCAGAGCATTTAGAAATTCATAGTATAATCAAGCTGTGTCAGCATGGCTTCATGAAGGGGAAATCATGCCTAACAAATTTATTAGAATTCTTTGAGAAGGTAACAAACAGAACAGATGAAGGGGAACCAGTAGATGTAATACATTTGGACTGCCTAAATGCGTTCGATAAAGTACTGCACATAAGGCTACTTAGTAAGATAAGAGCCTATGGTGTTGGGGGTAGTATATTAGTATGGATAGAAGATTGGCTAACTAATAGAAGACAGAGTTGGGATAAGGGGGCATTTTCAGGATCGCAATCTGTAATTAGTGGAGTGCCACAAGGATTAGTTCTGGGGCCACAATTATTTACAATATAAATGACTTGGATGAGGGAAGTGAATGTACTGTTGTCAGGTTTGCAGATGACACTAAAATAGGTGGGAAGGCAAGTGGTGAGGATGGCACAAAGAGCCTACAAAGGGATATAGACAGGTTAAGTAAGTGGGCAAAAACTTGGCAGATGGAATATAATGTGGGAAAACGTGAGATTATGCACTTTGACAGGAAGAAGAGAGGTGCTGAATATTATTTAAATGGAGAATGACTGCAGAAAGCTGTAGCACTGAGGGATTTGGGGGTCCTTGTGCATGAATCACAAAAAGCTAGCATACAAGTTCAGCAGGTAAAAGGGAAGGCAAATAGAATGTTGGCCTTTATTTCAAAGGAATGGAATATAAAAATAGGGAAGTCTTGCTAAAACTATAGAAGGCACTAGTTAGACCACAGCTAGAATACTGGGAAGATATAAGGAAAGATATACTGGCATTGGAGGCATCCAGAGAAAGTTCACCAGGTTGATCCTGGGTATGGAGGGATTTTCTTATGAGGAAAGGTTGAGTAGGTTGGGCCTGTACTCATTGGAGTTTGGAAGAATGAGAGGCGACCTTATTGAAACATATAGGGCTGCATCTTCCGATTGGTGAGCGGGGGCGGGGCCCGCTCGCCAATGCATAAAATGACGTGGTTGACGTCGGGTGGGCATCTTGATGTCACCCTGCGCCATTTACATTTTCAGATCGGCGTGCGCAGAGCTGTGTCAACTGCTCACCCGCTGACCTGTCAATGGCCACTTAAGGCCATTAATAAAGTAATTGAGATAATCAATGGACCTGCCCATCCAACCTTAAGGTTGGCAGGCAGGCCGCGAGCCCAGGCGGGCTTCTGAAAAAGAATGAAACCTCATCCATGGGTGGGATGAGGGATTTTAAATGTTTGCAAGATGTTGAAATAAAAGAAGTTGACATGTCCCAGCTCATGTGACAGTGTCATTAGAGGGGACATGTCAGGAATTTTTTTTTCACAATTCTAAAAATTTTTGAGACTTCCAGCGATCACCCTGAGGCAGCACTTTGCCTTAGGGAGATCTGTGTGCTCTTTTGCGCGCATGTGTGAAAGAGTGCACGCCCAGCTCAGGGCATTCTCCCCCGTCCGCCCGCACAGAGTGCACAGCGCTTCCGAGTGGATTCCTTAATTGGCCCGCCCACATAAAATGGCGGTGCACCCCCAACCAGGGGTGCTGATTGGGAACCCGCCCGCCTGTTCCCACACAACCCCCCCACCCAATTTGGGGGGGGGGGGGGAAATGTTGCTCATAAGATTGTTAAGGGGGCTTGACCGGATAGATTCTGAGAGGTTGTTTCCCCTTTTGGGGGAGTCTAGGACCAGCGGGCATAATCTCAGAGTAAAGGGTCGCCCATTTAAGACAGAGATGAGGAGTAATTTCTTCTGAGGGTAATAAATTCTTTACCACAGAGGGCTGTAGAGGCTGGGTCATTAAGTATATTCAAGGCTGAGATAGACAGACAGATTTTTAATCAGTAAGGTTATGGGGAAAAGGCAGGAAAGTGATATTGAGGATTATCAGATCAGCCATGATCTCATTGAATGACGGTGTGGACTCGATGGGCAAAATGGCCTACTTCTGCTCCTACATCTTATGGTCTTAAAACAGATTATTACCAGAATTGGAGACCATTAAACCCAATAAGGAAAGGTGAAAGATCCTCAATGGATCATGCAAAGATGCTGGATGGAATTGAAAGCACATTTTGCCCATTTATTCTCACTTCTTAGTAGATTAAAAATAACAATATATAAAATTGTTTAGATCTAACACTTGTGGAAAGCATATTTCTAGACCTTGATAGTTGATTTATATATTTCACAAGACTTATATGATTTATAAAGTTCTAACTTGTGTTGGAGTCCAATGTTCATAACTTTTTATGTTTTCAGATGTTTTGCACCAAAAGATGACTGAAACTTGTGCAACTGCTCATATAGGTGGTGTAAACATAGTCCTGCTGGAAGGCATTACACCTAACATTCAGTGAGTAAAGCTTGAGTTTTTAAGAACTGTTAAAGAGATAATTGAAGAATGCTAAATTTTGTATCTAAAAGAATGCATGCAATCAATGAATTGGTTCTTTATTTTTGTACTTCTACTTTCTTTTGGCTGTTCACTGGCTAAGAGGAAGGACTACAGAAATTGTTGTGAGGGGCAGGAGGTTTAGGGGGGATGTGAGGAAAAACTTTTTTACTCAAGAGGGTGGTGATGGTCTGGAATGTGCTGCCTGGGAGGGTGGTGGAGGCGGGTTGCCTCACATCCTTTAAAAAGTACCTGGATGAGCACTTGGCATATCATAACATTCAAGGCCAAGGGCCAAGTGCTGGTAAATGGGATTAGGTAGGTAGGTCAGGTGTTTCTCACGTTTCGGTGCAGACTTGATGGGTCAAAGGGCCTCTTCTGCACTGTGAGATTCTGTGAAATCAGCAAAGTCTGCCATCAGGCGGGGAAATCGCCGTGTGATCTGCCGATGGCAGTGGTGGCTTTTTTCTTCGTATTGTGCACCGTGTTGTTTAAAAATTGGAGAGACACGGGTTTCATGTGGGATCGCTGGTGGGACAGCCTCTGATTCCCCCGCCCTGCCATGACCTCAGGCCTTTAGTAAACTGGGTACCATATTTAAAGGCCATCCCTGCACAAAGCTTACATCCTTCAAGGGATAGGAAGCTGCTGGGAACTGATGGCTGCTAAAGGAAGGAAACATGCTGTCGCCCAAATTTAGCGACGTCTCCCTTGAGTGCCTGCTGGATGCAATGGAAGCCATGGAAATGTCTTCTCGCCGCGCTCTGGACGAAGAACCTCATCCAAGATGACAAATCCAGCGTGTCAGTGTTGCTTGGCGACAGCGCCCTCCAAAAGAGGACAGCCACCCAGTGCAGAAAGAGGATGAACGATCTCCCATGTTCAGCCAGTGTAAGTTGCTCTTCCCATCACTCTCAACTCTCACTCACAAATCCATCACATATCCACAGGAATCTCACTCACTGCCAGCTCAAGGGACATCACCATTCATTCATTCTCTCACACTCACCTTCGTCTGCCCTGCGGGTCCTGTCCTCATCCCATCCATGGCACTATTCAGCACCCACACATGTCAGGCAAAAGTGATGAGGAAGCCTTTGGAAACAATTATTTGGGACAGAATTTGTAGTCATGTGGAAAAATGTGAGTTAATTAGGAAGAGCCAGCATGGATTTCTAAAGGGGAAATAGTGTTTAACTAACTTGCTGGAGTTTTTTGAATAGGTAACTGAAAGGGTAGATGAGGATAATGCTGTTGATTTGGTGTACATGGACTTTCAAAAGGCATTTGATACAGTGCCACAGAACAGACTTGTGAGCAAAGTTATAGCTCATGAAATAAAAAGGACAGTAGCAATGTGGATACAAAATTGGCTGAGGAATAGGAAGCAGAGGGTATTGGTCAATGGATATTTTTCAGGCTGGAGGAAGGTTTGCAGTTGAATTCCCCAGGCATCGGTATTGGGACCCTTGCTTTTCCTGATATATATTAATGATCTAGATCTTGGTGTGTAGGTGACAATTTCCAAGTTTGCGGATAATGCAAAACTTGGAAGCAGTGTAAATGTGAGGAGGACAATGTAGAACTTCAAAAAGACATAGACAAGTTGGTGGAGTGGACAGATAGGTGGCAGACGAAGTTCAATGCAGAGAAGTGTGAGGTGATGCATTTTGCTAGGAAGAACATGGAGAGGCAATATAAAATAAGGGGTCCAATGCTTAAGGGGGTGCAGGAGCAGAGGGGGTGTATATGTACATAGATCATTGAAGGTGGCAGGACAGGTGGAGAGAGCAGTTAATAAAGCATATAGCCTCTTGGGCTTTATTAATAGGGACATAGAGTATAAGAGCAAGGAGGTTATGCTGAGCTTATATAAGACACCAGTTAGAGCTCAGCTGGAGTATTGTGTACAATTCTGGGCACCACACTAAAGGAAAGATGTGAACGCACTGGAGAGAGTGCAGAAGAGGTTTACAAGAATGGTTCCAGGGATGAGAAACTTCAGTTATGAAGATAGATTGGAGAGGCAGGGAGTGCTCTCCTTGGAAAGGAAAGGGCTAAGAGGAGATTTGATAGAGGTGTTCAAAATCATGAGGGGGCTGGATAGAGTAGATAGGAAGAAACTGTTCCCACTCATGAAAGGATTGAGAATGAGAATGCACAGATTTAAAGTTATTTGCAAAAGAAGCAAATGTGATGTGCGAATAAACTTTTTCACAGTGAGTGGTTTGAGTCTGGAATGCACTGCCTGGAAATGTGGTGGAGGCAGGCTCATTTGGGGCATTCAGGAGGGCATTGGATGATTATTTGACAGGTGGGGTGGTACTTTTAGGCTTTTAATATATCTGTTAGTAGATGTTGATAAAATGTTTCCCCTACAATTATTTCTTAATTAAAAACAATATGCGAGGGTACAGGGAAAAGGCAGGAGAATGGCACTAAGCCATAATGCTAATTTGGAGAGCCAGTGCAGACACAATGGGCTGAATGGCCTCCTTCTGCGCTGTAACAGTTCTGTGATCTGGCCTGCAGGAGTCCTTGCTTACACTTTCCATTTGTATTCATGCAAGACAAGCTGGCATACAACAAAAGGGAGAGGCCACAGACTGGTGGAGGAATGCCCAACATCGAGGGTCCCCACAGACCTTGAAAATAGAGTCATCCAGCTGGCAGGCAATGATGTGGACAGTTCTTGTGCTGATGGTGAAGTCGGTAGAGCTCAACCAAGTGAGGATCCAGCGGTGCAACTTCCATCAGACATCCATGCTGAGAGTGAGTTCCCCTGTTCCGCAATCCTCTGTCATGAACTAATTATCTCTCTTTGCTTTCGCAAGCAAAGGAGTCCACGAGGCAGGTGCTTGACTCAAGCCCCATGGGCACCCTGGAAGACGAATCTGCAGACACCAAAATTGAAGACCTATCACAGTGCTCACCCACACCCTCCAGCACAGAGGCACACACCTAGTTTTAGAGTAGCCCTGGGCTCACAATCTGGTGAGCACACTGCATGTCTGGCCCACAGCAGGCAGGGACTTCCCAGGCTGCTGGCACTCAGAGGCTGGAGGCCAAAAATCTGCTTAGTCTGAGTCAGATGCAGAGTCTCTGGTCTCAGTCATACCTCAGTTGCTGGAGCTGCAAAGGCAAGCTCAGAAACATCGGGAAGGATGTCTGCTGCACTCCTCAGATTGCACGGCATGATGGAGAAGTCCGTCTGCCTTCAGCCTGAGGTGATAGCGCCAGCATACCAATACCACCAGTGTCAACCTGAGAGGGGGGTAGGGCATCTCGAGCTCACTCCAGCTGTCCCTTCCTCTCAAGGAGTCAGCCAAGGGCCCTCAGGTATCCATAGGGAGGAGGATCAGCAGGCACACGCCCCAGGGCTATACACCCAGGTGACTCCAGGAGTGTCTGTCTCATCTGAATCCCTTCTTCCTGTGACCCTGTCAGCTCCAGCTCCACAAGCCAAGGAGGATGACACTGCCACACAGCAGGACCCTGAAAGCAGGCCGGGGCCCTCCAGAGGACACCCACCAAGGTCATCAGCAGTCAGTAGGCCACCTCCACTGTGGATGTCGGTTGAGCACCAAGACGTACTGGCAGGGTTAGAAAGATGTTGTTGCATAATGAGGCATTGGTGTTAATCACTTGTACTTAATGTTGACCATTGTAAATACATTCCTGAGAATGTCTCCTTGCCTGTGGCTCTTTGTTATGATGAACAGTGTTTGTGTCAATCCTGCACAAAATGAAGGCTCGTGTCGCAGCCCAGAGCCTCTCCCGTGTATAGTGTGTAACCTTTTGAGCACAGTGATTGTTCGGCTTCCAAGTCACACTCCAGATTAGTGATGCGTGTACCTCTATGTGGCTTCTGTTTGCTGCCAGAATCTCAACCCAAGCGTCACTAGATTCTGTGACGTTCTCCGTGTGCTTTCAGCACTTTAGAGGCAGGGCTGCCTTCCTATCTCATCAATATTCCTGACAGGTGAAGGTGTGGTGCTGAAGGGAATAGCTAATGAAGTCTGCCAAAGGATCAAGTTGTCTTAAATGTCCATATGCCTGCTGTATCACAGCAGCGTCTCCATATGAGCCTCTTCACAGAGCCTATATGCGCTGCCCTCAACCCAGACAAGTGTCAGGCATTCCCAGATGCAATGTAAAGATCTCAGGAGTGTCCTCACTGCATCCTGTCATCATTCTCCTGGAATCTTGTGGCAATGATGGTTTCACAAGTTTGCCTGCCTCGTTTGGCCAATGCAATGATCTCCTTGTTTCCACCCTTACGTTCCAGGACCTCATCCCCTTCGACTTCTGCCTCATCGAAGGAGACACGCAGCTCTTGCATTTTATCATCCTGGCCCTCCCCCTTTGCATCGCCAGGGCGTGCAGTGCACAGCAAGCCACTGTGATGTGTGATACCCTCTGGGGAGTGTACTGGAGTGCTATGTCAGATCTGTCGAGGCACCGGATCCTCATTTTCTGGATGCCAATGGTGTGCTCAGCCAAACTTCAGGTTGCGGCATGAGCCTTGTTGTACCTTTTCTTACCGGGAGTCTGAGGCCACTGAGGGAGTATGAGCATCATCAGCCACATCCTTTCTGGGTAGCCCTCCTCCTTGAGGAGCCAACACTGCATCCTCTGCGGTCCTTGGAAGATGTCAGGGGCCTGAGTCCTGCTGAGGATGAATGAGTCATGGATGCTTCCGGGGTATCTTGCACACAGCTGCATGATCCGTTTTTTATGGTCGCCGACCAGCTAAACATCGAGTGGAAGCACTTGTGGTTCACATACTGGACTACTTGTTGTCAGGGAGATTTAAAAGCCATATGAGTGCAGTCGATAGCACCCTTCAGCTGTGGGAATTGAATATTTCTGCAAATCCCAGCACTCTTACTTCCTGGCTTGCCTGATCTCTGTCGAAGTTGACAAAGTTGTGTGCTTTGGCAAAACGGGTGTCTGTGACCTCCTGGATACATTTGTGGGTGGAGGCTTGTGAGATCCCGCAATGGTTCCCAGTGGAGTCCTGGAAGGAGCCACTGCTGTAAAAATTGAGCGCTTCGATAACTTCAACTGCCGATGGCATTGGATTCCCACCGAGTCCCTGTGGTGCCAAATCCTGCAGATGGTGGTATATGTGAGTGACCAGTTCCCTTGACATGTGCAGGCGTCGGTGACATTGGTTCTTGCCCATCTGCAGATAGAACGTGCGCCGTCTATAGACCCTGCGTCTAGTGCCTGCGAACAGCGGCTTTGTGGGGTTCATCCTCTGCATGCGGAGGAGGTTCTTGGGCTTCAGGATTCTGCTCCAACCTTTGACAAGCCAGGCGCTTCTCTTGCATTCTTTTCCTCCTTCTCTCCTGCCTATAAGCAATCAGGCAGATGGTGAGATCACCAGGCTGCACATTCCTGATAGTCTCCTCACTGCAGTGTCAAAGGGAGAGATGCAAGGGTCAGCAATTGTCGCCTAAGGACCATTCTTGGTCAAGTCATTGCCTGCGGCTGCCTCTCAAGGCCCCTTAATGCATACCAGGGAGTCCAGGCCACCAGATGGATGCCCTGTGTTTAGTGTGCATGTTATTTCACCATGCCCCCACCACATGACCTGAGTGGCAAAAGCTTCAGCCTCTCGACTATTTAACACTCATCTCAGGCACAGGCATTATCCTAACCTACACTCCAAGGCTTCGCGGTTTGCTTGGACCGCGAGGGTGACTTTTCAATGTCAACTTAAACATAAAATAAGGGACTAGGAGTGCACCCCTCTATCAGTGTTTGATAGCCACCTTTCCCAGAAGGATCCTCAAGTTTGCCCAGTCACCCAATGGTTCTGCAGCACCATAGCACTCATTCAAGTTTGAAGTGTGCCTGCGAGGGGTTAATTGTAGAGGAACAATCATTGGCAATGTCAGGAATTAGAGCTGCTTGACTGGGCACAATTGCTTGACTAACCTGACTCCAAGAATGTCAATTGATTTCAGCTAAATGCTCTCAGCTGTGGAAGTGCTAATTTTTGACATGTTTTGGCATTTACCCAGCTGTTTTCTTCCCCTTCACCCCCCCCCCCCCCCCAACCTCCCCAGCATGAGTTTGTGTTCAAATTTCTGTCTGTGCTGCCATAACCACTACCCTCCCCCTGCACAGTAGCCCTTACCCCGAGCTTCCCTTGTCCCCAGCACTATTGTCCTTGCCCCAAGTTCACTTCTCTCCCCCCCCCATCCCTTCCTTGCCTTGTAGCCCTTGCCCAAAGACCCTTTCCCCCTGGCACTGTCACCCTTGCCCTGGCACCACAAGCCAGCCACAAAGAAGCCGCTGTGGAGACTTGCCTGTGATTTCTCCCCTGGATCTGTGGAGCCACTTCCTTGCATTGGGATCATCGTGAGCACTGTGCAAAGTTGTGTGCCCTCACCTCCAAGTTCCCCTCGAAGTTCAGGTTGCCAGTTGCATGCCTTTTAAAGGCAGCTGCAAATCACGCTGTTCTAAAATCACTGCCATGGGCTTTAAATTTGACTTGGGGGTGGTGATCCTAACGTGTGGCCATAATATTGAGATGCAAATGCATTTAAATGTATTTCCTGATGTTCGACGGTGGGAAACGCAGCTCGCCATTGGTGGGGGGAAGGAACAATCACTTCCTGGATTTACATTGCCGGGAAACACGCCTAGGGACTTCTCGTAAGATTCTCTGATCTTTTCATCGATATATGCGTCACACTTAGATGCAATGAGTTGCTGCAGTGCATCTTGTAGATGGTACGTGCTGCTGCCACTGTGCATTGGTGGTCGAGGGAGTGAAAGTCGAAGGTGGTGGATAGAGTACCAGTTAAGTAGGCTGCTTTGTCTGGATGGTGTTGAGCTTCTTGAGTATTGTTGGAGCTGCACTCATCCAGGCAAGTGGAGAGCATTCCATCACACTGCTGACTTGTGCCTTGTAAATGGTGGACAGGTTTGGGGAGTCAGGAGGTGAGTTACTTGCCACAGAATTCCCAGCCTCTGAACTGTTCTTGTAGACACAGTAGTTATATGGCTGCTGCAGTTCAATTTCTGGTCAATGGTAACTCCCAGGATTTTGACAGTGGAGGATTCAGCGATGGTAATGCCATTGAATACTATGGGGAAATGGTTATATTTTCTCTTATTAGAGATGGTCAATGCCTGGCACTTATGTGACGTGAATGTTACTTGCCACTTAGCACCCGAAGCCTGAATGTTGTCCAGGTCTTGCTGCATATGAACGTGGACTTTACTTGAAGAGTCATGAATGGTGCTGAGCATGGTGCAATCATCAGCGAACATCCCTACTTCTGACCTTATGATGGAGGGAAAGTACTTGACGAAGCAGTTGAAGATGGTTGGGCTAGGACACAACCCTGAGAAAATCCTGAATTGATGTCCTGGGATTCAGGAGTTGCATGTTATTATTTGTTATCTTCAAGATAAAGGAAAATAGTTCCAAGGTCATTAAGGCAAGAACAGTACGTCCTTGGGATTCCTTAAAATTATTTTTAAACCTACCCTTATTACATGACATCTGACATTATACAATGTATAAAATTCTATTGCTTGTTTAGTTTCTCTCACTCCAGTGTCAAGAAATTGGAACTATACAATAAATAGTTAGAGAGTTTTGTTCTTATAGCTACAAACAATTCATATTGTTTTCTTGGTTTAACAATGAATAGTGATGGTAAAAGTGATTTTTGGTTATCCAAAGATATTGTCACCACCCTGGGAGAGAAAGCTGTTTGATTCTCTGTCTTTTTAAGATACTTGCCACCAAATGCTCAAATTATCTTGCCTCATTTTGCCAATGTCTGGCCTTGTTCTGTGCAGTGTCTTTCATTCACTTTCTTCAGTTCTCAGAGACACACTTTTGGTGTTCCCCATTTCTGGAAAAGCTTTAAATCATCTCTAATGCTCTGCTGGTTAGATAACAGTGTAAAGCTATACTTACACTCCCAAGGTCGAAAAGAGAAATGTTGACATTTCCCATTCCCCATTGATTTGTATGCTTCTTCAGGCAATTTGCTTGGACCTCCATCTACTGCAGCGAGGAACCCCTGACCTCAGCATTCCTTTCACCCTTGGAGTCATTTAAGTTTCAGCCGTACACTCCCATGGGGATTCCTGCCAAAGGGTTTACATGCAGCAGGCCTTTAAAGCTTGTTCCAATGTAGAGATGCAGACAGCCTCCGTGCAGCTTGCAAAATCCTGCCCATTTCTTCAACCTCTGTGAGACTGGGTGCTTGCACAGGTTGTGCCTATCCCTGTAAACTGTAGGTGCCCCTCTGCTGATTTTTGGATGCCTGGACTTAACGGAAGTCATGTCAAGTGTTCAAATGTTACAAATAATCATCTGATTATGAGGGTATTTCAAAATCGCCAAGAAATATTCATATATTCATAGAAGGAAAAGAACTAGAACAGATGCAGAAATTCACGTATTTAGGAAGCATAGTATCTGCACATGGAAGGTGCAGCAAAGAAATAAGAACAAGGAAAGCTATTTGAAAGAATATATTTAGTATGAAGAGACAATTGCCAACCAGAAAGCTGAATAAACAACTCAAGAAGTGACTTGTAAGGAGCTTGATTTGGAGTGTTGTTCTGTATGGGTGAGAGACCTGGATCTTACAGAAAGAGGAGACCAACTTGCTAAATAGTTTTGAAATGTGGTTTGGAGGAGAATGAAAAGGATAAGCAGAACAGAAAAAGTAACAAATGATAAAGTGCTGAGAAGAGTGAGTGAACAAAGAAACTTGCTGAACATAATTAGGGAAAGGCAGAGACACTGGCAGGATACATCTTAAGAGGAAGCAGACTGTTACGGCCTGGCAGTTGGTAAAACTGAGTTATTTAAAAATCCCAGAGGGAAACTTTAAACAACTTTCATAACCTATATTTTTAAGTGGTATGTTTGAGATGCAACTCCGAATTCAGGAATCAGACCACCAGTTCTCGAGAGTTTTTTATATTAAACTAAATGAAACATTTTTTTAAGTTACAATACATTAAACACATACACATGGCTACAAATTACTACTATCATAACTTTTAACAAATACCTAGACTAATCTCCACTAAGGCAGATTTTTAAGCAGACACCAGGCAAAGCATTTTCTCTTTCCAAATTCAAAATGAGGTTCCCTTCACTTTGGTTCCTTGTAGACACAGTGGTAGGCTTACAGCTGCTTTGATCTTACACTGCCTCTGCTTTGCACACATGAAAAACTATCGGTTATATCCAGCACATCTCATTGAATGTAAGTTCTCATTGTATCACCAACCTCTTTGAACTCCACCTCTTCTAACAATAAAACCCGTTTCATGGTACCAATTTTATTAGTTATATAAACATATTGCTTGGTCTCTCCTAGCTAGGTGCCAGATTTCACCCCACTTCTTGAATGGTCTATTCAAAAACTGCAAATGCACTGTACCTCACTGTTTACATCTCAAAACTAGTACACATCAAAGCACCCAGACTAGCCGGCTTTAATTCAATTAAGACACACCCACAGACTAAACCTCAAGTTTAAAAGAAAAATATTTTCCAATAATATATACATTAATAGCTTCATGACACAGACTATTAAGATACATAACGGAGGGAAGATTTCAAGGAAAAGGAGGAGGAGCAAGGAAGACAATATCAATGTTGGATGGCTTGAAAATTGAAGGAAGTTATTGGAAAATGAAAAGACTAGCACGGACAGAGAGACATGGAGAAGATTGAGACATGGAGAAGAATATGATCCAAGGACCTGCCTTCGAGCAAAACACACATGATGATGATGTTGACATTATCTGACACTTGTTTAAAAAATTGCATTTTTAGGATCCACCAATCATCAAAGGTGTGGGAACATTCTGTGTCATTTGTCCTGAGTACTAGGAATGGGAAGAAAGAAGAATATAGTGGAGCATCACACAGAGCACTTTTGTGCCCTGGCTTCCCTCAAACCTATTGAAAAGTCAGTGGGAGGTCAGGTGGAAAATCTAAATCAAAGTATATACCAAATGCTTTATCAAGTTTATTTATTTCATAGATTTTACTATCAATACTTTGTTGGTACATCATGATAGCAACCTGTTATGGATGAACCAACTCCTCGTAGTTGTACACCATGCTGAACTTGGAAATGTATACCATTCCTTCCTCAATCCCAAGTCCCATTCACCCATCACCCTATGCTTTTTAACCTATATTGACTTTTGGTCCAGGCAGTGCCTCAATTTTAAAATTCTCATTTTTATTTACGAATCGCTACATGGTCTTGACCCTCTCTTTTAAACCTTTCCAGCCTTACAATTCTTATTTCTGTGCTCCTCCTATTCTGACCTCTTGCACATTCTCTATTTTAATTGCTGCACCATTCATGCTCATACTTTCAACTGCCAACGCTCTAAACTCTGAAATTCCCCAATCTTCACCTCTCTACCCATCTCTTTTATACGTCACTAATTAAAACCTACCTCTGGCCAAATTTTTGGTCACCCATCTTAATTTCTCATTTTGGATGAATTGTTGAATTGTGAGTTAAACAGTACTTTGGACTCACTATCCACCCCTTGCCATTTGGCAGCATTGATCCAGTGGGTCCAGAGCTGTCCTTATTGGGTAGTTTCCTAGCTCCAGTCACCACTTTGCAACCCCAAATGCGATCTCTGTGACCCCTCAGCTGAAAAAAAATCCGGACAACTAGTGTTTTCGGATTTTGCAATTCTAGACTGGAGAGGTTGCAGTGTGTTATTTTACATTGCTGACACTGGCCTTTACTATTGCTTTCCACAGATATGTCTAATGTTATTTTGTGCAGAAAATATATCTGATTGAAAAATTTAGGCACAGAATATTGCGTATTCCCAACATAAAACTTACTGAAAAATAATGGCATCTGAATAATGCATGCTGTTATTAATCTGCAAATCAACCAGCAATTTCGGAGAATTAAAAGTTATGCTATGAGTTACAGATCTCTAGAATTTGTTGCTCAATTTATACAGCTATGCTGTTTACTTTGCACAAGCAGCACATCATCCTTAGACTCCCTGTTACTTTTAAGAATACAGATTTTCACATTAATTGCCCATTAAACTTGTCACAAAAGGTTTGGTCCAGGAAGTTTTTTTTTTTAATGATATCATAATAGTTAATGATTACCAATCAGACTCTCTAGCCCAGAAAGTGAACAGTTTAAACTGAGTCTCATTCCTTCAAGTAATGGTTAGTTGTTGAAGATTTTAAAAATATCAATGTTGGTCCTGCCATTCACTCAGAACCTTGGGCAGAATTTTTCACTTGGTGGGAGGGCACGCTCGAGCGTGAATTGACGTCGGCCGAGCGTGCCGACGTCAGTGGGTACTCTCGCAATATTTCGCTAGGCGAGCATGTGAGGGAGACGGAGGCAGGCCTTCCGTTAATTAAGAGGCCAGTTAAGGCCCTTGACACACCAATTGTCTCCAAGTTTATGTAGCCTATGCAAATTTTCAGCTGTCGCACAGGCAAAACGGGCAGGCCACAATTTGCAAAAGCTCATCCACAGGCAGGATAAGGGTCAGCAGCATTGTCAATATGAGTTGTGACAAGTTTTGGAGATCGTGTGCTGCTGGGTGGTTTTGTGAACTGGACAGCTTCATCTCACTTCAGAGCTGCATTCTGAGCATTTCTAAGCTTCATTTCAGGACTCATTCGTGTCTTTCAGACCGTGTGGGCCCTTCCAGGTATCAGACAGCCTTCCATAACCCTGGTAATGGGGATTGTGGTATCTGCTCTTGGCACCTCCTCTGAGGAGAAATGAAGAGGAGGCCCGGCGTCCCAATGAAGCTTGCATGGAAGCCACTTGTGGGAGGAGAGTTGCAGGCACAAAGGAGGCAGGGCCAACTGGCAGTCCAAGGTGGAAGGGACCACAGAAGACGGCACTATCCCGCTCCCAGGGTTTACAGGTGGCGATGCAGCTACCTCAATATGTCCGAGGTACAATGTCAAAGGAGGCTCCACCTCTCCAGGGAGACTGTGACCTCCATTTGTCAGATGATTGGACCTGTGATCAGCTCCGTCTGTGTGGGTGGACACCCCATGCTAGTGGCTCTGAAGGTCACAGCGGCCTTCAACATCTATGCCTCTGGTTCTTTCCAGGGCTCAGTGGGGATCTGTGTGGAGTCCACAGTTGCATCAAACTGGTGACAGAAGCTCTGTTCAGCCGTGCATTGACTTTCATTCATTACTGTATGGATGAGGCAGCCAGGCCGAGCAAGCCAGAGGCTTTGCAGCGATTGCTGGGTTCCCCCCTGTCCAGGGTGCCATCAACTGCACACACGTGGCCATCAAGGCACCAGCGGATGAGCCGGGTGCCTTCATCAACAGGAAAGGATTCCACTCCATGAACATGCAGATAGTGTGAGATCCCAGGATGCAGATTCTGTAAGTCTGTGCAAGGTACCCTGGCAGCTCCCATGACACTTACATCCTCAGATTCTCCCATGTGCCGAGGTTCTTCAGTGCTCCAGCCCGACTGGATGGATGGCTGCTGGGTGACGAAGACTATCCTCTGAAAAGATGGCTCATGACGCCTCTCCGCCATCCAAGAACAGAGGCCGAGCAGCAGTACAACCGGAGTGATGCCTCCACAAGGGTGGCGGTAGAGAGAACCATAGGTCTTCTCAAGATGCGCTCCCAATGCCTGGGCCGTTCAGGGGAAGCACTGCAATACCCCCCAAGAACGCGTGTCACTGATTGTGGAGTGCACAGCATGCAACCACTATCTGGCACTGGCAACGGGGGACCCAGTGGACGAAGAGGATGTTGATGTAGCTGCGCAGGCCATAGATGATAAGTCCATTAGTGAGTCTGAGGACGAGCACAGTGAGGAGAATTCTGTAGGCATGGATGCTGACTTGTGTAACCTCCAGGGAGGCAGGGACACCTGAGATGCTTTGATCCAACACTCCTTCAGCTACCCTATCAAAAAAGAACCACCATGCCAGGGCTGCAGGCTCCATACTCTATCACATAGAGGACCATTTCCCTGGCCACAAACATATACACACGTCCATCATTACATAATGGTTTACCCTACACCTGCAGAACAAATGAAGCATACAGAGGCCAGTAGCACAAAATAAAATCTCATTTAATTGTGCATGTGAAACATAGCTGAAATGAACATAAATTGATGTTCTAATCGCACCATTAAAAAAGTTAAAGCAAAATGGGGGAACAAAATATCACCTGTGATAAGGCCGTCTTGTGCTTATGGTGCTTTACGTTTATGTTTGTGGGTGCTACGTCTAGGTGCTCCCCCTTCACTGGCACTGGCATTGGAGACAGCCTGTTGACTCTGCTGTTTTCATGGCCTTGATGACCTTGGCGGTCATCCCCTGGCCCCTGGAGTCTGTGAAGGCCCCGCCTGGGAGGGAGCAGCCAGTGCAATGGCTGTCATCTCCCCAGTCGCCACAGCCTCATCAGAGACCATGGTCACTGGCAGAGGGGTGTAAGAGCTACTGGTATGATCCAGAACACCCTGAGAGAACCCCGCAGAGACACCAGGCATCTCGTGCGCCAACGTCAGATCGCTATAGACCTCCCTGCTCACCATTGATGGGCGGGCACCTAGCTGGGATACTGGGTGCCCAATCAATCTCCCACACTGACACTGATCAGCTAAGGCTATTGCTGGTGTGAGAGCTTGCAGGTCCAAATCCATCCCCAGGGACCCTAATTGTGATCCTCGAGTAGCCTCTCCATGAGAGTCGCCACTCTCTCCATGGAGGAGGCATTGCATTCGGCCGGGAGGGTCAACGCAGAGATGGTGCTCCTCAGGGACTCCTTTCAAATGGAGACCATGGCACACATTCCCTCATGTATCTCCCGCACACCCCGCTGGACTTCCAGCATCTGCTGCCAAATGGATGGCTCCAGAGGCCCATCATCAGTCATCGACTGAGCATTATCTTGGTCTCAGGCAGTCCTCTGACTGCGTTGCCCTGGGCACTCTCTGCTTCCGCCTGCACCTCAGCCGAGTATAAAGTGCCCTCACCAATGTGCACCGAGATAGTAGATGATGATCTTATGCCCACTGAGGTGCTGGTATCTGCACTGGTGCCTGCATGACAAAGAGGGTGTGATGCAGGTGCGTGCTGAGCATGGTGGTCCTCCGGGGTCAGGGGTGGGCCTTAAGGGTCCTCATTGTGAGCGCCTGCTGGTGAGCCTAAAAGAGAGAAGGACATGTCATTAGTTTAAGTCACCACACTGTAACTGTGCATGCCAGGCACCCAGGTGAAACAACAGATATCTGCATCATGGCACCCTCCTCTTTCCATCATCAATGGGGACTCCAGTTTCGAGGCTCACATCAATACAGAGACAATAGTCAGCATTCTCACCTTAGCGCACTGCACTCTTACCTTCGTCTGGCACCCCAACCTCACCGAGGTTGGTTGACCGAAGTGCATGCCGCCTCTCGAGCTCCAGTGCGTCCCGCTTATAGCGCGTCAGGATTAGGAGGTTGGGGTCCCCTGCCAGTCTGCACCCTCTCAATATTCTTGTGGAATGTCTTCTCCTCAAAGGATAGAGGAGCATTGAATTGTCCACTCTGTAACTGCATCGCCATTGCAGCGTGGCCAACCCTAGCTGTGGGACACCTGGCAGGGCTCAACCGATTCGTATGAGCCACAAGGTACTTAGTCCACACAGCCAGGATACACCCTCTTGGCCAACTCCGGCGTTATTGACAGTTGCCACACAGACTCTAACACCCCTCAGGTCCACGGTGGGGGCGGGGAGGTTAGTGTGGCCAGCCCTTAACTGTTCTGCACACTGACCGATGCCAGTACAGTACTCAGTTTTCCTAATTGCAGCAGATCATTGAAGCGCTTCCAGCACTGCACCCATGTGCGCCTCACCACATTGTGGCTGCTCACCCTAGATGCCACCTCCTCCCAGGCCTTTTTGGTGAGGTGCGGGGGACTCCTCCTCCCTTTTCTGGGGAGAAGGATTTCCCTCCGGGCTGCCACCTCCTGTAGGAGGGCAGCGAGGCACTCGTCCGAGAATTGTGGGGCCAGTGGCCCCGCTGACCTGCCCTACCACCTGCCATGTCCAACTGCAGTGGAATCCATTGAGACTTCAGCGACCTTCCATGGCAGCCTTCCAGGGGTTTCCTGAGCTGCTTTTGAATCAGCTGTCATTGGACCCGAAGGACATCATGTCCCCTTCCCTTCTCAGAGTTTCTCCAGCGCCTTTCATGCTGGGCGGGCCTTAATTGGTCCCCCAGCGTGAAATTGTGGTGCCATGCCAGTCACGGGTGGTAGTCGGCTTTCCGACCGCCCCCGCCGAGCCTGCCCACCGAGGGCTAAGTTCTGCCCTTTGTTACCAGTCGTTACCAGTTTGCACTTCCAGCAAATTAGAACAGCAACGTTTTTTTAGCTGAAAGGTGCAGGCAGAAGCCTAAATTAATGGCATATGCTGTGAGATGCCTTGCTAAAGCAAATTCTTACCCAATATTGTGGTAATCTGTAATTCTTAGACAAACGTAAAATGTTTTAAATCTGTAACATCATAGGGCCAAAATGGTTTAATGGCAATTTTTGGCATTTGATCGTCAATGAAATTTAAAATGTTGAAATAGTGAATTTCTAAGTAGTAGTGATCTGTAGTTGAATGCTTCTTTTTTTTTTAATCAGCAGTCTTTTTTACTTTGGATACAGTTTTGGATGTTAATAGAAATTTATTATTTAATGTGGCCAGTTTATTTGAAATTATGTACTTTTTCTTAATTGCATGTTTTCTTTTAAATCTATTATACACATTATAACTTTAAGCTTCTGATTGTTACAGACTGAATTAGTTTGTCCATATGGAGTTGATGAGTTTCATAATACCTGTCTGCTAATACAGAATTTGTTACTTTATGAATTTATAGTTTTTATTATTGATGTGGTAACCCTTACTGTGTTGTCTTGTGGTCAAGTAACTGAAAATTATATTTGATAACTACAAACAGTGAAATATTCTGCATGCTCCATTTTATCAATGCAGAAATGCTTTACTCCAATTCAGTCTTTGATAAATACTGCTATAATGCTATAAAATATATAGATCCGCACACTAATGATTCCACTGTTTGAATAAAGGTTTATGCATGAATGTTTAGACTTCATTTGCTCTCTTTTTATTTTCTTGCTTTCTCTACAACCATCTTGCATAGGCTGGAGGATTTTCCTACTTCACCTACAAGTACAGCCAAACAAGAATTTCTGTATGTCACAAACAAGCATGATTTCAGCTTGCATTTTTGACTTAGTGAAAGAATTAACTGAACTCTAATTCTAGCCCAATATTACATCATAATATGCTTTAAAACAATTCTGAGAAGGATGTATTAATTTCCTTGAAAGTATAAATAATTTAGAATATTGTACTTTTAATTTGTGTATGTATATTATGATGCCTACTTTTGATTTACTTTGAATTAAAACCAAGCAGAAATGTATCAATTATGAACTATCACTAAGGCTTTCGTGGGCTTCATAGTTTTCATAATGCAGAAGAGACACATTTGTAGCTTTACCCATTTGTACATTGACATTTTTTGCTACATTTTTCTATACTTCTGTAGAGTTTGTAAATCAAATAGCGCTAACCCTTGTTTTGGTGCTGCAGTTTACTTTAACTAAAGATGTGTGAATTAGTTGATTGAACTGTTGAATGTAGAATGCCCAATTAAAATCCACGGTCAATCGCATGCAGCTAGTGTTTAAAGTAACATAGGTTATTGCTGTTCTTAGAATTAAATATTAAATAACTTTTAGTTGCTTTAAATTTCTAATTTAACCTTGTGGTCTGTAATTATTGAATGCAGACGCAACACTTCCACGTTTGTATAATGTATTAGGAATACCTTGAACAAGAAATTAGCAAATGGAACTGTAGGTCAGGATGAGAAATATTAACAGGAAATGAAAAGTGTATTGCTTTAAGCACCATTACAGGAAGGATTTTTAAAATGTAGATAAGGTGCAGTGTGGAATTACTAGGACATTATCTGGGTTATAATTTCTCAGACTTGCAAATGCCCGGTTTTGTTTGATTCAGCTGAGGTTGAAAGATGATCTGAAAAAGGTCTTCAAGATTACGAAATATTGATTATACAGAATTATCATAATGTGAATAGTGATAGATTATTTTTACTGTTCAAAAAAACTTTTATTTATAAAAGTGCATAAGTTTAAATCAATCAAAGGAGAGGCTGGAAAGAACTGTCTTTACAAAGAGGGTGGTTAGAATATGGAATTCTCTGTCAATTTGCCAAATCTGCCAAATTGTTCCTAAAACAAAGTTTGCTACCCCTTCCAAAAGGGAATTAGATAGTTGCTTAAAAGAGAAATATTAAAGAACGTTGGGAGCGAGCAGGAAATTGGGATTAGATTAGGTGGATCACGGATAAAATGACTTGATGAGTAAATGGCCTATTTCTGTGCTATAACATTTTGTTTCTTTTTGTTTAAGATTTCCAATATTATTGGTAGGTAGATTTTGAGAATTTGATGAGTTGTTTTTCTTTCTAGAACGGTAGTTAAATGCAGTATTGCCAAATCTCAGGCTCTTTATAGTGCCCAGAGAGGATTGAAGACCAACAACACAATGGTTGTAAAAGTAGGAGCCATTAGCATCAATATCCCACAGCACCCTGCCACACTGCATAGCATGATGGTTCGGAGTTCTCATCAGCTCTCCAAGCAGATTTCTGATCTCATTCGTCAGCCATCAACATGGTAAGCAATTTACAAAAATAAAAATTCAGCTGCTACACAGTGCACAATATAGGGTAATATTATTTTGCGATTGTGAATTACAGGAACTTGGAACATAGAAAATTAGGAATTGCTGAACAAAGACATTGGCTTTCTATCACTCTTATACTAAATTCTTAAATGTCATTTTCTGAAAAAATCTAGCTAATTTGTATTTGAATTAATCAATATGAACTACTTCCACATTTTCCCTTGAGAGCTTGTTCCAAAGATTTACCACTTGCTCAATGAAATATTGTTTCTTTAGATTAGATTTTAACTTTAACCTGTCTTTCAGCACAGGCTATAATCTCTGGTTTGATTGTTCTGGACTAGGGAAAGAAGATGTTCTGGTCTTCATTGTTTAGTCCATATAGAATCCTAAAAACAGCAATTATTACCTCTCAACCTTGCAATCAGTCTCATCATTTAGTCTACAAAAAAAACCCAGAAACGTAAATCTTTGGGAACCTTAGGTCCAAAGTCACCTTTTTTCTCTCAAACATTTTACACTTCCCATTTATGTCTCAAATTTATCAAATATATTTGAACATACTGTTTTCTTAAAAAGCACATATTATTTTGAATGAAACTGCACTAACTCACGGGAGTGCCTGTTCTACAAATTTATTAGTTTCTCACTGCTTTCTACAGATTAGTTTTGAAATTACTACTTACAATCATAGACCATATTGCTTGATTCTACTGTTTTGAACAAGAAAAAAAGGCTTGTCATGATCTATGTCATCCCTTTCCTTTAGAATTCTAAAAGCAGAGACCTCACCAACTTTCTTCTTTTCCACTGATGATGTACCCAATTTTTGTAACTGTTCAACATATTTCAACTCCTTCATCTCCTCAATCCTTCTAGTTGTTCTGAATAGCTGTAATCTCATTTTTGTCCTAAGGCAACTAGAACTGTACATAGTATTCCAAGTGTAGTCATACCCATCATTTATAAAGTGGCAGGATTACCTCACTTTTTGGCTCAATATTGATTTTTTAATACATAGCAACGTCTGATTTGTGTACTTACTGCCAATCAAGCACTGTTGTAATAGCTTCAATTTATTGTCAGTCAAGATCCACAGATCTTTAACTTCCCAAACACATTTTATTTCCATTTTAGTTGACTCTTCCAAGCTTTATTTTTGTTGACACTTTTCATTTATCTACATTGAATTTGATCTGCCAACCATCTACCTAGTTCCCAAGTATGTTCTTATCCTTGTGTAGCTTATCCTGTTCAGCTTTTCAGTCATTAGTCTGTATCTTCAAATTTAGCCTTTGTGCTTGTGACAAGTTTATGAGGAGTTTATCACTGAAGTTATAAAAAAAAAGTGTCAGAGCTGTGATTTATGTCATGGGGCATTGTTCAAGTGGTAGACATTTCCTTGACATAACAAAATAGACCTGAGTGTTGTACAGATCTCTCACCTTGATAGATGACGTATGGCTGTTTGTCACTTCCTCTTTCTTTATAATTATAACTTTGTTTATTTGCATCAGTTTAACATTTCAAATTGGCTGCCAAACAACTTTTTGTTTTGTTACTTTCTGAACAAAATGCCAAGAAAGCAAGAAAAAACCTGTTTAGAACAGACATTTCCAATGGCATGCACTTATCAAAGTTTGATTGTGCACTCATGCATGCACAGAAGAATAAGATCTTCCCATAGACACAGTTGGCTAAAATTGGGCTTTGATATCACATAAAATAAAAGGAACAGAAATATCCCTATTTAGTCCTATATTTACCACAAAACTAACTTGCTTTTGATGGCAAGTATTTTTTTAAAGCTGCAGATGAAGATAAAATCGTTTAGCTATCTTTGTTGTTGAAAAACAGTATTTGTCGAGGCTCACACGAAAATCGTGGCTATTCAGATGAAGTAGAAGGACTATTTCCTTCCAGTCTGAAAGTGTTAATAGTACTTTCCTGAATTTACATCTGAAGATAATTGTGGAAGAAAAATGGCTGGCCCATTGTACTATTGTCATGAAGCATCTGAAGATGGTTGGGCCTAGGACACTACGCTGAGGATCTCCTGAGGTAATGTCCTGGTCTGAGATGATTGACCTCCAATAACCACAATCATCTTCCTTTGTGCTAGGTATGATTCCAACCAGTGGAGAGTTTTCCCCGTGATTCCCATTGACTCCAATTTTGCTAAGGCTCCTTGATGTCACACTCGGTCAAATGCTGCTTTGATGTCAAGGACAATCACTCTCACCTCGAGTTCAAAACTGGAGTCAGTGGGAATTAGGGGGAAAACTCTTCACTGGTTGGAGTCATACCTAGCACAAAGGAAGATGGTTGTGGTTATTGGAGGTCAATCATCTCAGTTCCAGGACATCACCTCAGGAGATCCTCAAGGTAGTGTCCTAGGCCCAACTATCTTCAGCTGCTTCATCACTGACCTTCCTTCCATTGAAAGCTCAGAAGTGGGGATGTTTGCTGTTGATTGCACAATGTTCAGCACTATTCGTGACTCCTCAGACACTGAAGCAGTCCACGTCCAAATGCAGCAAGACCTGGACAATCCAGGCTTGGACTGATAAGTGGCAAGTAACATTTGCGCCATACAAGTGCTAGGCAGTGACCGTCTCCAACAAGAGAGAATCTAATCATCGCCTCTTGACATCCAATGACAATATCATTGTTGATTCCCCCACTGTCAACATCCTGGGGGTTACCATTGATTGGATACTGAACTTGATTAGCCATATAAATACTGTGGTTACAAGAGCAGGTCAGAGTTAAGGAATCCTGCAGCGAGTAAATCACCTCTTGATTCCCCAAAGCCTGTCCACCATCTACAAGGCACAAGTCAGGAGTGTGACTCTCCACTTGACTGGATGAGTGCAGCTCTAACAACACTGAAGAAGCTTGATATCATCAGGACAAAGCAGCCCGCTTGATTGGCACCCCGTCCACAAACATTCACTCCCTCCATCACTGACAGTGACAGTAGTGTGTACCATCTACAAGATGCACTGCAGGAAACCACCAAGGCTCCTTAGACAGCACCTTCCAAACCCACGACCAGTACCATCTAGAAGGACAAGGGCAGCAGATGCATGGGAACACCACCACCCGCAAGTTTCCCTCCAAGCCACTCACCATCCTGACTTTGAAATTAATTGCCGTTTGTTTACTGTCGCTGGGTCAAAATCCTGAAACCCCCTCCCTAACAGCACTGTGGGTGAACTGCAGTGGTTCAAGAAGGCAGATGACCACACATTGACAATCCACAACGCAATTGAGGATGGGCAATAAACGCTAGCCTAGCCACAACCCATGAATGAATTTAAAAAAATGTAAATAATCCAATTGCAAATTCATTAAAATGATAATGTATTCATTCAATTTGTGATTATTCTCTAAAATAAAACTGCTCTATAGATGTAAAACAGTGATCATTTTGTTCAGATTTAATTACTAAATGTTGATCAAACTTTGCAAAATTATATAAACAATTTCATGGCGATTGAATGTATTTGAGAACCAACCTGTGGATGGCAATTCAAAAATAATTCATATTCCAAACACCTTAGCAAAATATTAAATGTTAGAGAACTTTTAAACAAGATTCAAATATAATTTTCTTTGTTTTGTATAGTATACCAACGCCAAAGGAAGATATTTACACTCCACAGGTCCCTGAGAAGCCTGTGTCAAGTGTCAATCAAACTCCTGTTGAAACAAATGAATTTCCTCAGCTGCCAGAGGGTTTGGAGAAGAAGCCAATTGTACTTAAATTTAGTGCCTTGTTGGATGGTATTACCATTGGTGCAGCACTACTGCCATCTCTTAAAGCAGAATACAAAATGGGCAGGATGAAAAGCCATGGAATGACAGGTACTAGTGTGTAAATTGGTATGAAGGTAAATGGTTACAGTCACTCTATTGAATTTTTAAAAAGTTAAAAGTTTGTATTAAATAAGTGGGCATCATAAGTCATTTTGATTTTTTTTAACTTCTAATTTTGTAAAATTAATTAAAGTTTTTAGCAATGGAACCATATATACCCTGAGATTTGCAATAATTCTAAATGTACAATTTCAGATTGCAAAATTTTACTTTGAGGTGATATTTTTGATTTCATTTTCTTAAACAAAAAGAGCTGGGTGTCTGTTCTAGTGTCCTTTGGATCTCCTATTTAAATGTAGAGCTACTTACGCTATTGAAGACTATTTTATGTAAAAGAACCAGGCTCAAGAGTAGAGCACCAATTTACTTGAGAAGAGTCAGTAATTTTAGGGTAGATGATCTGAACCAAAATGATCCATTGTCATCCTTTCAGAGTAATGATTGGGAGCTTTCAGTAAAATGAACCCCATCAAACCAATGCAAATGCCATCCCAATATGTTCTAATATTTTTCACAGCTTACATAAAAAAGTCACTGTTTCTATTTTTCATGGAGTTTTTGCAGTGCATAGGTGCCAATGCTGAAGAATGAAGCATATTTTGACTTCTAGCACCCTGAATCAATATCACACAACAGTGGCTGAGCAGAATAAACCATCCTTTCATATGTCTTAATCCCAATTTAACCTCTTCCGCCAGAATATTTTATATCATTTTCAGTTCCATTTCAGCCATCTATAGTTTCTGAGTATGATGAAGGGGGTTTTGGGGGGCATGGTGGGGGATGTTATTTGCCAAATTGTGGACATTTTTGATCTGTAGAATTCAGTAGGGAATGGGTTCAGACCACCCAAACAGACTCTGCATCAGACTGTGCAGCTGGCAGACAGAAGAGGTTTTCCATCAGTTTATTTTCACATGTAACTCTCAGAGTTGAAAGTACAATGTGCCCAGCATCCCCCAGACTGTGATCAATTTTTTTCCAAGGATGTTGTCAAACCATCTAATATTCAAAACACAAATAGAAGAAAAACATGTTTTGTGTGAAATGCTGTCCAACCTATCTAATTTGGAAAAGAATGATAGGTATCCTTGACCAGGTTGTCACAAAAATACAACTAATGGTGAAATATTTAATTTCGTAGCAGCTTACAGTGAAGATTGTGACTGAAAATAGCAGGGGCCCTTGGAAGGAAAATTAATCCATTTGACTCGGTTGACCTCACTGCCCTTCTTAATGCCTCAACTCTATTGTCTAGCTGAGTGTGACTGCCCTTGTTCGATTCCATTCTTTCCTATCCTTCTGTAGGTAGAGAACCTCTGGCAATGGCTTCCCTTCCCAACCCCAGAACATTTATCCCTACATTCCCCCAAAAAATGTATCATTGGCTTGTTCCCTCCTATTTCTCATCTGCATGCTTTCTATTGGCAACATCATCAGTCTTCACAGACATACTGACAGCACCTAGCTCTACCTCACCAACATCTTTATTCACTTTTCAATTACCTTTGTGTTGTTGGATTGTTTATCTGACAGCTAGACCTGGATGAGCCTCTTTAGCCCCACCACAAACCTGGTTCCCCACTAATAATGCCTTCTACCTCCTTGGCTACTGTCTCAGCCAATTTTTGCTGAAAACCTGATCCACTATTTTGTTCTCTCCAGGCTTGACTATTCCAATGCTGTGTTGGCCTTCCCTCTTCCACCCTCTATAAGCTTGTGCTCACCCAAGCCACTTCTGCCTTTATCCTAACCTATACCAATTCCTTCTCACCTCACCTCAATCCTTGCTGACCTACATTAGCTCCTGGCCCTCCAGTGCCTTAATTTTAAAATTCTCATCCTCATTTCAAAACCTCCCATTGTCATGTATCAACCAACCTTCAAACCAACGACCACCAACACCAAGAAGGACAAGGGCAACAGATAGATGGGAATACCACCACCTGGAGGTTCCCCTTCAAGTAACTCACCATTCTGACTTGGAAATATATTGCCATTCCTTCACTGTTGCTGGGTCAAAATCCTGGAACTCCCTTCCTAACAGCACTGTGGGCGTACCTACACAACATGGGCTGCAGCGGTTCAAGAAGGCAGCTCACCATCACCTTCTCGAGGGCAACTAGGAATGGGCAATAAATGCTAGCCAGCCAGCAAAGCCCACATCCCCTGAATGAATTTTTAAAAATCCCTGTAATCTGCTGTTGGCCTACAAACCTCTGAGAACTCTGAATTACTCCAATTCTGGCCTCCTACTCATCGCCAACTTCCTTTGCCTCACCATTGGCAGCTTTTCCTTCAGCTGTCTGGACCACATGCTCTGAAATTCCCTCACTATATCTCTCCACATCTTTCCTTCTTTAAAAACCTCTTTAAACTCTGCCTCTTTGACCAAGCTTTTAGTCTCTCTGTCCTAAGATCTCATTTGGTTCGGTGTCCAGTTTTTGTCTGATTACGCTCCTCTGCAGCAACTTGAAATGCTTTCCTTCATAAAATACTATACTACATAAGTGCAAGTTGTTGTATGGGAAGGGAAGTAAGCTGTTTATCAGAGCAACTATCTACTGGTTAGGTGGCAAGTTGGTCATATTTTTAATACAACCTAGTTCAGGTGGGGCTTTCCTCTTAATAAGTTTTTCTGTATCACAAAAGTTAAAACTAATTCAAAACAAAAATGAAATTAGCCTATAAAATCAGAGTTTAGAATTAATCCAAATGAATTTTCTGTAAGAAACAACTGTATATGAAATCCTTTTACTTTTAGATTCAGTCCCTAGTGCAGCGCATTCATCAAGAATGCACTTAATCCTGTTGAAGGATTTTTCCAGTCCGATTGCCAATGTCAGATTTGTACTAATGTACTTGCCCATTCAAAATCCATTTTTAGGTTGTAATACCTGCGTATTTGATGAAGACATAGCCCTGTGCCATTCTTTCCCATCCTGTCTCCCATTCTTGTAGTTACTAATTTTTGAATAGGAAAGTAACATAGGAAGAAGAGCAGTTGAAATCCATCTTGCCTGCATCCTATATGCCCATTGCCAACCACACTTCTGCCACAGTTGTTGCTGCTCCATTCCTCAGCCTGCTTCACTGTCCTGTTGGAATTCAGAATTGCTCCCTGTCTTTCCCCAGTGAGAAGTAAGCATGCATATGCTATTAGTTTTAAGACTGTCCCAACTGTTGTAATGTGGGTAAAAGGCTCCATTAACTATTGTAGTACCATTAACTTACTCTTTTCACTTATTATTGAGGCTAGGATTACTGCAGCTGCCTCTTGTGCATTTTCTTTTTGTTGCTGGGGAGTGATTGAAGTTTGAAGGCATATGAACAGGAATGAGAGGCAGATGCTTGAAAGGGTTTTTGGTTACTGAGGCAACTGGATTGAAGGTGGCCCTCATTGTTCTCTAAACTAAACAGTGTTGTCCATATGCCCTTATGGTTTTCAGTGGAATCTATGTAATTATAGGATTAGTTGGTTACATGCTGTGCTAGACACCAGTAGAAAAGTTCTGTTAATAAAATTTGCTCTTCCAACCATTAGGAGCCCAAACTAGGTTCACATTTGAGCTGCCCAATCACAGACTGCGCTTCCAGTCAAAAGTGACACCTGTTGATATGGCAACATTACCTCCATCTGCCAGCCTTAACCTACCACAAGTCACCATGTCTGGAGAATACATCATGGAGGAGCACGAGAGTTACCCAGACAAATCCTGGAATGGAGACGAATTCCCATTGAAACAAGGCAATTACCTGCAGGGAAACTATTTACGTTGTGTTGCTGAGGTACAGTTGTGGTTGGAAAATGCAGTTGACATCAGATTATCAAGTTGCATAGAGAATGATGAATTTAAGAAGCTTCCTTTAATTGCAGTGATGTTCATTGTTTATAGGTTGGTTCCTTTGAACACAACTTGACAACAGATCTTTTGAATCAACTAGTCTTTGTACAGAAAGTTTTCATGAAAGAGGTCAATGAAGTTATTCAGAAAGTCTCCGGTATGTAGGAAATTTCCTTTAAATTTGAGATTAACTTTAAAAACCATTACCTTTTTGAATATAATAAAAAAATTCTGTTTTCTTACATCTCTGCTTGGGACATTCTATCTGTGTTAAAAAATATATGTAAATACAAGTTGTTTACTGTGAATATTTTAAAAATTCCAAAGTTAAATCTTTTTTGTTTGGACTTAAAGGGGAAATGAATACAAGCACTTACATTCTCTTGTTATTTACTCTCTTCCTTTAATTCTTGTAAGACCACTAGAAACTGGATAATTTCCTAGCACATTGATGTTCAATTTGTAATTCATGAAGAACTGTTATTTTTATGAATTACAGCAATGATCACTGGGAAATGACTCTTGAGATAGCTGCTTTTTGCTATTGTGCTCAATATGATCTGTTTTTTTTAAATCACAACTGGTCCAATGTGACCAACATCAGCCTGCAAAATTAATTAGTGGGGCTTGATCCAGGTCAGTTAAATGCATTAGTGACATTCGCATTGCTGTTGCAATTGACAGCTGCATCTACCAACGCAATGGGGACAAAATAGGAAAAAAGTGCAGCATTGGGTCAGGTGCTGAGCTGCTGGAAAACCGGCTTTATTTAGGAATATTCCTTTAGCTATGGCTTCCACTTCAGTGATTACTTCTACCTAGCAACAGTACCTTGATTCAGGATACTTGAAATAAAAACTTCCTTTGTAAGGAATGCTATATATTAACATTGTAATGTATATTTATACAATGTGTTTATTTGCAGGAGGGGAGCAACCTATCCCACTGTGGAATGAGCATGATATTTTAATGGATGGAGAAAAGCCAAAAATTCTGCTGTACTCTTTGAACCTGCAATTTAAGGTAATAACTTCAATTATTACAAAATACAGAAGCTTAGATATAAACAAAGGCCAAGATTTTACGGCCCCTCCCACCTGGCGGGATATTACGGTCCCCCCAAACTGAATGGAGATTTAAATGGCCCGCTGCATCTGCCGGAGGTGGGGGAAGACACTGTGGCGGGACCATTAAATCCTGGCCAAAATCAGGTAGGAACTATTGTGTGTCAGAATTACTTGTGAGCCTTTTAAAGAAGCATTACAGTCCTGAAGTTAAATTCCAGTTCTTTTATTCAATTGATATTCTTTTGATGCCAATCACATTATGTCAGTTGTGTGCGGTATTAGTATGAGAAAAGTGACATGTGGTTCTTGTGCCACTTCCACAACTAAAAGGAAACACACCAAACACAGTAAAGTACATGGTGGAGGTGGTAGACTCCTCATTATTCAAGAATGGCCAACCTGTAAGTAACTTTGAATTTTGGCTTTATGTGAAGGATATGAATCCCATATAAGAATGTTGTGTGGTGGATTTGATATGAGGTAGTATAGTCTAATGGTACTTAATATCTTTTTTTTGGAATATTTAATTTTGCTAAATCAGTCTTTTGTAGTGACTGATTTATATGCCATTTAATCATTTTAATCAAGTAGATATAATATTTGCTGTACTTTTTAAATTTTCATCTGATTCATTTGTTATGTATTTTTGAATGCCACATACCATATTGCGATTGCATCAGGGTCTCTACAAATATCTTCTGTAAGTCCCTATCAGATTACTTTTTCCTTTAGTCTGGGTGAACTCCAAAACAAAAAGATTTTTGTTCTCAGTTTTCCCAACTTCAGTTTAAGGGATGAAAGATAAGTGACCATGACTTATTGGGCACTGGAAGGGAGATTCTGTGAGATGCATAATGTATGTTTTCTAAGCTACTTATTGAAAAAGATATGCCAATGATTTTTTTTTAATTCAGTTTGCATTTTTGGAGTTACAGAACAAATGTTTGAATTGATGTTGCACATAATGGTGACGCATTCTGTTCTGACCAAATTTTGGCAGTGTCCAACTGCATTAACTTTTTCAGTGGACAAAGTATTGAAACCAATGCAATAAATTTTACTTGCTATAAAATATTGAGAACCAAAAAAAATGTACTGTGTTTGTTTCCTGTTTAGGGTATCCAAGTTACAGCAACTACGCCTTCCATGAGAGCTGTAAGGTTAGAGACTGGATTAATTGAACTGGAACTTTCAAATCGCATCCAAACTAAGGCTCAGCCTGGTGCAGGCCGTAACAGCAGCTATCTGAAACTGTTTGGTAAATGTCAGGTTGATTTAAACCTGGCATTAGGACAAATTGTCAAACATCAGGTATATTTTATCACATTCAGAATGCTAACAGTATAGCAATAAATTGCATTTCAATGATTTGCATATTCCAAAATGTGATGTACTGAAATTGAGATGAAATTGTTCTGATGATGTACACAAAAAACAGTGAATATATAGAATATATTAACCAATCTGTTCTACTTTTTAAAAAAAAAACAAAGACTTTCTAGATTATTTAATTCTTTACATTTGTTCTTGGAATGTAGGCACGACTAACACGGCCTCTTTATCACGCACTTACATTTGACCTGGGACGGTGGTGGGTCATTCGTCTAGATGTTAGTCCTATGATATTGGTTACAACTGAGAGGTCATTAAAGAATACTTCTCCAAGAGACATTAGTGAAATATTGGGTTTTTACACGCTTATGTTCATTTTTTGTTTGTCGATAAGAAATAGGAGGAGTGGCCATTCAGCGCTTTGAGCCTGCCAGCCCAAAAATGACCAGAATTATTAAGGTCGGTTTCAAAATTTGCCAAAGTATATTTTGAATTCAGAATGTCTGCTTTGCTAGTCTTGTACCATAATCACAACAATACTGTACTCTCCTATGTGGAAATTGGGAAAATGCATTCTGGTCCAGAGCCTTGTAGACTGGGAAACTACCAAATGCAATCTCTGGCCTATACTGAATAAATTGATATCAACTGGGCAGCAGTTGGAGCACAATAATTGTCCTAAAAATCCCTGGTCAAAGAAAAAAATTCAATCAGGAACTGTGTCCCAGCACAAGTTGGGTCTTTCAGAAAACTGGGTAAGACAAAGAGAGAAAACGGAAGTTAAAATAGTGAGACTTGCAATGGGAAGTTAAAAACACGAACAAGGAAGGCTCTAACTAGCTTCCGATGACATTCAATGGCATTTCCATTGTTGGATTCCCTGCCATCAACCTCCTGAGGGCCACCGTTGACCAGACAATTAACTGGACCAACCATGTAAATACTGTGGCTACAAGAGAGGTCAGAAGCTGGGTAATCTGCAATGAGCAACTCACCTTACGATTCCCCAAAATCTTGCTGCCACCTCCTACAAGGTACAAATCAAGAGTGTGATAGAAGATATGTGCCTGAATGAATACAGGTCCACAATGCTCAAGAAGCTGGACATCATCCAGGACAAAACAGCCATCTTGATTGGCACCGCATCACAACCTTGCATATTCACTCCCTCCACCACTGGCACAACATGACAGCAACATGTACCACCGACAAGATTTTTAGCACCTCACCAAGACTTATTTAAAGCAATACCCCCCCCACCTTCCAAATCCATGAACTCTACCACCTAGAAGGACAAGGTCAGTAGGCGCATGGGAACACCACATCCTGATTTGAAAATATATTGTCATTCCTTCATTGCCACTGGGTCAAAATCCTGGAACTACCTGCCCAACTGTACTGTGGATGTGTGTTCACCACAGCCTGCAGCAGTTCTAGAAGGTGACTCACCACCACCTTCTCAAGGATAATTAGGGATAGACTATAACTGCTGGTCTTGCCAGCAACATCCACAGCCTGTGACTGAATGAATTGGAAAAACGTTTATGTAAATTATCTGGTCATTCTTCCACTGCAATTTGATAGGACATTGGTGTGGAATGACTACCATTAATTATATATCATTGGTCACGATATTTGAAAAATATAAATGCAGTGCTACAACACGAGGATGGTGAAAAATTCAAAACACAAATGAGGAAAATTAGTTCATATACTATAGAAACGATCATTACAGTCCAACTGCCTAGTTCGGAGGTCACATAATATCACATTATACTCTGTCTGTTAACAGAAAGGTATCTGGGGCATATAACTTGCTGACACTATTACCCACTTAGGTAACATATTCGACATACTCTCCATCCTTTGTATGTAGAAACTATATGTAAATATATTCAGTTTCCCTATTCTGAACTTTGAAAACTCCAGAATTTTGTAGTTATGTCAAATGATTTATTAGCATTCATTTTATCTATACCCTTTTGAATCTTAAACTTTGATAACGCCAAACCTGTGCTATCTTTTGTCTAGTGTAAAAATTCCTTGGCTCTCTCGTCTCTGGTCATAATCTTCATGCCTAATCTCTGGTATCTGTTTATTTACCCGCTTCTGCACACAATCCAGGATATTCCCACTATACTATGATAACATGAACTATATGCAGTGCATGAGGTGGGTCTGTACCAGCTCCCTAACACCCTCTGGTCCTTCTAGCTATTTAAGATTTTTTTTTTACTTTGTTTTCTGCTGTTGCAGACGCTGCTGTTGATATCAATGAACTAACCACCAGTGAATGACCTGTGTGCCTTTGTCCCCTTTGTTTGTTCCTCTTTCTTATTCTTGTGACCTTACATTTGTTCATACCAAATGTGTCATTTATTAGTCCAGTAACCAATCATTTTAGACACCAATTATTTTATCTTGTTATTTCCAGCATTTTTTTCTTTCATCCTTTGGTAATTTTTTACAGCTTTATTTCTTTTCCTGTTTTCAGATCATTTATGAACAATGTGATCCACGTGTTAATACCCAGTGTGCCTCTATAATCATCCTTTTTTCCATCCTGATGTTCAACCACCCTTCCATATCCATGCAACATATAGGGCTGCATCTTCCAGGTGGGGGGTGAGGCCCACTCGCCGATGTGTAAAACGATGTGGGCTGATGCCAGGCAGGCGTCCCTACGTCACCCTGCGTCATTTACATTCTCAGGTCGGTGGGCGCGCAGCTAACTCAGCTGCGCGCCTGCCAACCTGTCAATGGCCTATTAAAGTCATTAAAAAAATAATTGAAATCATCAATGGACCTGCCCGTCCAACCTTAAGGTTGGCGGGCAGGCCGGGAGCCCTGGCGGGCTTCTGAAAAAACATGAAACCTCATCCATGGGCAGGATGAGGTTTCATGAGGGTTTTAAAAATTTCAGAATATTTTAAAATACAAGTTATGGGCATGTCCCAACTCATGTGACAGTTTTACGTGAGAGGACATGGCAGTGAAATTTTTTTCTCATCTGTATTTAATGTTACAAGCTTGAGCCAATCTCCCTGAGACAGCACCTTGCCTCAGGGAGATCTGTGCGCTCTCAAGCGCATGCGCGAAAGAGTGCATTCCCAGCTCGGGGAATCTTGCCCTGCCTGCACAGGGAGCGCATGGTGTTTCCTGGTGGATGTCACGCTGGGCGGGCCTTAATTGGCCCACCCATGTAAAATTGGGGTGCGTCCCTGACTGGGGGTGCTGAACGGGAACTCGACTGCCCGCGCCCGCTCCCGCACATCCCCCTCTCAACAGGGAAAATGTTGCCCATAGCCTTCTTTACTGAGAGAATTTCTGATCTGCTCCAAGAGGGGTCCCCTATTTCACACCTTCTGAAATTAGAGTTATCACCTCCGATACCATGCCAAAAATCTAGCTAAGATCTAAATATACAACATTACTCAAGTTCCTTAAGCCACTAGATCAGATATCTCTTTGAAATTCAATAGATTTTAAAGACTTGATCTCCCTCCTATAAAATTATTTGGACTTGCACTTAGCATCAATTTTTTTGGTGCTTCATTATTCCTTCTTTTATGATACCTTCTTATGTTTTATTTTCTTTGGATAACAGGCTTAGAGGCCTGTTCTTAGATCATCTTTCTGCCCTTTCTTAGACATTGGTCTTATGCTTACCTTTCTCCAATTCTCAGACACGGGACTGAACTCTCCAAAAGAGGTTGGAGTCCCAACAGTGGCCACAAATGTGAGTTGGCAACAAGCACAGCTGGCTAGTGAGACTTCCCTCTCAGTTTTACGGACTGCAGCTCAATAATTGGCTGCCGCTGAGGTTGCTATCTTCTTCAGGATGGTTACCTGCCCCTGAGAGCTGCCGGCCCGATCAGATGGTGGCAACTCAGCAGTGCCACCAGGAACAGTGGCCACTGCTGAGGAAGGCAGAGGCCCTGCAAATTATAGCTGGTAAGTTGCAGAAAATTTACAAAAACCGAAAAGTTATCATGATGGAGGGGAATTGCCTCTGAGCAAATCACGGGAACCGAAGGACTGCCTTTCCCCTCTTTGACCACCCCTCCCCAAAGCTCCCTCTGGGAGGCTGCCAGCATTCAGCTGGCGGCCTCGCCACCTAGCAGGGAGTCGATCTGCCAGTAAAGTGGTCCTTAATATAGCATTTGAATATTTAAATTTGCTTTCCACCTCTTTGTTGGGGGAAGCCTTCCTGAAGCTGGTCCCAGGCATCAGTATAATTCCCCAATGGTGGGACATAGTCAGGGGGCCAATCCATACAGCTTCCCCAGACCCCGATTTTACTGCCCCCCACAGTGATCCCACCTTGAACGGGCCAGCAAAATTCTCTTACATTCTTTTACTTTACAATAAATCTATAAATATTTCTTAACCTTGTGAGATAAGTTGCAGTCCATTGCCTGGTCCAAGTTCACTCCTTTCATTCCTGTTAAAGAATCCCCAACCTATTCTTGGCCAATTAAAATCACCCATGCTAATTGATTTATTGCCTCTTATTGAGTGTAAGGTTCCATATTTAGTCTCTTATTGACCTGGTGTTCATCAGAAAGTGCTATCTTTTTTTCTCTTAATATGCTGTACTGTGATCCACATATTTCGACTTCATCTGCATTTAATATCTATGGGCAGGTTCTTCCGGTCAGCGAGTGGGGGGTGGGGCCCGCCGCCAATGTGTATAATGACGCAGGATGACGTCGGGTGGAACTCCCGCATCACCCTGTGTCATTTCCATTTTCAGATCGCTGGGGGCACAGCCAAGTCAGTGGCGCACCCGCTGACCTGTCAACGGCCTTTTGAGGCCATTGAGAAACTAATTAAAATCATTAATGGACCTTCCCATCCAACCTTAAGGTTGGCGAGCAGGCTGGGAGCCCTGGCAGGCTTCAGAAAAAGCATGAAACCTCATCCACGGGCGGGATGAGGTTTCATGAGGGTATTTAAATTTTTAATAAAGGTTTCAGTGAAAGTTACAGACATGTCCCAACTCATGGGGACATGTCAGGAAAAGTTTTCTATCAATTGTATAACAATTTTTAATTCGGAACCGATCTCCCTAAGACAGCACCTAGCCTCAGGGAGATCAGTGCATTCTTTCGCTCTTAATTGGCCCGCCCACGTAAAATGGCCGCATGCCCCCCCCCCCCCTCCCGCACCTCCCCCCCCAAAGTTGGGGAAAATTTTTCCCAATATTTCACGTTCTTCTCATCTCTCAATTTCTTTCCACTAGAAAGCTACAGTTTATCACTTCTATCAATATAGAGCAATGTATATCTCTAAATTAAATCATCATTAATTATAGTACTAATGAAGCCTCCATGACATCTGTAACACCATAGTTTTCTTGGCTGATGTAAAACTCTTGATCCTAAGCTTAATTTTTATTACTTATACTTGTGTGCAAAAATTTTGAGGGTTAGGTTATCCCATTCCCTTGTTATTTCTTGGGGCAGAAATTTCTGGCTGGTCAGGTGGTGGGGGGGTGGGTGCGGGGGGGTTGGATGGAGTGTGGGTGGGCGTGGACGCAATCGGGTCCGTACCGCCATTTTACGCGGGCGGGTCAATTAAGGTCCGCCCAGCATGAATCGCAGCTCCCGAGTACAGCGGGTCTACAATGACCACTGGGTCCAATGGTGACCCGGTAGCCTGTTTTAAAAAGTTGCTGCAGCCTTTGCAAGGCTGTGAATCATGGCCAGACCGCTGCTGCTGAGCAGGCCAGGCAGGATGGTAGGGCAGGGGGGCACTGTGCCCCTCGTTTCTCTAATAATTGCCTTGCTGCCCTCCTCGAGGAGGTGGCATCATGGCGGGAGGTCCTGACACCCCAGGGCAGGAGTGGGAGGCTCCCCCTTCATGACCAAACATGCCTGGGAGAAGGTGGCGGAGATGGTGAGCCCCTGTGACGTGGTGTGGCACACCTGGGTCCAGTGTCGCAAGCACTTCAATGAGCTATTGCGCTCAGCAAGGGTGAGTACCATGTTGGCATTGGTCACTTAACCCAGCAGGTAGGCCCCCCCCACCACCCCCTGAAGTTTGAGTGCAGTGACTGCATTGAATCATCGACATTATCTATCCTCCGCTGGGTGGGCCAACAGATATTGCCCATGCCGAGGTCACCCTGAGAGTGTGGTGAAGAGATGGGTTCTGCCCCCGCAGCATGTGCTACATTGGGACCCACATTACTGTTTTGGGGGTAATCTGGAGGAGTTGCACCCAGACGCAGTGCTGGAACTCCAGGACATGTCAAAGTCGGGGTGATGACATGCTGGGAGGGGAGCTTCAAGGTGGCGTGGCACTGATCGATCTGCTGTCCTCTGTGTTCTACGTGCTTGCGCCTTCTTGGTATGGAGGGATAGACCATGTGGTGTAGGCAGAATTTGGCTGAGGGGGTGGATACTAGCACCTTGGTGGGAATTAGAACGTCGGTTAGTGTCCTGGGGCACAGCAGTGAGGGCACTTCACAGTCGCTGGAGGAGCTGGCAGAGACAGAGCGCCCGTGGCACCAGCAGTCGGAGGACTGCAGGGGACCAGGCATATCCTCAGTCGGTGCCTGATGATGTGCCTCTGGAGTCGTCCGCAACGCAGCAAGCGCAGGAAATGCAGCTGGGTGTGCGGGAGTATCTTGAGGAAATACATGAGGCTGTGCTTGGCTTGGTGTCTGTGGTGGAGGAGTCTATGTGGACTATTGCTGAAGCAATGAGCCTCATGTCCGAGCGCCATGTGTCCTCCATGGAGAGAGTGTCGACTCTCGTGGAGATGCTCCTCCAGGAGAACAATCAGGGCTGCCTGGGGATGCGCTCAGACCAGCATGCCCTCACATCGGCATTGACCTCAGTTGGTCAGTGCCAGTGTGGGAGATGGTCTGGGCACCAAGTTTCCCAGCTCGGTGCCCATGCATCCACGGTGAGTAGGGAGGTCCGAAGCAACCTCACGTCGGCTCAGCAGTTACCTGTCATCGCTGCAGGCTCCTTTCAGGGTGCTCTGGATTAGAGCAACAGCTCGTCCGCCCATCTGCCAGTGACATTGCATCCGGTGAGGCTGCAATGACTGGGGAGATGCCAGCTGTGGAACTGGCAGATCCCTCCCAGGCAGGGCCAGCACAGGCTCCATGGGCCAGAGGACGACCGCCAAGGCCAACAGGATAGCAGAGTCAGCAGGCTGGCTCAGTTGCCACTCCCAGCGAGGGGTCAGCACCAAGACATAGCAGCAGAAAACGTAAACATAAGGCACCTCAGGCACACCACAGATTTATCACTGGTGCTTTTGTGTTGGCCTGTAATGAGGTTTTTGAGTTGGTGTGATTTTTAACACCTTTTTCATTTTGTTCCATTAAGTTTCTTTGTTTGCATTATTACATTCGGACATGTCACCATGGCTGAGGTTGCCACTTTTGTTCTGCAGGCGGATGGTTTCCAATAATATAATGAGTACTTTGTGGGACATTCAACTTTATTAACAAGGACCTTAGATAATGTTCCTAACCAGGCAGATTTTGCACTTAGGTCTCGAATATGGAGTGTGCAGCCCAGGCTTGTCCTGGAGGTCCATATGTGGTGTGCTAGCTGAAGGTTTGTTGGACTTAAGCCTCCCGGGTGTCCATGCCTCCCTGAAGTATGCCCAGGTCAGCATCTACCCCGTCAGCATTTCCTTGCGTGTGCTCATCCTCCTACTCGCTACTGGACTCATCGTGTGCATCCACAGCCAATGTGTCTATGTCTTCATCGTCCACAGCATCCCCCCTTTCCAGCGCAAGATTATGGAGAGCGCAGTATGCAACCACTATCAGCGACACATGATCTGGAGGGTACTGGAGTGCACCCCCTGTGCGGTCCAGGCATCAGAAGCGCATCTTGAGAAGACCAATGGTTCTCTCCAACACAGTCCTTGTGGAGGCGTGGCTCCTGTTGTACCGCTGCTCAACTTCTGTTCTTGGATGGCAGAGAGGCGTCATGAGCCACTTTCTGAGGAGATAGCCCTTGCCACCCAGCATCCATCCATCCAGCCAGGCTGGAGTACCGAAGAGCTCCGGTACCTGGGAGTGCCTGAGGATGTAGGTGTCGTGGGAGCTGCCTGGGTACCTCACACAGACTTGAAGAATGAGCATCCTGTGATCACACACTATCTGCATGTTCATAGAGTGGAAGCCCTTCCTGTTGAAGGCACTGGGCTCACTTGCTGGCGCTTTGATGGCTACATGTGTGCAGTCTATTGCACCCTGGATGTGGGGGAAGCCAGCAATGGCCGCGAATCCTCTGGCTCACTGTGTCTGGGTTGCCCGGTCCCAACGGTAGAGGATGAAGGTCAATGCATGCCTGAAAAGAGCGCCTGTAACCTGCTTGACACAAGTGTGGACAGCTGATTGGGAGACACTGCAAAGGTCAACCACCAACCCCTGGATGAAGCCAGAGGCATAGAAGTTGAGGGCAGCTCTGACCTTTAGAGCCACTGGCATGGGGTGTCCACCCACACAGTTCATGGAGATCTCAGGCCCAATCATCTGACAGATATAGTTGACCGTCTCCCTTGAGAGACGGAGCATCCTTCAGCACTGCACCTCAGACATATTGAGGTAGCTGCTTCGCTGCCTGTATACCCTGGCAGCAGGATAATGGTGTCTTCTGCAGCCCCGTCCGCCTTGGACTGCCTCTTGGCCCTGCACCCCTTGTACCTGCACCTGACCTTCCAAAAGTGACTCCCCTGGAGGCTGAATGTGCACTCCTAGCCTCCTCCCCCTTCTAGCCTTCCCTTCCTCCTCAGAGGAGGTGCCTCCAATGGAGAGTTCAGCTCCCATTCCCAGGCTAAGGAAAGGCTTCCTAAAACATGCAGGCCCAAAAAAGATTCCTTACTGCAGAGTGCTGACCTGAAGGTTGTGAGACCAGACCAAGCAGCTGGTATGTATTTTGAAGTATTGCAGATCGCACAGTAACTTTGAACCATCAATATTTGACAGAGCACACTCATGACCCCACTGGGCCCTCTTATCCTGCACGTGGATGAGGTTTATTCAAATATGTCCTGCCCGTTGTGACCCCAAAGACTGCACGGGCGCTGAAAAATCAATTAATGGCAGGTGAGCATCGGAGATCATCGCGTGCCCACCCAACGGAATATCGCGTTGACGCACGGTGACGTCAGGACACTCACCTGACATCACCGCGCATCATTTTACACACAGGCCCTGCACGCCGATGGGAAAATTCTGCCCTTGATTAATCCCCTTCGTACTCGAGCACACAACTATCTTTTGGCCTCAACTTTTTCTAGTTTCACCATTTCACTTTGGTTTTGGTCTGACCTGGTTGCCCTCTGTTTAAATTTTTCACTGTAGTATTGCTTTTTTTAAAAAAACATTTTATTCCTATTTCTTATGTTTCTACTTCAGGTCTATGAAGAAGCTGGTTCAGATTTTCATCAAGTAGCATATTTCAAAACACGGATTGGATTGAGGAATGCACTGCAAGAAGAGATCAGTGGCGCTTTCGATAGGGAAGCTGTTCTCATCACACTTAGTCGACCAATAATATATGCACAACCTGTGGCCTTTGACAGAGGTATGCTTTTCTAGCTGTCAGTTTACATCGAGGTGCATCCCCTGCACAATCTGAGGACCTCAGAAGTGTGAAATTCTGACCAGCCCACTCCACCCCCAACAACTCCAAATCTTTCCAGTCGGTGCTTTCAGTCTCAAGAGTTTTCCAAACATTGCCAGCAAACTCCAGCTTCTGGTCTTGTATATTTTCAAGCACCATGCAACATAATCTCTAGCCAGCCCAGTGCCATCAGACTCTGCCACCCCTCCACTTCCCAGTTCTTTCAGCAAATGAGATTCTCCTTTCCAACTGCTACAACAGCATGGAGCATCATACCCTACAGAATTACTGGATCCATCAGCAAGATGAACTCTGCCACTAAGCCAAATCCCACATTTTACCTCCATTGATACTAAATCCCCCGCATCCTCGGTGTTCCTGAATCTCATTACCTCTATCCCAATTCTGTTGAATCTCAGCACTCCTCTTGTAATCTATCACTGCTGCTATCTTGAAACCTAACATATCTTGCCTGTTAATTTGATGTGCACTTAAGACTTTAAAAAAGATGCTGTATAAAACAGTATGCATAGGCAAAGAAACATAACAAAGGACATATTTATATTTTTGTTGGAAAACTGATGAATTGCAGAATTTGAAACCCAAAACTCAGGTTAATAGTTGCATAGTATTTAATAAAATCACTTTTGACCCATTTCAACCACTATAAATAACTGGGCCTGATAACACATTGTGCACTACATGGCATAACCGTTCTCTTATAAAACAATACATCGTTCAATTCATTTGGAGCAAAACCACACCTCATAATATATACAAATAAACCTTTCCACCTAATGGCTACTTGTGTGCATTGGATTCTGTACATGTTTGTTTAAAGTAATGCAGATATGGGAATGCACCAGTTCAAATTTGGAATTTGAACTAATAGTGGCATCCTTTGACCCCAGACAGAATATTTTGAATTTGAATTTTTATTGCAACTTTTGAGAGAGAAATATTTAATGATCATTTTGCTGTTAGCTTGTGCTAAATAATAAAACGTAAGGTGTGAATGCCTCATCTACATCTTAAAATTAAGATCTGCATAATAAAGCTAGATACTGATTGTTGGTTTCATACATCATGTTGCTAATGAGATATATATTCGTCATGCCAAACTCTTTGTGAATGATTGGAAAATCAAGATAAAAGTGGCAAAAGCGAACCTGATTACATGGATTTTTATTTGATTATAATTAATTAGTTCATAATTTTTCATTTTGAAGCTGTCCTTTTCTGGCTGAACTACAAAGCTGCTTATGACAACTGGAATGAACAGCGAATGGCACTACACAAGGACATTCATGTGGCTACAAAGGAAGTAGTTGACAAACTGCCTGGAATTCAGCAAACGTCTGCTCAAGCATTTGGCACTCTCTTTTTGCAGCTGACTGTGAATGATTTGGGCATCTGCTTACCTATCACCAGCACTATGCAGGTACCATACTAGTACACCGCAACAGAAACAATTAGCTTATCTGTCTCAGATAGTATTAAATTATTGTTGTGCTACAATGCAACATTCATACTATTCAATTGCTTGTTGTCTTTAATTTTTTTTTTCCCTTTTGCATCATTTTATTCCTTGAGCATTGAATCCTTATTGGGGTACAGTTCCTTCGAGGCTAAAGTCAACCTCTGGTATTATCCTGATGGCCAGGCTTTTCATTAATTTTGTGCTCTCTCTCTCTTTTGATTCTTTTTGTAGTTGTCTAAGTCTTGCTCCATTTGGAATAGATAACTCAAAGAACAGAACTCAACCTTGGACTTTCCTGGTTTTTATGGTTCGGCTACTCTCTGACTTAAATATCTTGATCATCGTGGGATTTCTCCAGTAGTTCTTCAAAATTTGAATGTTGACAGGACTTTCAGATTTTGTGTACAGCACAGTTGTGGCTCTTTCTCTTTCCTAGCCCCTTTTTTCTCTTTCCATCATATGTTGGGGAAAACGTCTTGAAGCTAGTGTGAATCACACCTCATGTTGTCATACTTGAGAACATTACAGCATTTTGTTTCAAAGACCTTTCTTGTCTGTCTTGTGCAAGTAACGCAGGTTCATGGTACTTTTCACTATTGTCACTGTCAGCTATCAATTAGCCTGCATGAAGAGGCACAACCAAAAAGCAGACATTGGCTTATAATAAATACTGAAAGTGCAAACATGTTATAGTTATAGAATATAATTATAGAATGAGCCCAGCCAATCTCGCCAACCTCCACACCTACCCTCAAGCCTCAGACTTTACTGCTGTAACTTGCCAAATAATAGGAAACAGAACCCAGTGCAATTTGAATTCAAATTAGGTCTTGTGTGCTGCTCCATCTGTGTTCCAGCTCTCACATGCACCATGATATATTCCCTGACCAATTGCTCTGTTCTTCTTCCTTTACTTAACAATTTGATTTGGTTCCTGGCCTCTCTGAGAATAGTGCCATTGGAGATCTAGAAGTAGTTGATGATAAAAGAAAGCGCAAATAAACTAGTACACTACATAACACTAAGTATTCTTCTTCACCCGTATTTGAAAGTGACCATCAATGTGTATATGTAACTACTAACATTGAACAACAAATTAATTAGAAGCAAAACTGGTTCAAATTGTGCCGATTTAGCCTGAAAGCTTGTTGTAATTAAATTTGGAAAATATTATTTGTGATTTTTGTTATAGACCTAAAAGCAATATGCATATTATGATGTTGGCACTATTGTCACCTTAACTTTTTTTTTAAGTTAAAACCTAGAAATTATTTTTTGACACTGACATCATTATTAGAGTTAACATATTCTTATGCCATTCCCCTGTCCATCATTAAAGACAAAAGTTTTAATGTTCATTAAAATAATGGGTAGATTAAGCACTTTTGTTCTGATGGAAGTAATCAGCTAATTCTAGGCTGGTTTATAGTAAAAATGTGTTCATGGCAACAGATATAAAATTTGACATTATTTGAAATAATTGAAATACCTTTTACTTTAATTAACGTTAGGAAGTCCAAAGCCATTGTTTTCAATCCCTCTCTCCAAACTGTTCCGTGGCTACCAACTCCATCCCAGCTAAGCTGTTCACAATCTTGGTGTCACGTTTGGATCCCGAGACGACCGTCCGACCTCATTTTCATGCTGTCACTAAGACTGCCTATTCCACCCCTGGAATGTTAGCTGACTTTGTCCCTGTTGCAGCTCATCTGCTGCTGAAACACTCACTCATGTCTTCATTTCCTCCAGATTTAACTATTCCATGTGTCCCTGGCTAGTCTCCCACATGTTTCCCTCTGTAAATGTGAGGTCATCCAAAACTCAGCTGCTCGTGTCTTAACTTGCAGAAAGTCCTGTTCTGCTAGCACCCCTGTATTCACTGGTCTATATTGACTGATGGTCAAGCATTGTCTTAATTTTAAAATTCTCATCCTAGTCTTCAAATCCCTCCATGGTTTCGTCCTTTCCAGCCCTGTAAGCTCTTCCATTCGTACAAACCTCCGAGATATCTGCCCTCCTCAAATTTTGGCCTCTTGTGCATCTCCAATTTTAATTGCTTCAGCGTTGGTGGTCGTGCCTTCAGTTGCCTCAACCCCAAGCTCTGAAATTCACTTGCTAAACCTGTCGGCCGTTCTACCTTGCTTTCTTAAAATCGATCTTTTTAACCAAGCTTTTGCTCAGCTAACCTAACATTTCTTGATGTTGTTCGGTGTCATATTTTGTTTTATAATGCTCCTGTGAAGTGTCTTGGGACATTTCATTATGTGAAAGGCACAATAGAAATATAAGTTGCTGTAGTTTGATGATGTCAGTAGTCTTTTAACAAAAAATTTTGTTTGTTCTTGGCAGGGTAATCACAGTATTGATTTTGATCCTGGGTCGGCTATGGTTCTTACCATTGAGAGCACTTTGATCACTGCTTGCTCATCTGAATCCCTAGTCAGCAAAGGTCATTTCAAAAATTTCTGCATACGATTTGCTGATGGATTTGAAACTAGTTGGGATGATTGGAAACCAGAACTTCAGGGAGATATAGTAATGAATGCCTGTGAGTTTTCTACTTACTTATTCGCTCACTCTATTTCTCTCTTGCCCTCCAACCCATCCCACTCCCCCTGCACCCACATCTGCAACCTGTATAAAAGGGGACCAAATGGACTGCAATATTTGGTTACGTGGCACTGGTAATTTTGCTGCTATGGCTGCCCTTTCAGGATGGTAGTGCACACACGCTTTTATTGCAAGCCATGCAGAATGCTATTTTAGATAGTTCATTAGTGCGGGTGCTGGGAGCTTAAGTTGGATGGATGCAGAGTTGGCAGATGTGACATCAGTGAGTATATAATTCTGATTTGACCCCAGTGGTGCCAGTTTTGACCTCAGCATTCCAGACGAGGGCCTCTCTCAATCTCATACAGCTGATCATGCATTCAGCAGCAGACAGGACACCCCATCATGCTATTTAAAGGAATTATAAACCACTTTCTGGTTAGTTGCTGATTGATTGTTACTGCCTGTTACTGAGATGGTTGAAGAGTTTGGAGGTTTGTACTGCTTAAATATGCTGAAAACTACAGAGATGGTGTTGTACATGTTGAAGGCCTTGGTTCTTACTTCAAAGGCTCTGTTCAGATCTCTTACTTCCAGTAAGGGGTTTCATAGACCCTGATTTTTGCACTCTGTTTGGGTGCTCAGAGACTGGAGAATTCCTGGATCTGCGAACCTGACCCAGTCATTTGGGGGGTGCAGTGGTCAGGGGAGTGCAAGGCTGGATTAGAAGTCAGGCCCGCTGCGCCCAAAAGGAGGAGGCTGCCGGATGCAGAGGCAGATTTGGCAGAAGGCCTGCCTCTATGCTCCGACACTTAGTTGAATCCAGTTTAAAAAATGATTGAAACAAAAGACAACTGTCCAGCCTTCATCTCCCCACACACCCCTTAAGACCCATCCATGCCAACTTATGCTACCTCATACCCCTCTACCCAGCCCCCATGGCCCCTTATGCACTTATGCCACCACATGTCCCTTATACCACGCCCCCATGGTGCCTCATACTTCCTATACCAACCCATGGGCCCCTACCTACCACCCTTTGTCCTTAACTCCATGCCAACTTGCTCAGTATCCACCATGGGCAAACTTCAGGAGCCATGCTGACATAAAATAAAGTTGTGTCCATTGATGACATCATTATTTTAAACAAAATCAGCTCTCATTGATCAAAAAACCATTTGATATATAGAGATTCCTTTAACTAATCTCTAATGAAAACAAATATTTCTATTCTATTACCACTTGGAGCTGTCAATCAAACTGCTTACTTAACAGGCACCCCACTGTAATAATGTTAGTTTGTAAAATCAGTCATTTTAGCACAAATCCTATAATGAAAGCCCTCAGGCTTCTGTTAACAGACAGAATGAAATATCAAGCACTGATGTTTTTTGAATTCTGGACTTTTTTAAAGTTAAAGCTCAGCAGAGTGAAATCCATTAATAGCTTTCACATCTCCAATCAGTTTTGACAGTTCTCTGACAGCTTTGACAGATCTAATTGTTATGATATGGCAGGTGGTAATTGCTAGGCTGACCAAATCCCACAGGGAAACTTTGCTAGGCCATCACAGCGATTTTGCAATTTATATTTATCACAAGAAGGTTTGTGCACTGAAGTCAGAAGTACTGAGTCCACTATCACCTTTAGAGATTTTAAACATTAAATTAAAATATTTATGAACAGAAGAAAACATAGGACTACAGTTACATTTAGTTTTATAACAGTTCTCACAAGATCTCTACTTAACTAAACTGCCAACTGCACACCCCTTTCAGGCTAAACTCCAAATAGATTCTTAATCTATAAAACATCCAGCAATATTAGCACAAGTATCCACTTTTGCTGTAAGAGAGGTATTTCACATATCTCTCTCTCTCACTCGATCATGGACCTCCAAAGACGTCTAATACAACCTAGGTTACTGGAACAGCAGACTTCTCCAGGATGGCTAGAGGCTTTTCCCACAAGTCTGTTTCACCCAGTGCCTTTCAAGGTCTCACATGAGCACTCCCATGCAGCTTTCCACCTTTCTTTAAATATATTTCCTCCCTTTTGATCTGTAAATCCCATTGTTTCAGCCTTTCTTTGGAGGTTACCTTTCACAGAAAATGAAAAGCTTTTATGTTGTCATTATGGCCAGTATTTATGGAAAAAATAAACTTAATAACTTTGTCTTATTTATCTTGCCAGTTGTAAACACCTTATCATGTCCCTTTGAAAATCAAACAACCTCTCAACTTATCTAAAAATGCAAATTCAATTCATACTGTATCTGCTGAGACTTCATCCTAGCTCAGTCTCGTGTGATGTACCGCCTGCAACAGGTGGGAAGTCCTTGCGCTCTGACCGACCATACGTGCAGGAAGTGCCACCAGCTGCAGCTACTTGAGCTCCAGGTTTTGGAGCTTGAGCAGCAGCTGGAGGCGCTGAGGTGCATCCGCGAGGCTGAGAGTTTCGTGGATAGCAGGTTTTTAGACATGGTCACCCCACAGCTTACGGAAGTGCAGACCGAGAGGGAATGGGTGACCATCACTCGGAATAAAGGTGTCAGGCAGGTAATCAGGAAATCCCCAAGGCGCATCTCACTCGAGAACCGTTTTTCTGTGTTGGAAAACAGTGAGAGTGATGGTTCCTCTGGGGAGTGCAGCCACACTCATGGCACTGAGTGGCTCAGCTGCACAGGAGGGGAGGAAAAAGAGGGGAAGAGCAATAGTGGTAGGAGACTCAATAGTAATGGGAACAGACGGGCGTTTCTGCGGCCGTAGACATGACTCCAGGATGGTATATTGCCTCCCTGGTGCCAGGGTCAAGGATGTCACTGAACAGCTGCAGGGCATTCTAAAGGGGGAGGGCAAACAGACAGAGATTGTGGTACATATTGGTACCAACGACATAGGTAGAAAGAGGGATGAAGTCCTGCAAACAGAATTTAGGGAGCTCGGATGCAGATTAAAAAACGGGACCTCAAAGGTCGTAATCTCTGGATTACTTCCAGTACCACGTGCGAATGAGTATAGAAATGGGAGATTAGTCCAGATGAATGCATGGCTGGAGAGATGGTGCAGGAGGGAGGGCTTTAGATTTCTGGGACATTGGGACCGTTTCTGGGGGCAGTGGGACCTGTACAAGGTGGACGGGTTGCACCTGAGCCAGAATGGGACCAACATCCTTGCGGGGAAGTTTGCTAGTGCTGTTGGGGAGAGTTTAAACTAACTTGGAAGGAGGAGATGGGATCCTGAGAGGAGGTTCAGCAGGGGGAGATGCTCTCTCTTCTAATCTTGGCTGTGCACCTCTCCCTGCTGAACCTCCTCTCAGGATCCCATCCCCCTGCCAAGTTAGTTTAAACCCTCCCCAGCAGCACTAGCCAGCCTCCCTGCAAGGATGTTCGTCCCATTCCGGTTCAGGTGCAACCTGTCCTTAACTGGCCTATAATTTTTATGCCTTCCAGACTCACTTGCTATCTCTTCTAATTTTGGCCATGCAAGTAAGTCTGGAAGGCGTAGAAATTATAGGCCAGTTAAGGCACAAGGGAGTTTGACAATGTTGGATGGTAATTATTTTAATGCAAGGAGCCTGATGAATAAGGCAGATGAGTTGAGGGCACAAATTAACACATGGAAGTATGATGTCATTACTGTCACAGAGACATAGTTGAGAGAGAGGCAGGAATGGCAGCTCAATATTTCAGGATATAGGGCCTTCAGGTGAGACAGAGGAGGGGGTATCGCAATATTGATCAAGGAATCAATTACAGCAGTAAGGAGGGCTGACATCTTAGAAGGCTCCTCAGATGAAGCTATATGGGTAGAACTGAAAAACAAAAAAGGAGCAATCACATTGCTGGGAGTGTACTATAAGCCCCCAAACAGTCAGAGAGAAATTGAAGAGCAGATATGTAGGCAAATTTCAGAGAAGTGTAAAAATAATAGGGTAGTTATAGTGGGGGATTTCAACTTCCCCAACATTTACTGGGTTAGTCATAGTGTGATAGGTTTAGGGGAGAGCGGAGTTCTTCAAATGCATCCAGGAGAGCTTTTCAAGCCAGTAGGTAGAAAGTCCTACAAGAGAGGGACTGATCCTGGACTTAATTTTAGGGAATGAAGCCAGGCAAGTGGTAGAGGTTTCAGTTGGGGAGCATTTTGCAGATAGTGATCATAACTCTGTTAGATTCAAGGTTGTTAGGGAAAAGGACAAGGATGGGCCAGAAATCAGAGTTCTAAATTGGGGGAAGGCCGATTTTAATAAGATCATATATGATTTGGCCAGAGTGGACTGGGAGCAGCTACTTTTAGGTAAATCTGCGTCAGAGCAGTGGGACTTATTCAAGAAGGAAATAGGGAGAGTACAGGGCCATCATATTCCAGTAAAGACAAAGGGTGGGACCAACAAATCCAGGGAACCCTGGACGTCGAAGGATATACTGGATTGGATAAAGAGAAAAAGGGAGGCTTATGGCAGATGCCGAGGGCTCAGAACAGCGGAAGCCCTACAGGAGTATAGAATGTGTAGGGGGGATTTAAAAAGGAAATTAGAGCAAAAAGGGTTCATGAAAAAACATTGGCAGGTAAAATAAAGGAAAATCCAAAGTTACTTTACAAGTATGTTAAGAGTAAGTAGATAACTAGGGAAAGAGTACGGCCCATTAAGGACCGTAGTGGTAACTTGTGTGTGGAGCCAGAAGACGTAGGCAGGGTTCTAAACGAATACTTTGTGTTGGTGTTCACAAGTGAGAGGGACGACGTGGGTATGGAAATCAGGCAGAAGGACTGTGATATGATTAAAGAAATTAGCATAGAAAGGGAGGAGGTTCTAAGTGGTCTGGCAGGCTTAAAAGTAAATAAATCTCCAGGCCCGGATGAAATGTATCCCAGGCTGTTGAGTGAGGCAAGGGAGGAGATAGCAGGGGCGCTGGCAATAATTTTCAGAGGGACCTTGGTGTGCATGTTCACCGGTCCCTTAAGGTGGTGTGACAGGTAGGTAAGGTGGTTAAGAAGGCATATGGGATACTTGCCTTTATTAGCCGAGGCATAGAATATAAGAGCAGGGAGGTTATGCTGGAACTGTATAAAACGCTGGTTAGGCCACAGCTAGAGTATTGCATGCAGTTCTGGAATCCGCATTATAGGAAGGATGTGATTGCATTAGAGAAAGTGCAGAGGAGATTTATCAGGATGTTGCCTGGGCTAGAAAGTTTTAGTTATGAGGAGAGATTGGATAGACTGGTGTTATTTTCCCTGGAGCAGAGGAGATTGAGGGGGGACATGATTGAGGTGTATAAAATTATGAGGGGCATAGATAGGGTAGACAGGAAGGAACTTTTCCCCTTGGTGGAGGGAGCAATAACCAGAGGGCATAGATTTAAGGTAAGGGGCAGGAGGTTTATAGGGGATGTGAGGAAGAATTTTTTCACCCGGAGGGTGGTGGGAATCTGGAACTCACTGCCTGAAAGGGCAGTAGAGGCGGAAACCCTCATAACATTTAAGAAGTATTTGGATGTGCACTTGCGATGCCATGGCATACAAGTCTATGGGCCTAGTGCTGGAAAAAGGGATTAGAATAGTTAGGTACTTGTTTGACCGGCGCAGACTCGATGGGCCGAAGGGCCTTTTTCTGTGTTGTAGACCTCCGCGACTCTTACTTATCTCCTTTTCAGATGCCTGTTTTACACTTAATGCCTTTTGATGATTCAAACCTTGCAGTCTGACTGTCTGCAGTTTAATTAAATTAGACACACACAAGCATACATACAGATAGTCCCCATAAGCCTGCTTCAATACCCCACAATAATATTAGGTAAAAATGATATTTCTTTTACACAATGAATTTATCTACTTTTTATGCATGATCATGTTTACTTTTTACAATCCCAAATGGTGCTTTACCTCTCCCAAAGGTGTCGCAGGACCTTATCCAAAAGGGTACCCTGGCTATCCAAATGAATCCACCAAGTTCAGACCAACTCTTACCTGGTCTAAGCTGCACATGCTGGATTTTAACCCCCTGGCCTACCAAAATCCCACTTGAGTGGAGGCAACTGATGATTTAAATGGCCAGCTACCTCGGTACCAATAGTTTTCTCTTTGTGTCTTTATCTAGCCTCCTCTGAAATGCATCTATGCTATTCTCCTCAACACTCCATGTGGTGATAGCTTTCACATTCTTAACACACCCTGAGTAACGAAGTTTGTCCTAAATTTGAAATAGTGATCATTTTATATTGATGGCTCCTAGTTTTTGACACTCAGACAAGTAGAATCATCTTCCATACATCTAACCTATCAAATCCCTTCACACTTTTTGAGACCTCTATCAGATCATTGCTCCCTTATTCTTAAGAAAAGAGCAGCAGCCAGTTTGGTCTTTCCCTTCATGTTTTCAATTTAACTACAGGTTGTTGACCCACCAGGCATGTTTACAATCTAATTCCAATTGTTTATTTCACTGCTTTGACCAAAGTGGTGCACAACCAGTTTCTACAACCGCACTTTTTCATTCAGGTGAAAGGCTAGGGAAGTCTGTTCTTCAAATTGCCACTATAGCGCTGATCTAGTGAGAAGTACTGTTTTTCCAAACAAGTTTTATTTCCTTTTTGCACTGAGTGCTCTCTATTTAACAATCCAGCTGACTTGGATGATATCATCTGCTCACTTTCGGGTGATTTCCATGAAAATTAAATAATTTTGTTATTTCTGAATGCTCAACAGGTGTTGTACCAGATGGGACATATGAAGTATGTTCACGGACTACTGGACAGGCTGCTGCAGGTAATTTATTTTCTCATTCGTATCAGAACCTGACTCATTACAATCAGAAATTTAGATCCAAAAATGTTGATGATAGGTAATTGTGAACTATGATAAGCGAAGCAATAAGAAATTCATGTGATTCGCACCAAAATTAAGAACATGTTGTGGATTTAACAATAAAGCATTAATACTAGCAATGCATTGGAACATACTGTGAAATCTGGACAAATTGGCACACCCAGAAAAACTATATGCAAAAAACAAACCCATTTTGACAGTCCCGCATAATTTGCATTGTAATAGATACATATTGAAACCCATGCAAATTACAAACTACGAAATTCAGCAGAACTTTAATGCACCAAGTACATTTGCAACATAAAGACAAGATTATAAAAACAAAAAACTGCGGATGCTGGAAATCCAAAACAAAAACAGAATTACCTGTAAAAACTCAGCAGGTCTGGCAGCATCGGCGGAGAAGGAAAGAGTTGACGTTTTGAGTCCTCATGACCCTTCAACAGAACTGAGTGAATATTAGGAGAGGGATGAAATATAAGCTGGTTTAAGGTTGGGGAGGGGGGGTGTGGTTGTAGGGATAGGAGCAGATAATCAAAAGATGTCACAGACTGAAGAACAAACAGGTGTTGAAGGGGGTGATATTATCTAAACGAATGTGCTAATTAAGAATGGATGGCAGGACACACAAGGTACAGCTCTAGTGGGGGTGGGGTGGAAAGACTAACAGGGCATAAAAGATAAAGATTTAAAAATAATGGAAATAGGTGGGAAAAGAAAAATCTATATAAATTAGTGGAAAAAACAAAAGGAAGGGGGAAGAAATGGAAAGGGGGTGGGGATGGAGGAGGGAGTTCAAGATCTAAAATTGTTGAATTCAATATTCAGTCCGGAAGGCTGTAAAGTGCCTAGTCGGAAGATGAGATGCTGTTCCTCTAGTTCACTGGAACAATACAGCAAGCCAAGGACAGACATGTGGGCAAGTGAGCAGGGTGGAGTGTTAAAATGGCAAGCGACAGGGAGGTTTGGGCCTTTCTTGTGGACAGACCGAAGGTGTTCTGCAAAGTGGTCGCCCAGTTTACGTTTGGTCTCTCCAATGTAGAGGAGACTGCATTGGGAGCAATGAATACAGTAGACTAAGTTAGGGGAAATGCAAGTGAAATGCTGCTTCACTTGAAAGGAGTGTTTGGGCCCTTGGACGGTGAGGAGAGAGGAAGTGAAGGAGCAGGTGTTGCATCTTTTGTGTGGGCATGGGGAGGTGCCATAGGTGGGGGTTGAGGAGTAGGGGGTGATGGAGGAGTGGACCAAGGTATCCCAGAGGGAACGATCCCTACGGAATGCCACCGGGGGGGTGAAGGGAAGATGTGTTTGGTGGTGGCATCATGCTGGAGTTGGCGGAAATGGCGGAGGATGATCCTTTGAATGCAGAGGCTGGTGGGGTGATAAGTGAGAACAAGAGGGACCCTATCATGTTTTTGGGAGGGAGGAGAAGGCATGAGGGTGGATCCGCGGGAGATGGGATAGTCTTTCCACCCCACCCCCACTAGAGCTGTACCTTGAGTGTCCTGCCATCCATTCTTAATTAGCATAAACCTGTTTGTTCTTCTGTCTGTGACATCTTTTGATTATCTGCTCCTATCACTGCTTGCTTGTCCCTACAACCACCCCCCCACCCCCCTAACTGCTCTCCGCCCCGCGCCCCCCCCCCCCTCCCCCACCCACCCACTTTAAACCAGCTTATATTTCACCCCTCTCCTAATATTCACTCAGTTCTGTTGAAGGGTCATGAGGACTCAAAACGTCAACTCTTTTCTTCTCCGCTGATGCTGCCAGACCTGCTGAGTTTTTCCAGGTAATTCTGTTTTTGATAAAGACAAGATTCACAGGTAAGTACAAGGTGAAAAGAAAAACTTTAGTGGAATGGGATCTTTGTCTATTATTCATAGCAGCAAGGAAGCCATTGTATCTCTTGAAATGAACACTAGCATAGCTGTAATCATACAACGATTTCTCTGCTGTTGTGGATCCTTGGTAAAGAACTCACCTTATCACAAAAACCAGGAACTGCACCAGGCATAGGATTCCCAATCAGCAGCCCCTTCCCCACCCCAAATCACCAGTACTCTTGCTAAATGTGACAGAAGGCTGGCCCTGTTACTCTCTCCTTTCCCCTCTCCCAACTTCCTCCCGACACCTTTGTTCCCCCCTCCCTACCTCAAACCACCGACACTTCCGTTCCCCTCCTCCCTACCTCAAACTCCTCCCCCGACATCTCCTCCTCTCCCTATCGATCCTGGACCTTCCTCTCCATCCCCTCGACCATCATCGGTGAGGCGATTGCGTAGTTGTATTGTCTGGATTAGTAACCCAGAGATCCAGGATAAAGCTCTGGGGACCTGGGTTCGAATTCCACCGTGGCAGATGCTGGAATTTGAATTCGATAAAAATCTAGAATTAAAAGTTTAAAGATGACCATGAAACCATTGTTGATTGTTGTAAAAACCCATCTGGTTCACTTATGCCCTTTAGGAAAGGAAAACTGCTGTCCTTACCTGGTCAGGCCTACATGTGACTCCAGACCCACAGCAATGTGGTTGACCCTTAAATGCCCTCTGAACTAGAGCAGTTAGGGATGGGTAATAAATACTGGCCTGGCCAGCGATGTCCACATCCCATGAACAATTTTTTTAAAAAAACAGCCTGGGAGATCACTATTTTGGACAGAGATTATAACCGTGGCAATCACCCCATTAAATTTCACACCATGGCATGCCACCACCCCCAACGGCAGTCTAGAATCATGACCAAGTGGAGTTGGGAGCAGTCTGGAGAGTTATGAATTGCAGAGATTGTTATATTGGGTGGCTCTGAAATGGGGGATGAAAGAGATGGAGACTGGGCAATGGGATCCTGTAGATTGAAGAAGAAAGACATTCTGACATGGGATTTTCTGATCCCAATCGGGGCAGGCGTCGTGGCGAGTGCGAGAAGGGCCAAAACAGGATTTGAAACCACATAAAATGAGGAAACCATTGTGCACTTCAGCTGTTAATGGCGGGCTGCGTTACCTGCCGCTGAACATCACAAACGTAATTAGCCTAAATTTGTATCTAATTATGATGCCTGCTCGCCTGAATCATCCCTGCATGCTGGATTAAGAGCCAACATCGGTGTGCAATTAGAATGACGTGTTTCACAACAGAATTTAAATGATGTGCAGCTGACGACTTACACTTCACTCAGGCCTCAGAGGTTAGTTCACATAAGTTGAATTGCACAGTGCTCACAGGGATCAGAGCCAGGCTTCGCAGGCTGCATGCAGCACGTTGGTCTCAGGGGGTCTCTCAGGCAAGTCTCCACGGCAACCACACCAGGGTTGAGGTAGTGGTGGCTTTTACTGTGCTGCAGGGATAGGGATCCATTGTGAAAAGGGCCAGACAAGACTGAGGGAAGGGAAGGGGCTGCAGGGCGAGGGGTCATTGAGCGGAGATGATTGGGGGCATTGAGCAGAGAAGGTCGCAATGAAACACATAACTGGGGGTGGTGGGGGGACATTAAAGTGCCAACCAATTGAAATGTAGCTTCTAAAATGAGGGCAGAGCCACATCTGAGACAGGTAGCAGCTGTTCAATTAACATGCAGGGAATCAGGGAAGTGAAGCAATTATGCCCATTTATGCAACACTGATCCCCTAGTTAACCCCTCGTGCACACCCTTCAAATTCACCAGAGTATTGCTTGGCCTAAATAGCCAAGTGGTTATGGTACTGGGTTTGTAACCCCCAAGATCAAGAGTTCAAATCTCACAATGGCAAACTATGAAACCATGTAACTTCATCTGAAACAGATGGAAACGGGTTTGTACTCAAAAGAGCTACATCTACTCGAAAGAGTATCAAGAGATCAAGAGTTCAAATCTCACAATGGCAAACAATGTAACTTCATCTGAATAGGAACAGATGGAAATGTGTTTGTGCTCAAAAGAGTTTCACCAGAGTATTATGGAGCTGCAGAACTATTGGGTGACTGGACAAGCTTGAGAACTCCCTTGGAAATGTGGCCATTCACCACTCAGAGGAGAAGCCACTGGATCCCCAAAATTAATCTCATGTAGACATTGAACATTCGGCCTCAGGGTCAGTTCAAACAGCGCAGTCTCAGAGTGCCTTAGCTGAAAGCAGAACATTCAGTCACCTGGCCGAAGCTGTCTGCAGTCAGTAATGTGGGTTGGGAGGGGTGGCCAGGGGTGGGATTGTGGTGAACATTCATGCGCACCCCGCACTGGGCACCATTCCAGGGGCCAATACTCTCCGGCCTTAAGACCACAGTCACAGATGATTTCTTTACTGAACATAGACCTTTGGAGACAAATGCTGACTCTTGCATGTTTCTCATTGATACTGCAGTGAGGAGACCATCAGGAAGATGGTGTCTGATGTTATCACTGCCTGCCTTATTGCTTATAGGCAAGAGAGGAGAAGAGGAAGAATGCGACAGAGGCACCTGGCTCACCAAAGGACGGAGCAGAATCCACAAGACTAAGGGGCAGCAGGTCCTCCTTGGACACAGAGGATGATCCCCAGAGAGCCATCATTTGTAGGCACCCCGCTTGACCCAGGTTGTATGGACGTCGCATGTGCTATCTGCAGATGAGCAAGAACAGTGTTGGCAATGCTTCCACATGTTAAGGGATCTGATGACTCACATTTGCCACATCCTGCAGGATTTGGTGCCACAGGGACTTGGAGGGCATCCACTGCCAGCAACAGAGACAGTAACTGCCACTCTCAACCTCTATGGTAGTGGCTTATTTCAGGGCTCTACTGGGGACATCTGTGCGATCTCCCAAGCTTCCACCCACAAATGCTTCCAGAACAGGCAATGGCGTTGTGGTGTTGACGCTGGACTAGTAATCCAGAGACACAGGGTAATGCTCTGGGGACCTGGGTTCAAATCCCACCACAGCAAATGGTGGAACTTGAATTCAATAAAAATCTCGGATTAAAAGTCTAATGATGACCATGAAACCATTATTGATTGCCCTTTAGGGAAGGAAACCTGCTTTCCTTACCTGGTCTGGCCTAAATGTGATTCCAGACCCACTGTTAAATGCCCTCTGAAATGGCCTAGCAAGCCACTCAGTTGTATCAAATTGCTACAAAGTCACAAAAAAAGGAATGAAACCGGAGGGACCACACGGCATCGACCTAGGCACCGGAAACTACAATGGCAATCTCAGCCTGTCGACCCTGCAAAGTCCTCCTTACTAACATCTGGGAGCTTTGGGAGAGCTGTCTCACAGACTAGTCAAGCATAGCCTGACATAGTCATCCTCATGGAATCATATCCTACAGATAATGTCCCAGACACCACCATCACCATCCCTGGATATGCCTAGTCACACCGGCAGGGGTAACACAGTAATATACAGTCAGAGGAAGTTGCCCTGGGAGCCCTCAACATCGACTCCCCATGAAGTCTCATGGCATCAGGTCAAACATGGGCAAGAAAACCTCCTGCTGATTACTATGTACTGTTCTCCCTCGGCTGATGAATCAGTGCTCCTCCATGTTGAACATCACTTGGGGGAAGCACTGAAGGTGGCAAGGACACAGAATGTACTCTGGGTGGGCGACTTCAATGTCCAACTCCAAAAGTGGTGCGGTAGCACTATTACTGACTGAGCTGGCGGAGTCCTAAAGAACATAGCTGCTAGACTGGGTCAGGAGCAGGTGGTGAGGGAACCAACAAGAGGGGTAAAACATACTTGACCTAATCCTCATTAACTTGCCTGCTGCAGATGCATCTGTCCATGACAGTATCGGTAGGAGTGAACACCGCGCAGTCACTGTGGAGGCGAAGTCCCGCCTTCACATTGTGGATACCCTCCATCGTGTTGTGTGGCACTACCACAGTGCTAAATGGGATAGATTTCAAACAGATCTAGAAACTCAAGACTGGGCATCTCTGAGCAGCAGCAGAATTGTACTTGAACACAATCTGTAACATCGTGGCCTGGCATATCTACCATTACCATCAAGCCAGGGGATCAACCCTGGTTCAACGAAGAGTGCAGAAGGGCATTCCAGGAGCAGCACCGGGCATACCTAAAAATTAGGGTCAGCCTGATGAAGCTAGAACACAGGATTACTTGCGTGCCAATCAGCATAAGCAGCAAATATTAGACAGATTTCAGCAACCCCACAACCAACTGATCAGATTTAAGCTCTGCAGTCCTGCTACTTCCAGTCGTGAACGGATAAGGTATTTGCTACAATCTTCAGCCAGAAGGGCCGAGTGAATGATCCATCTCGGCCTCCTCCTCTGGAGGCACCCAGCGTCACAGGTGCCAGTCTTCAGCCAATTCAATTCATTCCATGTGATATCAAGAAATGGCTGGAGCCACTGGATACTGCAAAAGGCTATGGTCTTTTTGGCCATATTCTGGCAATAGTACTGAAGACTTGAGCTCCAGAACTTGCCGCACGCCTAGCCAAGCTGCCAGTGCAGCTATAACACTGGCAACTACCCAGCTATGTGGAAAATTGCCCAGGTAAGTCCTTTACACAAAAAGCAGGACAAATCCAACCCGGCCAATTACCTCTCCATCAGTCTACTCTCGGTCATCAGTAAAATCATGGAAGGTGTCATCAACAGTTCTATTAAGTAGCACTTGCTTAGCAGTGACCTGCTCACTGATGCCCAGTTTGAGTTCCGCCAGGGCCACTCAGCTCCTGACCTCATGATAGTCTTGGTTCAAACATGGACATAAGAGCTGAACTCCCGCAGTCAGGTGAGAGTGACTGCCCTTTAATCGAGGCCGTACTTGACTGAGTGTGGCATCAAGGAGCCCTAGCAAACTGGAGTCAATGGGAATCGGGGAAAACATTCCGCTGGTTGGAGTCATACCTAGCACAAGGAAAGATGGTTGTGCTTGTTGGAGGTCAGTCATCTCAGCTCCAGGATATCACTGCAGGAGTTCCTCAGGGTAGTGTCCTCGGCCCAAGCATCTTCAGCTTCTTCAATGACCTTCCTTCCAACGTAAGCTCAGAAGTGGGGATGTTTGCTGAGGATTGTACAATGTACACCATTTGGACCCCTCATTGAAGCGGTCCTTGCCCAAATGCAGCAAGATCTGGACAATATCCAGGCTTGGGCTGACAAGTGGCAGGTACCATTTGCGCCACACAAGTGACAGGTGTAATGACCATCTCCAACAAGAAAGAATCCAACCATCGACCCTTGATGTTCAATGGCATTACCATCACTGAATCCCCAACTATCAACATACTGGGGTTACCATTGACCAGAAACTAAGCTGGACTAGCTATATAAATACTATAAGAGCAGGTCAGAGGCTTGGAATCATGCAACAAGTAACTTACCTCCTGACTCCCCAAAGCCTGTCCATCATCTACAAGGCACAAGTCAGGAGTGTGATGGAATACTCCCCAGTTGCCTGGATGAGTGCAGCTCCCACAACACTCAAGAAGCTTGACACTGCCCAGGACAAAGCAGCAGACTTGATTGGCACCACATCCACAAACATTCAGTCCCTCCACCACAGACGCACTGCAGGAATTCACCAAGGCTCCTTCGACAGCACCTTCCAAACCCATGACCATACCATCTAGATGGACAAGGGCAGCAGATCGATGGGAACACCGCCAACTGGAAGTTCCCCTCCAAGTCACTCACCATCCTGACTTGGAAATATATCACCATTCCTTCACTGTTGCTGAGTCAAAATCCCGGAACTCCCTTCTTAATAGCACTCTGGGTGTACCTACACTACGTGGGCTGCAGTGGTTCAAGAAGGCAGCTCACCACCACCTTCTCAAGGGCAACCAGGTATGTGCAATAAATGCTGGCCGAGCCAGCGAAGTCCACATCCTGTGAATGAATAAAAAAAAGTTACGGACGCCATTTTTGCAAAAGCCCACAATTTTGTCAACATCGACAGAGATCAGGCAAGCCAGGACGCAACAGCACTGGGCTTTGTTGGGATTTCCAGTTTCCCACAGCTGAAGGGCGTCATCAACTGCACTCGTGGCTATAAAACCTCCCTACTACAAGCAGTCCAGTACATCAACCGCAAAGTCTATCACTCACTCAATGTGCAGCTGGTGTGCGAAAATAACAAATGTATTGTGCAGGTTTCTGCCAGATACCTAGGAATTGTTCATGACTCATACATCCTGAGTAGGTCTCGGATCCCTGACATCTTCCAGGGTTCAGGGTTGGCTCCTCGACAACAAGGGTTAACCATAAAGGACATGGCTGATGATGCCTATGTGGCAGCCTCAGACAGCTGCTGAATGAAAGTATAATGAGGCTTATTACGCAACCCGGACATTGGTGGAACACATCATAGGGATACTGAAAAAGCGATTCCGATGCCTGGACAACTCTGGCGGAGCACTCCGGTACATTCCCCAGAGGATGTCATGCATTTTCGTGGCTTGCTGCACGCTACACAACCTAACTCTGCAAAGGGCGAAGGAGTTGGCAGATGACGAGATGGAGGAGCTACACATCATCTCCAATGAGGAGGAACTCAAAGGGTATGATGGTGATGAGGACCTGGAAGCCCAGGATGCAGAAAACGGGGCCATTGCGAGGGCCAGACAAGGCACGCATGCTCATAACGCCCTCATTGCCTGCACATTCCAGGAGGATGATGTTGAGATGCACAGAGGATCCTCCTGGACATGGTCCAGCATGATGAGGAGCCTTGCAACTCCTCTAATTTCACACATGATCTTTCACATGACACTCTTATCGTTGCAACAGCTTGCTCACATTGCCCTGATGCTTGAAAGCTGAGAACACCTTGAGGGCATGTGTCCGTCCTGTGATGAGGGCGTCCCAGCATCAAACATTAGAAAGTGCTGCCTCCTCGCACCTACATTCAGCATCCCAGTTGCAACAGCTCCCTCCAAGACACAGGGGCACTTGGATGATCCTGAGTTGACTGGTGGCTGCATGCCTTCAATCTGACAAGGCTCCTCATGGAAATCCATTGGGACCAAGGCTGCCATGCACGATTTCTTATACTGATGTTGAGACAGAAACATAACACTTGGGACAAGGCAGCCAATGAGATTCCGCTACAATGACTGCACTTACAGATGACTCAGTTAGCCGTGGGACGATCCTCGAAATAACACTGACATCCAGCAGTTTACATGAGGGTCCCTGAGCTGCTTTGATCCTAACACTGCAATGGAGTTGGAGCACCTGAGCATGACAAGGCCAGACACTTAGCTGCATGATACTGAGATGCCTCCTCTTACGCACAGCCAGTGCACCCTCATGGCCAGCCCTGGCCCTTGCAAGGTCCAAGTTGATCAGACAACATGAAGCCCTCAAGGGTACACGTCCTTGTTTATGAGGAGCATTCTTCTGGTTTATCACTTATTCACTTCTATCACATTGCTCCCCTCCACGCCGTCGAAAGCAGCGACGTGTGATTCCAGAGCATTCCTAAAGGCTGCTTTTGCCTCCAGTGATCCCCATTTAGAAGTAGCAACAGTAACCTCTTGAAATGTCAAAGTGATGGGATGCACAACGCTGTCTACCAACTTAGCCACGAGAACCTTCTTCCCCGCAATAGTCACAACTGCAGGATGAGAGACACTTAAGGTTGGATGTCACAGTGCCTGCACACAAATGTGCCATTGCTTCATCACCTTGAGGTGGCAAGATGCTCCCACGTTTTACAGAGATAAGCAGATTGACATTGGGAACACCAGACACATGTTTGGCCGAGGGTGGTGCACATAAGCTCTGTTTATAGGCTCATATCATTAAAAGTCTTCTGAGAGATAGCAGGCAGATAGAGTTGGGCAGCACACGAGCCATCTGCACACACGAGCACATCCTCCCATTAAAGACCACACCTTTCAAGAATGCTGACGAGATAGGGGCACACCTCTGCCTCTATCGTGCAAACCCAAGGATGCACATGACAGCACCCTTCGACACATGGGAACAAAGTTCATTCAACAACCACACTTTACTTGAAGGTGCAAGGATTACTGATATGTACAGTGAAATGGAAATGGGACACTCACTGTGGTGAGATGGTAGCACACTGCACAGAAGAGAGGCCCAGGAGAGAGACAGTTGCCATTAGTGTGTGCAGAAGCCAAGGTATCTCATGTGATTGACAGTTACACAGCTCATCATAAGAAGGATTGGAAAGAGGAGACACAAAATGATTGCGAGTGTATTTACATTTGTGAACATTATATCCAAGTGGTTCACACCCATGCCAACGTTGTACAACGACATCAGTTTCACTTTCTTTACCCTGCCGCTACGTCTTGCTACTGCCCTGACATCTACAGCGGAGGTGGTTAAAGGCTGCTGACTGCTATGCCCTGCTGCCTGTGGTGACCTTGGTGGGCGTCCGCTGGAGGGCTGAGACCTGATGGGCCCTGGCCTATTTTGGATGTCCTGCTTTGGGCAGGTGCACCCTCCTTAACCTGTGGAGCTGGAACTGATGGGGTCACAGGAAGAGGGAGTTTGGATCAGGCAGACAGTGCTGGAATCACCTGGGTGGATGGCCCCAGGGTGTCGAGCTGCTGGTCCTCCTCCCTCTGGGTGCCCAAGGGCCCCTGGCTGACCCCTTGATGAAAAGGGGAAGCTGGAGTGAGATTGAGGTGTCCCACAGCCCTCTCATGTTGACACTGATGGATGCCACCGATGGCTATGGCGATGGAATGCAGCTCCTGCAGCAGTGCAGGACCTATGTCCTGGACCAAGACCTCCATGGCGGCCGCCATCCTACCAGTGTTGACCTTGCTGCGTTGGCATGCCAGCGCTATCACCTCAGACTGAAGGTGGACGGACTCCTCCATCATGCATTGGAATCTGAGGAATACAGCTGACATCCCTTCTTGATGTTCCTGTGCTTGTTTTTGCAGTTCCAGCAACTGATTTAGGACTAATTCCAGAGGCTCGTCTTCTGACTTGGACTCAGAAAATTCCTGGTTTCCTGCAGTCCTCCGAGTGCCGGCGACCCTGGATGTCCCTGCCTACACCAAGTGGAGCAGATGGTGCACTGTACTCTCCAGATTGTAACCCGAAGCTACTTTAGAACTAGGTCTCACCAAGGTGTGTGCCTCTGTGCTGCTGGAGAGTGTAGGTGAGAGCTGTGACGGGTCTTCTAAGTTGCTGTCCTCAGGATCCTTGTCCAAGGTTTTGTCAGGGCTGGAGTTGAGTGCCTGGCTCGTGGATGCCCTCGGAGCATTCCAGAGGTGTCTGTGAAAGAAAAGAGAGATAATTAGTGCATCGCAGGTGACTCTGAAACAGGAGAAATCACTCACAGTATGGCTTTCTGATCGATGTTGTAGTGCAGGATCCTCACTTGGGTGCGTACTGCCAACCTTACAGTCAGCGCAGGCATGGTCTACGTCCTCTCCGGCCAGCTGTATGGCTCTGTTCTCGAAGTCCGTGAGAACCTTGATCTCGGGAATGCCAGCCCCCATTTTGGGACCCCCCCTGCTTATTGTGAGCCAGCTTGTCCTTTATGAAGACAGCTAGAGAGTGTGTGATCAGGAGACTGAGGGCAGATCATAAGGATGCCTGGCGAGTGGAGTGGAGAAAATTAGGATGCAAACTCCAGAGGAGATGCAGCCAATTGGAAGTGTGAGGGTGTGAGAGAGTGGTGATGTCCCTTGAGGTGACAGCAAGTGAGATCCTTGTGAATGTGTGATTGGCTTGTGAGAGTGAGAGTTGACAGTGATGAGATGGTTGACTTACCCTGGCGGAGCAGAGGAGATCATTCATCCTTTTCCTGAACTGGGTGGCTGACCTGCAGGACATTTGCACTGACCACCGCTGCGACCACCAGTTAGATTAGACACCTTGGTGGATTGGTGGAACTCCTGCGGACAGAGTGAGGGTAGAGAACATCGCGGCTGGCTTTGTTTGTGTCCAACAAGTGCCTCAGTGAAGCGTCATTGAATTTGGGCGCACCACACCTTCTGCCTTTGGAAGCCATTTCTTCTGTGGAGCTGTTGTAAGCTGCAGAGTGTAAACACTGTGCAGGGGCACCATTTAAATATGGCAAATTGGATACCAGCCACCAGTGATACGTCGTGATCCCTGTGCATGAATATTTAATGGTGTTTGAAGTGCATGATACAGTGCAAAAAACATTTTTTTATGCCCGCTACCAGACTTTATATTTATCAGAGAAAATCCCGGCCGTGAGCACATCTTAGGGCAGCTTGTTGGTTTCTGTCCTGCAATTGCAAGCAGTGTTGTGACTTCACTGGAATGATTGCTGAAAATGTTGACTCTCACAATGAGACATGCTAGGTCCATCCATCCCTTTTGTCCCTTCAAGGCCTCTTTCGATGTTGCTTGCCCTTTGTCATGAAGCTGCTTGTTATTCGTTGGGTTTACTTTCTTTGCTGACCCACAGCAGATATTCCAATTGTTCAGGCTGACCTCAATGACAGCTTTCCCTTTCCATACAATATTCCTAGTGTTCCCATGGTGCTGAATTCTGATATATTCACCAGTGTTACATGTCATTTTACCAGAAATCCAATAGATAACAATGAAGAAAGTAATGCACACACATCAATAAAAAAAACTTTTCATCTTCTCATTTTACCAACAAAAGGACAGAGTTTGAAGTATACATAAAAATGCTGTCTGAATATGTGTATTGATATAACATGCCCAACAGTAGTATACATGATTAGTTTTTAATTTAAGAATCTAAGATGCAGTTAGCCAAATGTGATGATTGTTAAATGTATTAGGAAACAATGAGCCATGCTAAGGATCCAGCTCTATTAACACTAAGCAATAAACATATTCAATACCATATTTTATTTTGGAATGATACCCTTGAGTATTCTCAAGAATTAACATTTGTTAATAAATGCTAACCTGCATCTGGAAAATAGTAGCAAAGGAGAAAGGATGCCTATATATCTGAAATAATTACTACTTTGCCAGTATAATTGCAGAGAAACACAAACTTATGTTAAACTTAGAACTCTGTTTAAAGAAAATCTACTTCAGAATAACGTTTCTTTGATATTCAGATAAAACTTTGTAATTTTCTTTTCTAGATAGCAGTAGTGCAGGAACCTGGACACTGAATATTTTATGGAAAATGTGTGGTATTGATGTGCATATGGATCCCAACATAGGAAAAAGGCTCAATGCCTTGGGTAACACAATGACAACTCTGACAGGTGAGGAAGAAATTGATGACATCGCTGACCTGAACTCGATCAACACAGTTGACTTAACAGATGAGGATGAAACTGACAGCATGTCTCCCACTGTCATCACTGTAAGTGAATCAATAAGGCTATAAACCACTGTCTAATTGAGACTATTTAAATACTTAATTCAACATTTGGTTCCGTGGTATGCAGGCTTATTGCAAGTATGTCTTTCTGAGTTTCATAAAAAGTTTTAATTGTGGCTGAGTGGTGTTGGAGATGCTCACTTGGGATTGGTGTTACAATCAGGTAGGGATGGGTGCAAGGACCCCCCCTTTTCCCACTCCTCAGTTAGCTGTAACAGGTGTTTTGAAATTTATCTGGTCCCAATTCATATATTGTGTATGCACTTAACTGTTTACGTGCTGATTGCAAAGAACTCAGCCTGAAAGGTTTTCTTGAGTTTAAACATGAAAGGGATTATTTTTTATTGTGCTTAAAAATCCACCTAGGTAAAGATATATGCATGCGCACCGCACACACAAAATTATAAGTTACAAAGTAGAGGAGATTAACTTTTGGCCAAATTAAGATTCGATAATAAAACACAATACAAACATACGAATTAGGAGCAGGAGTAGGCCACTCGGCCCCTCGAGCCTACTCCGCCATTCATTAAGATCATGGCTGATCTGATTGTAACCTCCCGCCTATCCCCGATAGCCTTTTGTGCCCTTACTTGTCAATATTCTACCTACCTCTGCATAAAACTATTCAAAAATTCTGCTTCCACTGCCTTTTGAGGAAGAGAGTTCCAAAGACTCCCGACCCTCTAAGAGAAAAAAATTCTCCTCGTCTGTGTCTTAAATGAATGACGCCTTATGTTTGAACAGTGGCTCCTAGTTTTAGTTTCTCCCACAGGAGGAAACATCCTCTGTACATCCACCCTGTCAAGACCCCTCAGGATCTTAAAGATTTCAATCAAGTTACCTCTTACTCTTCTCAACTCCAGTGGATACAAGCCTAGCCTGTCCAACCTTTCCTCATAAGACAACCCGCCCATTTCAGGTATTAGCATAGTAAACCTTCTCTGAACTGCTTCTCAGAATCACAGAATTGTTACAGTGTAGAGGAAGGCCATTTGGCCAACCATGTCTGTACCAGCTCTCCAATGCAGCATTATGACTTAGTGCCATTCTCCTGCCTTTTCCTGTACCCTTGCACATTGGATGAATATTTGAACTGAAACAATGCCCTCTTGAATGCCTCAATTGAACCTGCCTCCGCTACACTTCCAGGCAATGCATTCTAGACTCAAATTACTTGCTGTGTGAAGAAGTTTTTTCTCGCAACATATTTGCTTCTTTTGCAAATCACTTTAAATCTGTGCCCCCTTATTCTTGATCCTTTACGCGAAGGAACAGTTTCTCCCTATCTACTCCATACAGCCCCCTCATGATTTTGAACACCTCTATCAAATGTCCTCTTAGCCTTCTCCTCTCCAAGGAGAACAGTTCCAACGTCTCCACTCTATCTTCATAACTGAAGTTTCTCATCCCTGGAACCATTCTTGTAAACCTCTTCTGCAATCTTGCCAATGCGTTCACATTCTTCCTAAAGTGTGTTGCCCAGAACTAAACATAATACTCCAGCAGAGGTCTTACAGAAGCTCAGCATAACCTCCTTGCTCTTGTATGCCCCTGTTGATAAAGCCCAAGATACTATATACTTTATTAACTGCTCTCTCCACCTGTCCTGCCACCTTCAATGATCTATGCACATATACACACCCAGGTCCCTCTGCTCCTGCACCCCCGTATTGTGTCTCCATGTTCTTCCTTTCAAAATGCATCACCTCACATTTCTCTGCATTGGACTTATCTGCCACCTATCTGTCCACTTCACTAACTTGTCAATGTCATTTTGAAGTTCTGCACTGTCCTCCTCACAGTTTACACTGCTTCCAAGTTTCATATCATCTGCAAACTTTGAAATTGACCCCTGCACACCAAGATCTAGATCATTAATATATATATCAGGAAAAGCAAGGGTCCCAATAACGACCCCTGGGGAATTCCACTTCAAACCTTCCCCCAGCCTGAAAAATATCCATTGACCATTGCCCTCTGTTTCATATTACTCAGTCAATTTTGCATCCACATTACTACTGACCCTTTTATTCCATGAGCTCTAACTTTTTCCTCAAGTCAGTTCTGTGGTACTGTATCAAATGCCTTTTGAAAGCCCATGTTCACCACATCAACAGCATTATCCTCATCTACTCTTTCTGTTACCTCTTTAAAAAACTCCAGCAAATTGGTTAAACATTATTTCCTCTATAGAAATCCATGTCAGCTCTTCTTAATCAACTCACATTTTTGTACATGACTATTAATTCTATCCCAAATAATTCTTTCTAGAAGTTTCCCCACCACTGAAGTTAAACTGACAGGGCAGTAATTGCTGGGCTTATCCTTCCAAACTTTTTTGAACAAGGGTGTAATGTTTGCAATTCTCCAGTCCTCTGACACCTCCCCTGAGTCTAGGGAAGACTGAAAGATTATGGCTAATGTTCCTGTAATTTCCACTACTACTTCCTTCAATATCCTTGGATGCATCGCATCCAGCCTTGGTGCCTAGTCAACCTTAAGTACCGATAGTTTATCCAACACTCCCTCATTATAAATTTTGAACCCTTTTAGCGACAGAGTTTCCTCCTCTGTCACCGTGGCCTTCGTAACAACTGCTTCCTTGTAATGCATTTACGTCCTTCCTTAAATAGGGAGACCAATACTGCACACAGTACTCCAGATGTGGTCTCACCAGTGCTCTGTACAACTGAAACATAATGGCTGGGATTTTCTGGCCCCATTGTGGGCGGGACTTGCCGCAGGTGAGGCGGCGCCCCAGCCAGAAGTCCATTGACTTGCAGCAGGACTGGAAGATCCCGGCGGCGGGCAGGTACGGAAAATCCCACCCAATGTCCCTACTTTTGTAATTAATTCCCCTCACAATCGATGTTAACAATCTGTTAGCTTTCCTATTTGCTTGCTGTACCTGCATATTAGCCTTTATGATTCAAGTACGGGGACACCCGGGTCCTTCTGAACCTCAGAGCTCTGCAATCTCTCACCATTTATAAAATGTGCTTTTTTATTCTTCCTGCCAAAATGGACAATTTCACATTTTCCCACATTATACTCCATTTGCTAGATCTTTGCCCTCTCACTTAACCTATCTATATCCCTTTTTAGCTTCCTTATGTCCTCGTCATAACTTAGTTTCCTACCTATCTTTGTGTCATCAACAAATGTAGCAACCATACCTTCAGTCCCTTCATCCAAGCCATTTATATTAATTCCCTTCATCCAAGCCATTTATATTAATTGTAAAAAGTTGAGGCCCCAGCACTGATCCCTGTGGCACACCACTTGTTACATCCTCCCAACCAGAAAAAGACCTATTTATGCCTACTCTCTGTTTTCTGTTAGCTAGCCAATCTTCTATCCATGCCAATATGTTACCCCTATACCACGAGCTTTTATTTCCACAATAACCTTTGATGTGGCACTTTATCAAATGCCTTTTGGAAATTTAAGCACAGTACATCCACCAGTTCCCCTTTAGCCACGGCACATGTGACTCCTTCAAAGAACTCTAATAAATTGGTGAAACCTGATTTCCCTTTCACAATACCATGTTGACCCTGCCCGGTCGCCTTGAACTTTTCTAAGTGCCGTGGCATAACATTTTTAATAATAGCTTCTAACATTTTCCCAACAACAGATATTAAGCTAACTAGCCTACAGTTCCCTGCTTTCTGTCTCCCCCCTCTTTTCGAAAAAAGGAGTAATATTTGCTCTTTTCCAATCTAGTGGAACCTTGCTCACATTTAGGGAATTTTGGAAAGTTAAAACCAGCGCATCAGCTATATCACCAGCCACTTATTTTAAGACCCTAGGATGAAGTCCATCAGGACCCTGGGATTTGTCAGCCCGCAGCCCCAACAATTTGCTCTATACCACTTTCCTGATGATTGTAATTTTCCTGAGTTCCTCCCTCCCTTCCATTTCTTGATTTACAGCTATTTCTGGGGTGTTACTTGTATCTTCTGTGATGAAGACCGGTGCAAAATATCTGTTGAATTCATCTGCCATCTCCTTTATTTTCCATTATTAACTCTCCAGACTCACTTTCTATAGGACCAATGCTCACTTTGTTAATTCTTATTTAAATATCCATAGAAACTCTTCAATCTGTCTTTATATTTCTAACTAGTTTTCTCTCTACTCTAATTTTTCCCACCTTATTAATGTTTTTGTCATTCTTTGCTGTTCTTTATATTCTGTCCAATCTTCTGAACCACCACCTGTCCTTGCGTAATTACATGCTTTTTCTTTAAGTTTGATACTGTCTTTAACTTTCTTAGTTAATCACAGATGGTGGATCCTCCGCTTGGAATTTTTCTTTTTCATTGGAATGTATTTATTCTATGTATTCTGAAATATCCCTTTAAATATCAGCCACTGCATTCTATTGACCTATTCTTTAACCTAATTTTTCAGTTCACTTTAGCTAGCTTTGACTTCATGCTCTCATAATTGCCCTTATTTAAGTTTAAAAGGCTAGTCCTGGACCCAGTCTTCTCTCCTTCAAATGGAAAGTAAAATTCAATCATATTATGATCACTGCTACCTAAAGGTGCCTTCACAATGAGATTATCGATTAATGCTGCCTTCTTGCACAATACTAGGTCTGGTATAGGCTACTCTCTGGTTGGCTCCAGAACATGTTGTTCTAAGAAACTATTCCGAAAACATTCTATGAACTCCTCATCTATGCTACCTTTACCTTTCTGATTTTTCCAGTCTCTATGTAGATCAAAATTCCCAATGATTATCGCCGTACTTTTCTGACAAACTCCCATCATCTCTTTGATTCTCTTTCCTACCATGTAGTTACAATTAGGGGGCCTGTATAGCACTCCCGCAAATTTCTTCTTGTCTTTATTATTTCTCATTTCAGCCCAAACCGCTTCTACATCCTGGTTTACTGAATTTAGGTCATCCCTCTGTAATGTGCTAATACCATCATTAATCAACAGAGCCACCCCTCCACCTTTTCCTAATTTTCTATCCTTCCTAAATGTCACATACACTTCAATATTCAGGTCCCAATCTATGTCATCCTGTAGCATGTCTCTGGAATGGCTATCAGATTGTACTTATTTATTTCTATTTGCACTATCAGTTCATCTGATTTGTTTCAAATACTATGTGCTTTCGGTGAAGAACCTTTAGTTTTGTCCTTTTATTACTTTTGGAACATCTATCCTTATCTGCTGATTTACTCTTAGATTTGTGTACTCTGTCCCTTCCTATCATGGTCTGTTTATCATTTGCCACATTCGTACCTTTCCCTTTTGCCTTGTGATCTTTGGTTTACCACATCTTCCCAAATTTGATCCCTTGTCACCACTATTTTGTTTACCTTCCTGGTTATGCAGCTTGCAGAACACCAGCCCCAGTACATTCAGGTGTAGACCGTCCCAGTGGTACAGCCCACACTTTCCACAGTACTGGTGCCAATGCGCCAAGAACTGGAACCCACATCTCTCACACCAGTCTTTGAGCCACGCATTAATTTCTCTAATCTTATTTGCACTATGCTAATTTGCATGTGGCTCAGGTAATAATCCAGAGATTGTTAACTTTGAGGTTCTGCTTCTTAATTTGGTCCCTAGTTCCTCATACTGACTATGCACAACCTCCTCCTTCATCCTGCCTATGTCATTGGTACCTGCGTGGACCACGACAACTGAATGCTTCTCCTCCCACTGCAAGATCCTCTCCAGCCCTCAGCAAATGTCCTGAACTCTGGCACCGGGCAGGCAACACACCTGTCTGGACTCTCGCTCTTTGCTGCAGAGAACAGTGTCAATCCCCCTCACTTTACTGTCGGCTACTACCATTACATTTTTTTTTCTGTCCCCATTTAAATGGCTTCCTGTGCCACAGTGCCATGGTCAATCAGCTCATCCACCCTGCAGCCCCCATTCTCATCCAAACAAGCTGAAAGAACCTCAGACCTGTTGGACAACTTCAGAGGCTGACAATCCCTCTGGGCCCCCTTACCTGCATCAGCCGCACCCACACCCTCCTGTCCCTGACGACCTTCTAAATCGGAGTTCCTATCCTAAAGAGTGTGACTGCTACCTGGTACAAAGCATCCAGGTAACTTTCCCCCTCTCTGATGTGTTGCAGTGTTTGCAGCTCGACTTCCAGCTTTATGACTCTGAGCCAAAGCTCCTCAAGCCTCAGGCACTTGCTGCGGATGTGCTTGCCCTGGATCACATTGATATCCAGGAGCACCCACATGCTGCAGCCATGACACATCACCTGTCCTGGCATTCTTATATGTCTTAATTAACTACTTAATTATTTTATTCAATTATGTTTTATTTTATGTATTCTATTAATCCTCCCACAAATTCCTTTACTATTTTAAACATTAGGAATAGAATAGACCTTAACCACTCACCAGTTACTTGCCAAATGGCTAGCTTCTTCTCCTGTAGTAGAGCAAGAACCAGTTCCTATAGGATGAAAAAATGAGAAAAAACAATGGAACACCTCCCTCCCCTCCTCACTGAATTCCCTCAACTCTCAGAATTCTCAGCACTCCATTGAGGTTGCACTCCAGAGAATAGAGCATTCACTGATGATGAATGCATGGCTGTGGCAGGTCTTCAGACAGTAGTCTTTTCCTTGAAATGCTGCTTTGGAATTTGAAGTCTTTTTTTTTTACAATTTTTCTGTCTGTTGTCCACAGTATGATATAAGCAGGCAAAAGTTCAGTTTAGTTGAAAGAGAAAGAGAGAGGCATGCAGCTTTGTTACTGCCTTCAGCTGTCCTTTCTCTAGACTACCCCAAAAGCAAACAAGGTGTTGTAATATAAGATATTTCAAAATGGTGATCTTGATCACATGACCTCTCTATAATGATTTGGGTATTCCACAGCAGGTAATTGATTAGATCACGTCTGGACAGGCATTGACTATTGTGTTATGGCCTAGGTGATTAATGTTGTATTGTCCAAGCCATCACATCTGAATGGCCCATTTGTCACTGTGATGAGCTAGGAAGAACATGTCAATGTCTCCAATGTAGCCATTGTCTCCTCCAGATGCAATGGAATGTGGCTGTTACCATGCTGAAAAATGGTGACAGCTATTTTAAGTCTTAGACAGCCATTTTAAGTTTCAGTCCATATTTGAGATAATCCTTGGCATTGGCAAGTGTGAATTCTATAGGTAGTTTGCCTGGGCATGTCCTAATTGTAATCCACATTGGAAACTTAAGAAACTTGACTAGCTTGCAAACATCAGGTGACCTGTAGCAGCCATCTTAAATCATTGCCTTGTTTTAACAGTTGAAACTGCCTTTTAAAAATGTTCCATATGAATCCAGCAGATTAAATTAAAATGTAATATTTGACATCAAACACATCCCTGTAACACTAGGTATATGGACTACAGGAGTGAGTGGTCAATACAAACCTTACTGTTGTTCAGTGGTATGTTTTAAGAATTTAGAAAGGAACAGCACATCTCAATTTGCCAATATGTGGTATTTTATGTTGCAAGTCTTTAATCTCTTGGCTCTGACCAAAATAGGAGGAGGGAAGGATATTTATTGATCCAGAATCACATCCAGTTTACGTATCATGCTTCTGTAGGACTTGGAACATTAAGTCTCAGTTGTCACTTGCTGCTCAAACATTTGTCATCTTTTTGGCTCCTAACTTGTGCTTGTTGCCTGATACAATCTCCATGGGAATTCCATGGGAACAGGAAAAGGAAAACTTTACTGTACTAAAGTTTTCTTTACAACAGTGTTCAAAATACAAGTTTCTTAACATCATAAACACTTTAACAAATAGCATATTATATGTTACGCAGGTAACAACAATGATACATCGTATTTAAAAGCAAGCTTCATTACAAACAGTTTTATTTTGCAATCTTGTAAAACCCAATATGTTCACCTGCCGTTAAGACATTGTTATGGTCCCTTGTTCTTTAAGCTCTCGCGAGGGCATCCACAATCACATTGTTTCAACCAGCAACATGTATACTTTTTAGTGTCAATAGCTGTAAACTCTACTGAAACAGTCTTTGGTTCCTGGTTTTGAACTTTGAGGAACATCAGTGGGTTGTGGTCAGTATAATACCTCTGCCCCACTATTTGTCACATTTCACCATTAAACATTCTGTCTTGGAAACATTATAAGGCTTAACCTATAACAATCAAGTTTTAAAGTCCAACTTGCATGAGTTTTTAGAGTCCCAATTCTTTTGCAAACAAATGTTTATTTTACTATTGGTCGATTTTCTTTCAGTCCCTGCAAAACATCCTTTTTACATTTTGCACAGTCTTTACAGTTTTCCCTTGCCCTTGTTTAAAAGATTGTATCTTGGTTTTGCATTCTTGTTACTTTGTAAAATATGTACTGGATTGTGCGCTGTTTTGACCCTGGGATGGTAGGCTTGATGGGATCATACTGATTTAAACTTTAACTTTGTCAAGAACAACATTGCTGCTTGCTGGCAAACCATCTAGCTTCGGGGTCCTGGCAGCTGTGAATTCGAACCCAAAGAGAAATCCCCTGTATCGCTTCTTGCTCTCTGAATTCAGCAATTTCCTTTGTTCTCCTTTAAAGCCAGACTCTAAATTGTCAACAGAGTTTTCACTTTTTGAAACAGACTCCATACCACTCGGTTCTGTATTTATTTCCTGATCTCCATTTTCTTCTGTGTCTGCATGTTTTTTAATGTCTAAGTCTTAAAAAAAAAGTTTCAACTAGCCAAATATCCAAATTGTCCTTCATAACAATTGAATTCATCTCATTCTATTTAAATTCAAGATTATTTATAACTTTAAAGTTCTTCAATAGAATCTAACATTTAGATGTTCTTTTCCAGGAAATGCAGGTTTAACACTTCCTCTTTTTATGTGAGCAGTTCATTTATCTGTCAAGTAAAATCCTCTTTAGTTGCTTTAATTAAGGCTATGTCGATGATCAGCTAAGAAAGATTGGTACTTTTTATTCAAGAACTCATACTTTATTTTGAGTTTTTTCCATCTTGTTCTCTCTGCCTTTATCTCTTTCCTCTCTTTTTCCTATCTCTTTCCCTATCTATTTTCTCTCTTATTAATTTCTCTCTTTCTAAGTCAATCTTTCTTAGTTCAATTTATTTTTCAATTTTGGCCAGCTGTACTCAGAAAATCGGTTCTTTCTTCAATACCAAGTGCTTAGTTAATTCTTCAAACATCCTTCTTAGCTCCGTATCTTAAGTTAATTTGCACGTGCTCTGCTGCAGACTGTCAGTTGTCTTTTCTCAACTGTTTCAAGTCTGAGAGTCAGATCCTCCCTTTCAACAAAGGCTTGCGTCTCAGAGATATTCATGTTGATTTCCTAGTTCAATATAGGTAAAAAAAATGTGAAATCTTGTTTGTTTAAATGCTGGAAAGTTCCAATGAACCTGTTTCAGTCTAACTCTGCTTTTTGCTGTTTTATTTCCCTCAAGTTCCCAGCTCTAAAGATATAAATACTGTGTCAGCCCCTTGCATCTCCACCACGTCCATGTCTGTGTCTCTCTCTCTCTCTCTCTCTCTGACTGAGTTGCTCTGGGTGGCTCTGGCACAAAGGGGAAGAGAACAGATGCAACAAAGATTATCTCATGGCCTTAATTGGCCGTCCCCCCACACCTGTATAGTTCCAGTTTTAGCCATACATTCCTTCCAAGCAGATATTCAGTCCATCTCCTTCAAGCACTTAACTGATTCTCCGCAAACAGCAGACAACTCTTAGATTTCCTCGTTTTGTGTCTGTGTGCCACAGGTTGACCAACCATCCCAGATTTTCCAGGACTGTCCCGTAATATGGCCTTTTATCGCATGTCCTGGGTCATGCCTTTCTGGGACGGGTATTGTCCCGGAATCCATCAGCATTGGCTAGTCTGTGCATTTGAGCATGCAATGACCAGTCTTTGGGTTTGCGCATGCACCAGCCATTCTTTGTGTCTGTGCATGCGTCGGCCTTTTTTCTTGCACGTGTCGGCCCCAGTAATGTCGCAATTTATACATGGAGTTTATCAATGCACACTTAAAGTATCACTATCCTCTCACCCTTCTCTCAGGTTTGACAGCACCTCCAACGTTCCTGAATTTATTTCCTGATAGCTGCTCACCTGGTGTGCCACAATGCCTCCATCTTTTAATTTCCTTCCTGTGGGTAGTGCTTTCAGGTCAAAGGTTGCCAGGCCATACAGACTAGTGTTTCTTATTATCCCTTTACAAGAGATATAAACTCTTTAAAGTCCTTTTCAAACATTTTTGAAAGCAATTGCAGATTTCCCCAAACGTTTTAAAGTAAATACAAATTTTCCTAACTGTTACTGCTTCCGGGTCAAAGGCTGTCACAAGCCTTAATGAAAAATTTGACCACTCCACCAGAAGTTAGTACACATACTTGTTCAGTTAACTTGCAGCACATTGTACTACATTACTGTCCCAAACATCCTTGTAGTAGTCTTTTTTTCCTATTAATTCCTTTCTCATAGCGCACCATAAAACGAGCTGTATTTCCCAGAAAACTTAATAGGTTTTCCTTGGATACCATGTGTGTAGAGGTATCTGGCTATCTTAGTATAATTTTGCCCTTCAAGCAGTCTATGTTAGACAATGTAAAGGACTTTGTGGTTTTCTTCTTCCGACATTTAATAATCTGTTCATTTCCCATCTCTTACAGTAATCAAGAGGTAATACTAACTTTCCTGCCTTGGGTCTTATGGAAATTTTAACAGTGTTGTTATACAATAAAGGCACTTCATTTGTAGCACTGCAGTTTGTTAGCATTTCATGTTTACAGCAGCCCATCACTTTTGAATAATGACAGCAAAAACAGATGAGACTATTCGCTGTTCGATTCTTACTCTAATGTCAGCAGGAAACTGTAGAAACTAATAAATTAAAATCTGTTCATCTAATTAAAATTTAGAAATTGCTAAACACCGACATTATGAAACTTTCATTTGGGCAATGACTTGTAAACCAGTTTCTTGGTCATAGCCCTGTACACCAGCAATACTCTTTTCCAATTGAAACTCTGTCTAGTCCTGAGACTCTCAACCCACCAAATTCTAACTGTTTACACTCAAAAGCATCCCAGTCTCACTCTTGGCATAGTATATGTAGCAGTTAAGCACGTCTATTTATCTAAATTAAAAAAGTTCTCCTAAATTATTTGTGCTTTAGATCAGCTGCACTCAGTTAACTAATGTAATGCTATTTCAATGAAACACTTGATTTGTTTGTCCTTTTGCATAGTGTATCTTTTGTGGTGAAATTGTATTTTAGTTTCTATTTGACTAGCTAAAATTCATAATCTAATTGTTTTCTTTGTAGGAAACCACTGAACATCGAAGACAGGGTACGACTGGGAGCCAAGCAGCAGATTCAAGAGGAAGAAAGTTTGTTAAACGTTTAGTGGACATCAGGGAATTGAATGAACAAGCCAAAGTTATTGATGATCTAAAGTATGTTTCTGTCTGTATCTATCTATCAGTAAAAAATTCTCACATCCATCTTTAGAAAGGATCATGCTTATGAACAAGCTCATTTATATGATTGTATAATCTGGCTCCCATATTCCCAACAATAGCTCAAAATATTTGCTGCAAGTTTTGTCATTTACCATTCTTCCTTCAGTGATTAATTTCTAAAGTCCAATTCAGTTTTAACAAAATAAAAACATCAAAATTTCATATTTTATAATAATGAGATTAAATTTACCCACTTAACTATATTTTAATACTTCAATTGCAGTTTTTACTTGGAGACTTAGACTTGATATTTTTATGCAAAGTTTCACTGTTAGTTAAAGGCAAATCCGGGAGGCTTGGCATGTGCAATGCACACAATTTCTCCATGTGTCAAGAGCATTTAGCCAGCCCAACTGCTCCACTGTTTCTTCTTGGTTTCCAGCAGTATCGGTTTTGTTATTTGAAGAAAAGCTAGAAGTACTAATTTCAGAAATTTAATCAGGTAGAGTTTATCGTGCAGCTCCAAAGAAGAGTCAATCAACTCGAAACATTAACTCTGTTTCTCGCTCCACAGCTCCTGCCAGGCATGCTGAGTTTTTCCAGTACTTTCTGTTTTTAATCAGGTTTCCAGCATCTGCAGTATTTTGCTTTTATTTATGTATGTTGTTTAAATTGAAAAGGCGTATGTATGTTTCTGTGCAAGAGAGTTAAACATGTAAGTTACTTCAAGCGTTTCAAACTCGAATGATTGCAGACCATTATTGTTATTTTTAATTGATGGTTCTGGCACCTGTAGCTATTGGTTGGGAAATCACAGTCTCAGGTGCTTTGATTCTCCTCCATTTAAATTGATGGATGGAAGCTCAGGGCTGTGGGCTCACAATTTCCAAACTAATGCTGCTCTTGTTCCTTGACCTCTTTGTCCATCCAGAGAATTGCCGCTAAAGAACATTCGTTTTTACTTTGTGAAAAAATCAATTTCTGTCTTTGCATAACATTGTTTCAGTTGATATGTTTTTTTAAAATAATTTCAATACAGTTTTAATTAAACTTAAGTAAAAACTATTCATCTTTTAGTTTAGAAAGTACATCAAGCTGAGGGGGAGAGAGAGACTGGACAATCCTAATTTGTATTACTTTTTTTATTTTCTAAAAATAAATAACAAATTAGTTGAGATTTGATCTATTCTCAGACAACAGGTTCTGATTTAGCATTGCAATGTTATAGATGATTAAAAAGTCTGTAAGAGGCACGTACACACATCCCTGAACCAATCTCACCAAACATTGAATTCAGTTTTTCGAGATCTCTTAATAACTTACAGCCTGGTGCTGTTAGATCCTGGGCCTCCATTACTGTTCTGCCATACCCTCCCTCTACCCCTTCCCTTACTACTGACAAAGAGAAGGAATTTACCAATAAATCAAACCAACTATTCCACCTCCACACATATACCAAATTTCAGATTCTTACTCCAAGTTTTTGCCAAACCCTGTGTTACAGTAGGTGAGGAGGGGCCAAATGGCCCCCCCTTTTTTTAACCACCTCGTTTGTCTGCAAAAGGTTTTTTTTTGAAAAGCTATACTTGCCAATTCAATGAGTGTTTAACTGTTTATGTGCTGTGATCATAAAACAAACCAATTGGACAGCTTTTCTTGACTTTAATGGAGGTTTATTATACAAAACGATACCCGTAAAACAACAAAGTATGCTGCAACTTTTGTGCTCGTGTGAGTACACACGCACACAAATATAGATTACAGAATGGGAAGGGTAGATTTACTAAATAAATCGATATACGTTTGGTGACTCAGCTGGTTTCAGGAAGAATTCTGTGGTTTTGTGCTTTCCCTCAGTAGTCCTGTTGCACTATGGAGAGTAAAGAGATGCAAGTTAGATAGCCATCTCTGTTGCGAGCTCAAGTAACACTGTTTATGTTTAAAAAAGTCTCTGTTTTTAAAAGTTAAGTTTGGTTTTCCAGCCGGTGGATTAAAAATCATTAAGATAAAAGCAAAATACTGCAGATGCTGGAAATCTGGAACAAAAACATAAAATGCTGGAAAAACTCAGCAGGTCTAACAGCATCTGTGAAGAGAAAAGAAAACAGAGTTAACATTTCGAGTCCGTATGACTGAAGAAGAGTCATACAGTCTTGAAACATTAACTCCTGGTATTTTTCTTTCTCTCCACAGATGCTGTTACACCTGCTAAGATTTTCCAGCATTTTCTGTTTTTGATTAAAAATCATTATTTGGCAGAAAGTATGTTTTCATGACACCGGGTTCCCATTCCTTAGTAGTGTCAGTCCAGGACACCTTTACCCCTGTTCTGTTGAATTCCAGGAGCCCCAAACTAGATCTGCCAAACATCAGGACTACTTCATAAAATACTGGGCAATCATGGAAGTGAATCCCCAAAGCACTCTTTAAAACCTCAATGTATCACATTTAAAAGGCAGAATTGATCTCTTGCATTACCTGTTAATCAATGACGTTGATGTGAGGCGTTACATAATAAAACACCCCGATTGTTATGAAACAACATATAGATGTAGTCATCTTAAGCAACAATCCAGGGTCATTTTTAACTTTGCTTTCAAGGCTATAACCTGCTGGAGCAGATCACTATTCCATTGTAGAGCCCACTGGATTAATAAGGAGGGTCCTATAATGGATGAGGAGGGAAAGAGAGAAACACAGACTGGAAGAGGGATAGCAAGAGAAACAAAAACTGCTGAGCGCGAGGGAAAGTGAGAGAGAAACAACTGGGGGAGGGAGCGAGAGAAAAATTGGCAGAGCAATGGAGAGAGAGAGAGAAAGTGGGGAAGCAAGAGACAAACAGGAGAGAGTGAGGATCACCAACTGGGGAGAGAGAACAACACAAGATGTAGTGAGGCGAGCTCATATCGGCCTATGGCGTTACATTGTTGTATAGTGTATTTTATCATGGGCTGTTTTGATGATTCTCCTTGAGGACTGAGCCTCACATCCCTAAAATTGGGCTTTAGTGTGGAGTGTGTGAGTCAGTGAATTGAATCAGTTTTACTTTTGTTTTACTTTGTATAACTTGAAGTGCATTGTGGGCAAGTGTCATGTGATCAAGCATCATGTGAGCTATCACATGATTGTACTTCATTGTAAATAGGTGTGTTTATTTAAAGAGAAGTTCATCAGATCCTATTTGGAATTTGAATTTGCCCAGTACTTCACCCCTAATTTATCAAATTAGGAGAGCTAAATCTAATTCAGAAAGAAATGTACCAAAGCTACATAGTTATAATGAGAGCATATGAATAAAAAGTGATGGGAGAAACTCTGAATTGTCCAATGGCAATTTTATCATTCATTCATATTGAAGCAAAAGCTTACCATTGGATGATTTGTTTTTAAATTTATAAAAGGAACAAAAAATAAAAATTGCACTGCAATTCAAAACTCATCCTTATGTCCTCATTATTGAAAAATAACTTACTATGATGTGTATAATTTTTTTCTAACTTAGTAAAATCCTTTAATAGAATATGCAAAAGCACAAAAATGCCTGGTAAGATGGTAGGAAATTTTCCTGATTCATTACTTGGACAGTCAGCAGATAGAGCAAATCGTCCCCTGAGATTGCCAGCTTTGGTTTGATATATTCCTGGAGATGCAATCATATGACATTTGATGAAATGGCGGTCCATCAATTAATAAAAACAGAAAATTCTGAAAATACTCAGCATTGTCTGATGAAAGGTCATCAACTTGAAAGGTTAACTCTGTTTCTCTCTCCACAGATGCTGCCCAATCTGCTGGGTATTTTCAGCATTTTTTGTTTTATTTCAGATTTCCAGCATCTGGAATACTTGCTTTTGTCTGTAGAATTATGTGGTGTTTATCTTGAAAAATGTTGTTCAACTTATCCAAGTTAATAAAACGTTTGCATTTTTATAGAAAACTTGGTGCCAGTGAAGGAACAATAAACCAAGAAATTCAGCGTTATCAACAGCTAGAATCTGTTGCTGTTAATGACATCCGTCGAGATGTTCGGAAAAAACTACGCCGATCCAGTATGAGGGTGAGCAAGTTATTTACTAGTGCAAATTCACTATATTTTTCCCTCAAACGTAGCATGATCTTTCTGGGAATGTTTTGGGTAAATCTTGTTTTTCTGTATTTGTAAAGAAAACTATATGATAGCCGAAGTTATATATTTGGTATTCTTGTCATGGCATTGTGTTGTAATTTGTATCCTCTGCTCTGTGATTCAATGATCTATGGACTTTGTTATGTTTGCTTTTGTCACTTATGGAGACACAACTGTGATTCTGCAGGCCCTCCCATTTTAAAAGGTTAATCCAATGAGGTTGCAGTCTCTACTTAGCTAAATATGAATGAGCTCAGTGTAGCCCTAGCAATGCCTGAAGCATAAAGATACACTTTGGTGGAATTGGTAGCTGTACTTTCAGAATTGTAGATTGACCTTATCTGATGTCAAAATAATATGGAACAATTTTGAATTCAGAAGTTGCTTCATTGCATATCACTTTTCATGAATACTGTGTAATATTAGAATTGTTTCTTAATTGGGGGTTCAATAAGAACATCTAGAATAAATAAATATGCCACTAATAGCTCACTAGATATTTCTGCTAGCCAGATAATTGAAAATTATTTTAGCACTCCTTTGTGAGATACTACCAAGATTATTAGGGAGGAACATGTTCAAAGACATCAAACTTGAAAGTACTTAGGCTCCTCTAGACACCACAGAGTTCTGTTTACTTGGTTTCCTGTAGATTATCCTAATTTTTAAATGCAAGGTATGGGAAGTCTCCCATTCAAAATAATGCTGAACACTTTGAGGGAACAAAAACCCCAAACATTTAAATGAAAAATGTATTCAATCAACAATTTTCAGGTGCCTTAATGATATGAATGGAGAATGAGAAACCAAGATAGAAAATAATACATTTCAAAATTGTCAAATATTAAGAACTAAATTTTTTGGTTTGAAGATCGGGTTGGGCAGTGTCTGTACAGATAACTGTTATAATTGTGCCCTTGTAATTGATATTGGTCAGATCAGCTGAGCCAGTGATCACTGAGTCATAGGGACTGAAAGCAATTTGATGTTGTCATAATTCCATAGATTAGATAAGGAAACGGTGTGAGGCATGCTGAAAACTTGAGAGTCTGTGGTTAGAACTTATTGTCATATGAGTTCAGGCCCTGGTGCAATATATTTTCTTGAAATAAAGCAAATTGAAGGATGAGTTCAACAACATTATTGGCAGAGCCTTAGGAGCCCATTAATTAATGGCATGAAACGGTGAGAAGAAAATAATAACTTGCAAAAATTGGCTGATTTTAAAATAAAACTCTCTTATTGGCCTTCTGATCACCACTAAGTGTTATATTTTGCTGAAAAGAGAGACAATGCTGAAGTTTTTTGTCTTGCACATCAGGACAGAGGCAACAATGTCAAATTTCAAATGATCACAACAATTTATAATACAGGAGAAAAGGGGTACTAAATGGTTGACAAGTCGACTTTGATTGGCTGAGGCATTGCTGTGGAGAAAGCAACGGGTAACTATAGGCTCCCCAAGCTCCTGGGTAATTCAACTCAAGTGCAAGGTTTGAACATATTCCTTTTGTTTGCAGCGAACAGGTTCCTACGTATGAATGTATATCTCTTCTAGCAAGCATAAACGAGCCACATTACGAGCTTGAATGATTATCTTTTAAGTTGGCTGTTAGTGTAGCTATTAGCGCACTCAGCATTGTTCAGCTAGTGCCGCCAATCATAGAATCACATCTACCAGTAGACGTTTTGTTTTGAGTTTTGCAAGTGCAGGCTGATTGAAGAGTCATGCGGACTCGAAACGTTAACTGTGCTCCTTCCCACAGATGCTGCCAGACCTGCTGAGTTTTTCCAAGTATTTTTGTTTTTGTCTTTGATCTCCAGCATCCGTAGTTTTTTGCTTTTTTTTTGTGATACTCCACCATTTCAGGGTAATTTGAGGTAGACGGGCACTTTTTAGGTCTGAAAGTGGCAGTATTTTGCAAGTTTGTGCAATACACAGCAGACAATGATCCAAACAGGACAGCCATTATCCCGCAAGATAACCAATATTCTCTCCTATTCTGTCACTCAGCCAATTTCGTATTCATTTTGGTACTGTTCCTTTTATTCCATGAGCTCAAGCTTTGCTCACAAGTCTGCTGTCTGGCACTTTATCAAATGCCTTTTGAAGTCCATGTGCACCACATCAATGGCGTTACCTTCACCAACCCTCTCTGTTACCTCATCAAATAACTCAATCAAGCTAGTTAAACAGAATTGGCCCTTAGCAAATCAATGCTGGCTTTCCTTAACTCATCTGCATTTGCCCAAGTGACTATTAATTTTGTCCCAAATGATCATTTTTAGATATCTCTACACCACTAAGTTTAAACTAACTAGCCTGTAATTGCTGGGCTTATCCTTACACTCTTCTTTGAATAAGGTTGTGACATTTACAATACTCCAGTTCTCTGGCATCATCCCTAAATCTAAGAACGTCTGGAAAATTTGTGACTCCACAATTTCCACACTCCTTTCAGTATCCTTGGAAGTGTATCATTTGGTCCTGGTGCTTTTTCAACTTTAAGTACAGACAGCCCATCCAATACCACCTCCTTATCATTTTTAAACATTTCTATTGTCTGAACAAGCCCCTCTTTCAGCTTGACCTGGGCAGCATCATCTTCCTTGCTAAAGACAGATGCAAGGCATTTATTTCATACCTCAGACAAGTCCCCTGCCTCCATGTGTAAATCCCCTTTTTGGTCTCTAATCGGCCCCACTCCTCTGTTTACCACCCTTCTCCTTTTATGTGCTTACAGAAGACTTTTTCGATTCCTTTTGAAGTTAGCTGCCAGTCTCTTTTCACAGTCTCTCTTTTATTTGCTCTTTCAATTCCCATCTGAACCTTCTATAAACAACCTGGTTCTCAGTGTATTATCCACCTGACATCTGTCATAAGTATACTTTTTCTTCTTCATCTTAATCTTTAGTGGTAGTAGTGATAGGGTAGAGAGGGGCATGAGTTCCTCGTGTGTGTTCAGGAGAATTTACTACAGAAGTGTTTCCAGTCCTTCGAGAAAGGAAGCCGCATTGCTGTACCTGGTTCTTGGGAATGAGGTGGACCAAGTGGGTCAAGTGTCAGTAGGAGAACATTTAGGGGACAGTGGTGATCCTGGGAGTTCTGGATTTGTTTGCCCAATCTTTCCCCTTTGTGAGAATATACTGTTACTGTGATGGAACTAGTTCTTCTTTAAATATGGCCCATTCTTCAGTTACAGTTTTGTCTGCCAACCTTTGACTCCAATTTATCTATGTCGGATCCATTCTTACCCCGTTGAAGTTGGCTTTTACCCCAATTAATTATTCTTACTCTGGATTTGTTTGTCCTTTTCCATAGCCAACCTAAACCTTAAGATACAATGACCACTGTCCCCTAAATGTTCTCCTACTAACACCTGACCCACTTGGTCCACCTCATTCCCAAGAACCAGGTACAGCAATGCGGCTTCCTTTCTCGAAGGACTGGAAACACTTCTGTAGTAAATTCTCCTGAACACACACGAGGAACTCATGCCCCTCTCTACCCTATCACTACTACTATTCATGCATTCACATACATGCAGTGCAACCCTAATTTAGATATTATTACTTTTCCTCTTACTCTGAACCCACCTAATACCTTACTATTTCTTACCCTGGTTCTATCTGTCTCCTGCAGTATTCTGTGCAGGTTGATATTCCTCTCTAATCATACTTCTGGTTCCCACACCCCTGCCAACTTAGTTTAAACCCTCCCCTATAGTGGTAGCAAACCCCATCTCAAGGAAAACAGCAAAATACTGCAGATGCTGGAAATCTGAAACAAAAACAGAAAATGCTGGAAAAACTCAGCAGGTCTAACAGCATCTGTAGAGAGGAAAAAAAACAGCGTTAACGTTTTGAGTCCGCATGACTATCTTCATCACTCTGATCAATATAGTCAATACTGAGGAGGACTGCAACAAATTAGAAGGATATTAAGAAACTTGCAGAATGGGCAAATAATTGACAAATGAAGTTCAGTACAATTAAATAAGAGGTAGTACAAGTTGATAGGAAGAATAGGGATATCCCTTATTAATTGGAAGGTGTGAGTCTAAGTGGGTTGTGGAACAATGGGATCTTGGAGTACAAACACCAGTCAATTAAAGTTACACCACAGGTAATCAAGACCATTTTTAAAAAAAAGCAAAGCAAGCATTGGGCTTTATTTCAAGAGGGATAAAATTGAAAAATAGGAAGGTTACGCTGAACCCTTTAACAAACCTTAGTTAGACCTCAGAGTACTGTGCGAAGTTCTGGTCACCATAAGAACATGAGAAATAGCAGCAGGTGTAGGCCATTTGGCCCCTCAAGCCTGCCCCACCATTCAATACGATCCTGGCTAATCTGCTCCAGGCCTCAACTCCTCTTTCATGCCAACTCCTTTATCATGCCAGCTCCTCATAGCCTTCAACTCCTGATATTTCAAAAATCTATCTACCGCATCTTTTAAATACTTTCAGTGATCTAGCCTCCACAACTCTCTGGGGTAGGAAATTCCAGACATTCACTACTCTAAGAGAAGAAATTCCTTCGCACCTCTGTTTTAAATGAGTGAACCCTTATTCTGTAACAATGTCCCCTAGTTCGAGATTCCCCCATTAGTGGAAACATCTTCTCAACATCTACTCTGTTAAGCCCCCTCAGAATCTTGTATGTTTCAATAAGATCACCCCTTTTTTAAACTCTAATGAATAAAGGCCTAACCTGTTTAGCCGTTCTTGATAAGTCAAACCCTTCATCCTAGGAATCAGCCTAGTGAATCTCTTTTGAACTGCCTCCAATGCCAATATTTCCTTTCTTAAATATAGGGACCAAAACTGTACACAGCATTCCAGGTACGGCCTCACCAACACCCTGTACAGTTGTAACAATACTTCCCTATTTTAAAACTCCAACCTCCTAACAATACAGACCAAAATTCCATTTGCCTTCTTAATTACTTGCTGCACCTGCATGCTAACTTTTTGTGTTTCATGCACAAGAACACCCAGATCCCTCTGTGCTACACTTTTTTTGGAATCTCTCACCATTTAAATAATAGTCTGCCTTTTGATTCTTCCTACCAAAGTGCATGACCTCACACTTTCCTACATTAAACTCCATCTGCCAAGTTTTTGCCATTCACTCAACCTGTCTATATCCTTTTGCAGATTCCTTATGTCCTCATCACAACATGCCCTTCCACCTATTTTTGTATCGTCAGCAAATTTGGATATATGACACTCTGTCCTCTCTAAGTCATTTATAAAGAGAGCAAATAATTGAAGCTCTAGGACTGATCCTTGTGGCACTCCATTAGTTACGTCTTTCCAATCTGAAAAAGACCCATTAATCCTGACTCTCTGTCTTCTGTGTTAACGAATCCTCAATTCATGCTAATGCATTACCCCCAATACCATGAGCTTCTATCTTGTGCAATAACCTTTTATGTGGCACCTTTCGAATGACTTCTGGAAATCCAAATACTCAACATCTACCAGTTCTCCTTTATCAACTCTGCTTGTTATATCCTCAAAGAGTTCTAGCAAATTTGCCAAACATGATTTCCCTTTCACAAAACTATGTTGACTCTGTTTAATTATGTTAAGCTTTTCTAAATGCCCTGCTATTTCTTCCTTAATAATGGACTCTAGCATTTTCCCAACTACACATGTTAGGCTGTCTGGCCTGTAGTTTCCTGCTCTTTGTCTCCCTCCCTTCTTAAACAAGAGCGTCACATTAGCAATTTACCAATCCGCTGGGACCCTCCTGGAATCCAGCGAGTTCTGGAATATTTCGACTAGTGCCTCCATTGTCTCTGCAGCCACTTCCTTTGGATGCAGGTCATCAGGCCCTGGCAATGTGTCTGCCTTTAGTCCCAATAGTTTAGTCCCATTATTTTGCCAAATACTTTGTCCCTCATGATAGAGACTGTTGTAAGATCTTTCCTCCCATTAGTTCCTTGCTTATCTGATCTCTTTGGGTGCTTATAGTGCCCTCCACCATGAAGACTGATGCAAGATATTGGTTTAAGTTATCTGCCATTTCCCTGTCCCCCATTATCAATTCTCCAGTCGCATCCTCCAAGGGTCCCAAACTCACTTTAGCCACTCTCTTTTTATACACCCATAGAAGCTCTTGCTGTTTGTTTTAATATTTCTTGCCAATTTACTTTCGTAATCGACTTTCTCCCTCTTTATTAGCTTTTTAGTCATCCGCTGCTGATTCCTAAAAAAAAAAATCCCAATCCTCTGGCCTACCACTAATTTTCCTCACTTTGTATTCCTTAGTTTTTGATTGGATACTCTCCTTGACCACATTTGTTAACTACAGGTGATTCATCTTTCTCATCGAGTCCTTCTTTTTGACTAGGATAAATTTTTGTTGAGCGTTATGAAATAGCTGCTTAAATGTCTGGCACTTCTCATCCACTGACCTTCCCCCTTAGTCTATTTTCCCAGCCCACTTTAGATAACTCTTTCTTCATACCTCTGTAATTGCCAGTATTTAAGTTGAGGACACTGGTTTGAGACCCGAGTTGCTCGCCCTCATTTGAATTTGAAATTCTCCCAAGTTGTGATCGCTGCCCCCTAGAGGATCCTTAACTATGATATCTCTTGTTAATCTGACCTCATTACACATTACTAGATCGAGATCACCACATTGTAAAAACTGGAGAAGTGACAGGAGAAGATTTACAAGGCCTTTTGCTCAAAATAAGAAGACTTGAGGAGTGATCTCATAAAGGTCTTTAAAATTCTGAAAGCTTTTGATAGACTGGATAGAGAAAGAATGTTTCCACTTGTGGGGAAGAGCATAGCTAGAGGTCAATATAAGATTGTCACCAAGGTATCGAAAAAAAATTTAGAAGAAACTTCTTTACCCAAAGAGAGGTGAGAATGTAGCACTCGCAACCAAAGAGCGTGGTTGCAGGGAATAATATAGATGTGTTTAAGGGGAAGCTGGACAAGCGTATGAGGGAGCAGGTATTAGAAAGTTACAATGATAGACTTAAATGAAAAAGACAGGAGGCTCAAGTGGAAACACCAGCATAGTCTGGTTGAGCCAAATGGCTTGTTTCTGTACCATATACTTTCTAATTCTAGGCATTGTATGGGGGAATAGGCATGTGCAGATGTATTGTCTACTCCTGCTCCTACTTTTTATATTCTTAGCTGCCTACCTTATGGTGCGGTAGGGGCACTGTGCAGTACATGGACTGCTGCGGTTCAAGAAGGTGGCTCGCAACCACCTTCTCAAGTTAATTAGAGATGGAAAATAAGTGCTGACCTTGCTAGCATTGCCCACGTTGTATGAACAAATTAAAACAAGCCTGCAAGACTGCCTCTATTAGGAAAAAGTGGACTGATGGCATACCGGAGGGATTCAAATAGGGAGGCTTAGAAGCAAAAATTAGGAGTTAATGACAAATTACATATACATACGTAAATTGTGTACCTTAAAAGGCATTGTATGTAAGCTTATTGTGTTGCAAATTTTAAACTTAATTAAGAACTGTATTAACAATAAAAAATGAAGAGTAGGATTGTTTTAGATTGAGCTAATAATGCTACTCAATGTCAATGATCTAATACAGTAGAAGTGTGAACAGAATTCATTCATAAAAACTAATTACAATATATTGCTAAAGCTTGGCCTCATGCAGTTGAGTGTATTTTTTATTTTGATGCATTTCCAACATCTAAGAAAATTTATGGTTTGTACAGGCAGCGTCTCTTAAAGATAAATGGGGTCTAGGCTATAAGCCCAGCTATAACAGATCAAAAAGTATCTCAGCCTCTGGAAGACCACCTTTGAGAAGACTGGAAAGGACAAGGTGACGTATTTTTACTGTTAAAATTACAGTTTTTGTACTCTTGTGACATCAAGAAGGACTCTGAATTTTTTATATCCCATCCGATGAATTCTGTTTTCAAGTACAATCGCTGTTGTTATGCAGGCAAGCAGAGCAGTAGTTTTGCACATGGCATAAACCTGTAAACTGTAGTGAGATGAATGAGCAATTAATCTGCCTTTGTTGGTGAGGTTACAGAAAGAATGTGGCCAGGAACCTGGGATATATCCCTATTTTTCGAATAATGCCTTGGGCTGTATTCACTTGAACCACCAAAACAGCCAGGCAGGACAGATCTTTAACACCTCAAGCGCAATGTTGGCAATGAAGTATTGCTTTAAAAATATTGTACTGAAGCTTTGGAGCCAGACTTGATCTCACCACATTCTGACTGGAAGGCAATGGTGCTACCAACTGGACCGCATTGATATCTGTCCTATACTTAGAAGAATATGTATTTGCGTAAAGGAATGTGCTTAAATTAATGAAGTATTTTTGTCAAATTGCATTGATTATTTATTAATTAACCAGTACTATTAATATAGTCAGGAATTATTTGTGGCACACCTACCCCTAAAATGTGGGCTACTACAGATATGCTGCTCCATGCCTCTTCATCGTTTTGAATTCACAATCTGCCAGATCTGAAATATTCAGGAAAGAAACAGTGTTGACTAAAGGAAGAAAAATTAAATTCCATGTTTAAATAAAAATCTACAGTTGCTTTATAGTATGTGAGTGGCCCTCAAATGAGCCACTGCACAACATTAGGACTATTGTCAAAAGGTCAGTAATAGTGTATCATTAACTGTAAAGATTCTTTTGGAAAATCAATGAAACTTTATTGGATTGCAGCTTTGAAATAATAACTTGTTAATGCATTTATTGAAATAATAAAGAAAAAAAATCTCATACCAGCATGTTAAACATTTATGTGTGAATATCACAAACTGTAATTTCAAGGCCTATACTTCAGATTAGGGTGACCAGATTTTCAAAATTCAAAACTGGGACACATTGAAAGGCCTTGGGAAGGTAGGCTCAATGATGTTGGGTGGCCAATAGCAGGAGTTTGGGGGAGGGACATTTGAAGGTCAGAGGTCATGTGACATTTCCTGAGCATGTCCAGCCAGGTTTGACAACCTCCAATTATTGAAGATATTAGTTACACACCGCAGATTTTTGTTTCAGTGACATCTCTGCCTCATTTAAAAAAAAACGAACCAAGGCTTCATTTGTCACTAGATCCCAGAATCCTCCATTCCACTGTAACTTTACTATGCAAATGCAAAAGACCAATCTCCATTTATAAGCCTCATTTATTTTCATACGATGGCTTCTAACAATAATATGGATGTTTTGTGGATCTTTTGAGGAAGAGAGTGATGATGGTCTGACAACACAGGTATTGAAAGAGTCGGGCTGAGTGTTGTGAACATACTTGTTTTCACTCACTTAGCCTTCAGTGGATGCTTCCACCAGACAGCATTCAGATGAGAATTATTATTACAGATGAGAAAGGCCCTTTAGTCCATTTAAATTCATCCATGTCAGTGAGTATGTTTTTGGTGGTGTTGGTTTAAGAAGGAGTATTGGCTTGGTCATAGGAATGTACAAGACTAGCATAGACCATTATGTCCACTGGTTAGGACTCAGTTAGAGCTGAGAATGGCCACCTTTGATGGATTCAATTCTGGGCACCACACCACACTTTAGGAAAGGTGCCTGGGCTACAGAGAAGCTGCAGCAGAGATTTACTAGACTGATAAAGGAATTAAAGACTTCAGGCTTATGGAGAAGCTGTTACTGTCATCCTTTTTGAGGGATGCTTGGTAGGGGTGTCCTAATCATGAAGGGTTTTGGTGGAGCAAATGAGGAGAAACTGAGTGAATTTTCTGATCCTGCTGGCAGCAGGCGTGATAGGTGGCGTGCATGGAAAATATGGCGTGACCTGCTTCACGACGGCATGAAGGCAAGTAGCAATCGTGTGCTCAGCCCAACAGTGGCGGGCTGCGTTTCCTGCCATCGGTTGGCGGGGAGCTAATTGTAATACATCAGCATATAATCAAAAGGCCATATCGCCAGGCTCTTGGAACCCCGCCATATTGTCTGTCCAAGTCAGTGGGAAAGCACGTGTTTCACAACACGCAGGCAATGTGTGCACTTGGCGGCCTTCACCTTGGGGAAATTGAGGTGAGTGAGCAGCAGCATTCTCCACAGCTCACCTATTGTTTGCAGGCCTCAGGGGTTGGGGGCAACTGATGCCTGGCCCTGGAGGTGACTGCAGAGGGGGGTGAGAGGTGTCCGGGGGCAAGTGCTGGCCAGCCTTGGAGGCGACTGTTGTCGGGTGGGTGGGTAGGGTGGGGGGGGAGGGGGGGTGCCGTGGTGTCAAGTGCTGCCCTGGCGCTGCATCCTTTGCACAGGCAATCAAGGTGAGGGGCAGGGTAAGCGAGGGAAGTGACCACACCTTAGGGACACCTGTATAAACTGACCATGCCTCCGCAACTGAGATCAGGCACAACAGTGATACGATTGGGGTTGGGCTCCTAGCTTCCCTGCCCATGCAAGCAATGTGGAGATACCAAAAGGTCACCAAGCGCTCCATACCTTACACCCACCCTCTGCACAGACTTAGAATCTGCCAGCCTTTATTGGACCCTGGAGCAGTTGGACTGCACACGTTGTACAATCTCATCACCAACACTGGCCATGTAGCAGTCACTGCTGGAGGCGCTCACAACTCCTTGCAATCTCAGGGTCCCGGTTTGGACCAGTGTTCCCCATGTCACAGGTTGACAGAGCAGCCATGCAGCGCACTCATCTCTGGCCATCCGAGGGGGTGAGCACTCTCTGGGAAGAATTAAGGGGCAGTCACACAGGGCCAGGAAAGGTGCCAGGTACAGCTATGACAATTACGTCTTTCTCTCTCTTTTTCTGAAGCTGCAGGATCATGGATCCTGGTGACCTAGCTGTATGCCTGATGGCCAACAGAGACTGTAGAAAACTGAGGCAAGAGCGACTGAGGCTCCTGGTTGTCCCAAAGTCAGGAGCAACACATGAAGAAGGAGCAGCAGAGGCTCCCGCACACGCTGCCCAGAAGTGACAGCGAGCTGTGGCTGGCCGGCGCCTAGCGACACCCAGGGTCTACAGACGCCGCCTGCCATTCCTGCAGATGACTGAGAACCAGTGTCACTGACTACTGCGCATGCCTAGGGACCCGGTGGCTCACATCTGCCACTTACTGCAGGACTTGGTGCCAAGGGGACATGGAGGGCATCCACTGCCAGTGGCTGTGAAAGTGACCGCGGTGCTCAATTTCTATGCTAGTGGCTCCTTTCAGGGTTCCACAGGTGACCTCTGGGATTTCACAACCCGCCATGAGGTCATGGATGCCATCTTCTCCATGGCACACAACTTTGTGCATTTTGCCCAGGACCGGGACAGCCAGGATGCAAGGGCCCAGGGTTTGCCCTGACCTTGGGATTCCCACAGGTGCAGGGTGTGATTGACTGTACTCATATGGCGCTACACTCAGTGGACTTCATCAACCATAAGGGCTTCCACTCAACTCAACTTGCGGTTGGTATGCGGCCACCATAAACACATCCTGTAGGTGTGCACATGGTTTCCAGGGAGTGTGCACAACACCTGCATCCCGAGTTGCTCGCAGATCTCTGCAGTCTTCCAGGGTCCACAGAGGCTGCAGCTGATGACACCCATGCGGCAGCCTCAGACTGCAGCAGAGTGACACTATAATGAGGCTCATGCAGCAGCTCACAACTTGGTGGAGCAGACCATTGAGATGCTGAAGATGAGGTTCTGGCATTTGGACTGGTCTGGTGGCACCCTGCAATACAGTCCACAGAGGATGTCACACGTCGTCGTCTGCTGCGCCATTTACAACCTAGTGCTGCAACAGAGAGAGGAGCTGGCTGAGGAGAAGATGGAGGAGCTGCACATCTCATCCGTTGAGGAGGACGCTGACAGGGATGAGGGTGAGGGAGTCCCTGATGGTGACAATGATGGGGATGAGGCTCTTGCATTGGCTAGACAAGGTGCACTTGGGAGGCCCTCTTATCTGCCAGATTTGTGGAGGATGATGATGACACGCAGTGAGGTGTTCCCATAGATCTTCACATCGCAATTGTGAACGTTTGACTCCAGTCTGGCTTATGGCAGCGCCAATAACCTCTGTGAGAATTCTCCTATCATGGAGATGCGATGGAGGCCCTAATAGTCGCTCGATCACAGGAGGATGATGACAACATGCAATGAGGACACCCCATAGATCTTCACATAGCCTCTGAGAATGTCTGACTCCCGTCTGGCTGAGGGCAGCTCGCTTGCGCTCCATGATCAAGGCCATCTCATGGATGGCAGCCATGAAACACATCTGATGCTGAGTCTGCCTTCAGCACCTCAGCCCTTCAGGAGTTGGTACAGAGCACAACTGGTCGCAGATACTGGTGCAATGGGGGCTGGCCCCACCTTAAAGATGCTGAGAGCACATAGAGAATGAGAGAACCCTGTAGTGCCTGTCCACCTCATTCTGGCAGCAATGACCAGCACCGCTGAGGTGCAGGTATCAGGTGCTGGATCCTCACTTGGTACAGCAGTGTCGACCTCACTGTCAGCAGTGGGATCCCGATCATCACCAGCCTGCCAAATGGCTCTGTTTTCAAATTCTGTCGCAATTTTGATCTCTGGCATCCCTCCACCTGTCTGCGACCTTTCCCTTCTGTTGTGTGACAGTTTGTCCTGCATGGATAGAGATAGGGAGAGTGTATCAGGATGCCTGCTGGGCCAGATGATGAGTATGCCTGGCCCGCGTGGGTGGTGAGTGGTCCCATGGACTGGTTGAGGACAATGAAGGGGTGTGTCTTAAGGAGTGAATGGCTATGTCCCTTGCACTGGCAGTGAGTGAGGGCCCTGTGGATGTGTGATGGGTTTGTGAGTGAGAGAGTTGGGAGTGATGAAAAGAGTGACTTACCCTGGTGGAATGGAGGCGATCGTCCATCCTTTTGTGGAACTGGGTGACTGTCCTCCTCTGCAGGGTGTTTGCCCTGACCACCACCGCTACCGCCTCCCAAGCCGGGTTGGTGAATTTGCTGCTCATCCTATGGCCAGAGCAGGGGTAGATCAAATCCTGTCGGGTCTCTACAGCATCCAGTAGTCGCTCGAGGGACTCATCGTTGAAGCAGGGGTGCTGCAGTCGTTTTGCCTTTGCTGGCCATGTCTCCTGGGCAGCGGTGGTGAGCTGGTGGTGATGAGCGCTTTGCTGGCGGCTGCCTTTTAAAGATGGTGGCCAGTGTGATGCAACAGTGGGGTGATGGCGAGCGGGCGAACAAGAGCCTGCCCGCCATGGAAACTACGTGTTTCCCAGGAATGAATAAATAATGAGGTGGGCTCAGGAAGATACGCCATGAAAACCCGCCATTTTCGTCTGCAGGTAGGACTCCGTTTTACCTGCCTGCTACAGCACTTAGTGCAATTCTAGGAAAATTCCACCTACTGTTTCTAGTGGCAAGGGAGTTGATAACCTGAGGGCACAGAATTAAGGTAATTGGTAAAAGAATCAAAAGTGACGAGAGGAAAAAAAATCACGCACAGATTTGTAATGATCTGGAATGCACTACTTGAAAAGGTGATGGCTGCATATTCAATAGCAACTTTCAAAAGGGAATTGGATAATTACTTGAAGAGAAAGACGGGAAAGAGCAGGGGAGTGGGATATAATTGCATAGCCCTCTAAAGATTTGGCGCAGAATAAATGGGCTAATGGTGTTACCTGTGCTGTTATTAGCTTATGATTCTTCATTTTATGATGGGAGGCAAAAATTCTGAATAAGTATTAAAGCTTTCAGTGAATTGCTGTCAATATTAACACTATTAACATATACCAGCACTCATCTGTGATCTGCCTCTTTCTCAGCTCACTGCCTGCTTTTGTATTGGGACTGGATTGTCTATGAATCATTAGTGATCCTTAAAAATCATGTTAGGAACATCTGAATGAAATAGTGGAACAAAAACATAATTTGTACTGGAAGAGTGACCTCTGGCCAGAACCTTTTCCAATTACCGAGCTTTTTGAGGTAGTTGGTGGCTTTAGAGATTATTTTTTTAACAAAGAATGGTTGAAGTAGGTTTTTTTTTAATGTATATGTGTGTGTGTGTAAAGAGGTAGCCAGGTTGCAATCTCTGAGACATAGCAAAAACAGTATAAAACCATGGATGTTGAAAGCCCCCTTTCAGTTGAAACCCCACCCTTCTCTCCCACCTCCTCTAAAAGCTTAGGAGAATCAATGTAATCACAAGGCAAAAGTTACTGAACATTCTGCCTCTAATGTAGAATCTGACCACTGGGTCCTGCAGATCTTGCTCACCAGCACAACTAAAGATAAAATACGCTTGCACGGATGCTGCAATATCTATATCTGCAGATACGCATGCCAGAACCACTTTCCAGAGTCAATTAAAAGCTTGTTTATATATGTAGATATTTCAGTATATGTATTTTATTTTTAATTGTAATGGTGAGCGTGATCTGCAGGAACCAGTGTTTGGACAATCTAGTAGAGAACAGTGTGTTCAATAACTCGGTACACAGAACAATCCAGTGCAGCCCCGGTGAACAGAGCCTCTCTATCCCAGCTCATTGGCTTTGCCTGAGTAGCAAGTTCCTGGTTTCAATCTTGCAGCCTTTTGCCTCCAAAACTTCAGGGACAAGCTTACGCCTCTCCCAAGTTATGAGGCGTGCATTCACCTCAAGTGACTCAAAAGCTAGAAACAAACAAACATACCTCAAGTGAGTAGGTTAAAAAAGTTATGGGGGTGGGGGTGGCTTCAGCAGATCTGAAAACCCGGACATTTGAGCAACCTGAAGAAAACTGTTGGGATGCTGGGGTGCTTAGTAAACAATCCAGATGTCCCAGCCAAACTGGCACATCTGGTCATTGTACTAATGCTTTTAGTGTCATATTGTACAGCCTTGAGCATGTGGAGATTTCGGCCTGGTTCAGTTTGAAATATCCTTTGTTTAAAATGAAAAAGTCAATTGTATGTAAGCCTGTCTAGTCATGAATTTGTGGTGAATTCATGCATTCGTATTGATTTATGTGACATAATCCTAATTGTTATTTCAAGTTGTTTTCAGTTGGAATATATAATCTATTCATTGTGTTGCTCATTGATATCACGTTCACATGAGTTTTTCTTTAGTTCTAGAGTTGGTGAGGCAGAAGACCCTAATGAAGTTCAAACTCCAGAACCACCTGGAACAGGAACAGGGCCAAGAGTGACTTTTAAAGTACAGGAATCGGTAAGGGTTTCGTGGAGATTAACAATTAGATGTGATACAAAATGATATTCCTTTTTAAGGTGCCTTTGAGCAGTATGGGAGAAAACAATACAATGATATTGGATGAAAGTCCACTACAAAATAATCTTGCATACATGAATCAAGTTGGTTTAATGGGAAAAATGGTCTTTCTCTGGATTTTATTATATTCTAATCGAGAAATTGGTTTTAATTTCCTAGATGTTTCCAAGGTAGCCAGGAAAATTTTAAAAATGTAGCTTTTTTAGGTTGGCTTGCCCTGGAAACGACCATCCTAAAGATGAATATAATTTAATTTAACTGAATGTTAAAATCTTCCAGATATTTTGTTTTTGCTACAGAAAGTAAATGCTGTTGCAGGTTGTGTCTTTTTTTTAAAAAGCACAAATCATCAGATACTCATTTAAACTTAAGTTTTGCTGGCATGCTAGGTAATAACACGTGACTGGAAACATGATTGGCATTTTAATGTTATTAAGTCAATGGTTTAATTATTTTGCATACGCACTTAAGAAAATATGAACATCAAGCTCAGTTTAAAAAAAATATGAACACCCAGTTTGGTGAAGAATGTATTTGTTGACATCTCAACAATAGAAAAGCGATTGCCATCATGTCATATGCTGGTGACTCAATTTTTAAATGAACTGCAGATGTAGAAGACTTGATATGAAAAAAAGAAACAAGCAGCAAAAAAAAAGAAACAGAGAGTAATAATTTAGTTTTACAGGATCTAGCCCTGGAATCGAATGTTCCTGAATAATAGATTTATACTAGTTTTAATGTTCTCCTGGAAATGGATCAAGATTTAAATTTTGAACAGAAAAAACTTGCATTAAATTATCATAATGAAACTTCATCAATACTTTAGGATGTCAGCTAATCAATATTAATATTACATCTTTTGTTGAATTTAATACTTACAAAATTATGTTTATTTTATTTTCCCTGAAAACATATTACTGAAAACAGCCATTAAAAAATTATGTTGAAGGCTCCCCTTGTTTTCGTTTACTCTCTTTCCTGCCTTCCTGCACCCCTTTCCCATCCCCACTCCAACTCTAATTGTCCTATGAATGAAATACATTTGGCTACCTCACACTGAATTTCCAGTAGTCCATGAGAATGCAGCATAATACTGCCAATAAATAGGGCAGGTGATTTTCTGTTGCTCAGAAACTGGCGTTTAACTGTCTGATTCTTTTTACACAAAATTGCAATATATGGGAAGCAAACACATGTAAGTATAGTACTTTATAGTTTCCTGGAGCAATATATTGTGGAACCGATTATGGTTAAAGCTATTTTAGATCTACTGTTATGCAGTAGGGCATAGTTAATTTGTAAACTCATAGTAAAAGATCCACTGGGGAAAAGAAATCAGGCTGGATTTTACAGCATGCCATTGTCCCTACTGCCCCTTCCCACCACCCCCCCAGTTAAAGGTCAGGGGGCAGCCCACCCAGGCAAAGTGGCCAATTGACCATTATTGGACTGGAGCCAGGGTTTCTGCCCCTCAGGGACAGGAAGTCCTGCATCAGAGACCAATCGGAGGCTGGCATCTATTAAGCACAGGCATGCTGCTAGGGGCAGTGGCCACTGCACTTGGATGATGAGGAAGCGAGCCGCACTGGATCAAGTTGTAAGTATCTGGATGTCTCAACGGGTGCCAAGCTGGCAGGCCTTGGCAACGTGGGTGGGGTTTGGAATTTGAGAGGCCACCGGGGTTGGGGAACCTTGGGAAATGGGTTGGGGGGTGGGGGTAATACTTTGGGGGAACTCTCCAATGGGTCCCAAGTGCCAATTAAGGAAGGACTTGCCCCCGCCCTACCATGCATGGGCTAGCTGCATGGCATGGGCCTCTCCTGCTACTGGTTAAGTTCCAGCAATAGCAGGATAAGACCCTAAGTAGGTAAATTGCTGTTAGGGGCAATGGGTTGTCAGTGAGCAGGCTGCCCATTGAATTTTAATTGTATCGCCGCCTTCAAACCTGTCAGTGGGGTAGCGTAAAATCCAGCCCATCATCAGACAATCGAGTTCCATATTAAGTTTGAAAGTAATACATCCCTGTCCCAAACAAGACTCTGTTAGGGCAGAATCTTCGGCTCAGTGAGCAGGGGTGGGGCCTGCTTGCTGAGGTGTAAAATGACGCAGGGTGACATCGGGCGGGCGTCCCAACGTCACCATGCGTCATTTAGATTTTCTGTTTGGCGGGCGCGCAGCCGAGTCAACTGCGCACCCGCCGAACTGTCTAAGGCCTATTAAGGCCATTTCAAAACTAATTAAGGTAATCAGCTGAGCTGCCTATCCAATGTTAAGGTTGACGGGCAGGTGAAGAGCTCAGGCGGCCTTCGCATTTTTCATGGAACCTCATCCACAGGTGGGATGAGGTTTCATGAATGATTTCAGATTTTCAGAAAAATTTTTATTAAAATGAATGCACATGTCCCAGCTCATGTGACAGTTTCACATGAGGGGATATTCATAAAAATTTTCTCGCCACTTTATTACACTTTTTAGACTTAAAACTAATCTCCCTGAGGCACTTCTGTGCTTCAGAGATTTCTGTGCTCTTTCGCACACATGCTTCTGGGGGCGCCTCACGCTGGGTGGGCCTTAATTGGCCTGCCCACGTAAAATGGCAGCTTGGACCCGATCAGGTGTGCCGATTGGGTCTGCGCCCGTCTGCTCCCGCACCACCCGCCCAACAGGCAGAAAATTCTGCCCTTAAACTTAAACAAAATCAATGCCTTAGGTATGAAGGAAGAGCAGGCTAAGGTTGATTAGTTAAGTAGACTAAAAAGTGTGGCAATAAATAAAAAACATTTAAATGTAGACAATAGACCTAACAGTAAACATTTAAAGAAAAATTCAAAATGTTCGACAAAAAATATATTATATTAATAATCAAAAACTCAGCAAGAAAGATCCAACAATGGCTTACTATGGAACATAAGGATAACATTAAATTAATAGAAGAGACTTACGATGTGGCAAGGGATATTGATAAGCCTGAGGATTGGGAGTGTTTTAGGAACCAGAAAGGCGAACCAAAAAGTTGATAAAAAAGGAAAAAATACAATATGCAAGTAAACTAGCCATGGATATAAAAATCCCTTGTAAGAGTTTCTACAAATATATAACAAGGAGATTAGCTAATGTGAAAGTTGGTGTCTTAGAGGCCAAAATAAGAGAAATTATCATGGGGAATAAAGAAATGGCAGACCCATTGACTGAATATTTTGTGTCTGTCTTCACAGTAGAAAACACATATTACATATCAGAAATAGAGTATAACAAAGAAGTTTTAAAAAAGCAAGAAACTCAACCAATTAATATCAGCAGAGCAAAAGTATTGGAGAAATTTACAGAAATAAAATCGGATAAATCCCATGGATCTGATGGCCTACATGCTAGGGTTCTAAGTGAGGTAGCTATAGAGAGAGTGAATGCACTGGTTAAGATTTTCCAAAATTCCCTAGATTCTGAAACAGTCCATGCAGATTGGAAGTTAGCAAATGTAGCTCTGCTATTAAAAAAGGAGGGAGAGAAAACAGTGAACATCAGTCATCAAGAAAATGCTGAGATGTCTTATTATGGAAGTCTTAAACAGTGCACATAGAAAATCAGGGTATGATCAAAGTCAACATGGTTTTATGAAAGGGAAATCATGTTTGACAAATTTATTGGATTTCTTAGAGTATGTATCTAGTAGGGTAGATAATAGGAAGCCAGTAGATGTGGTATACTTAAATTTCCAAAAGATTTCGATAAGGTACCACAAAAGGTTTATACACAAGATAAGGGCTCATGGAGTTGTGAGTAATATATTAACATAAATAAAGAATTAATTACTGGGCAGCAAGCAAAGAGTAGGGATAAAGGGATATTTTCAAGTTGGTAGACTGAGACTAATGGAGTGCTGCAAGCATTACTGCTAGAGCCTCAGCTATTTGCAATTTATATTAATAACCTCGTCGAATAGATGAAGAGTAATACATCTACGTTTGCTGACAATACAGAGTTAGATGGGAATGTAAGCTGTGAGGAGAACGCAAATAGAGGCTGTGAAGAGATATAGACTATTATGACATAGCCAATGGTAAAGGCTGAGTTATTCAAATCCCAGAGGGAAACTTGAAACAACTGTCATAATCCATTTTTGCAATTTGTAGTTTTGAGATGCAGACTTTAAATTCAGTAGGGATAAGGAGTTTCATGGTTTTTATATAAAACTAAATTAAACATTTAATAATTTAACAACAAATTAACCACCTTAACATGGCTACAAAGTACTACCATAATAACTTTTTAACAAATCCCCAAATTAATCACCCTAGGTAAATCTCCACTAACGCAACAGTAACCCATAGACTTTAAATAGACACGAGGCAAAGCACATTTGACCTTACAAATTCCAAATGAGGTTCCTTTGCAAGTTGGTTGGAGCCATACAGGCTGCTTAGGTCTTAAATGCCTCTACATTACACACACAAATTCCGTTCTTTATATACCTAGTTTTCCCTTTGAGTGTAAATTTTCCATTGTATCACTAGCTCTTTTGAACTTCAGCTCTTCTAGCAATAAAACCCCTTTCGTAGCACCAATTGTATTAGCAAGCTGAAAAAAATAAACATTTTTTAGCTGCTTCTAGCTAGGTGCAAGATTTTACCCACAGCCTTGAATGGTTTATTCAACAATTTCCTTATTGTTCTCTTTACTGTTCGCTGAATTAACATCTCAAAACCGCTATACATCAAAGGACCCAGACTAGCTTGCTTTAATCCAATTAAGACACACACAGACACTCACCTAGACACAGAATTCTATTTTAAAAAATAATTTCCAATAACATTATACATGTTAATATCTCTTCATGACAAAGACAAATTAAGTGAGTGGCAACAGATGGCAGATGGAGTATAATGTGGGGAAGTGTGAGGTTATTCACATTCATAGTAAGAATAGAAAAGCAGAATTTTAAAGTTGTGAAACTTGTAAATGTTGAAGACTTGGGTGTCTAAATAGAGAAAATAGAAAATTAGCATGCTGGTACAGCAGTAAGGCAAATGGCATGTTGGTCTTTATTGCAAGGGGATTGCAGTGCAAAACTCAAGAGGTCTTTCTACAATTGTACAGGGCCTTGGTGAGACCACACTGGAATGCTGAGTATATTTACATAAGGATATCCTTGCGTTGAATGTTGTACAGTGAATGTTGACTAGATTAGTTCCTGGGGTGAAAGTGCTGTCCATTGATGAGAAGCTGAATAAATTGGGCCTATACTCCCTGGAGTTTAAAAGAATCAGAGGTGACCTCATTGAAACATACAAGTTTCTGAAGAGGTTTGATAGAATAGACCTATGCTTCCCAAACGTTTTCCACCTGTGACCCCATTTTAATGCTTGAACATTGATGCAACCCCAGAGTGGGAAAGGTGGGGGGTGTTGCTGAGCGGGGATGGGGTCGGTGGTGGCATAGGGCAGAGAGTTGTTGAGTGGGGGGGGGGCGGGGGGGATTTTTTTCCCCCAGAATGGCCTGGAGGCAGAGATATGAGACCTTGGAGTTCAGACCTCCAAATCACAGCACACGTGCATATCACTGGGCCTCAGAACTGGTCCCAGCGCTGTTCTGCCAGAGTCACTAATGCACAGTCGCCATTACTGCCTCAGAGCTTGTGACCCCCATTCACTCAATGGGGTCATGACCCACGATTTAGGAACCCTTGGCGTAAACACTGAGAGGTTGCTTCCTCTGGCTGCTGCAGAATCTAGAGCACGGGCATGGTCTCAGGATAAGAGGCTGTTCATTTGGAACTGAGAAGAGGAGAAATTTCTTCACTCAAAGTATTGTGAATCTTTAGAATTCTGTACCTCAGAAGGTTGTAGATGTTCCATCGTTGAATGTATTTAAGGCTGAGGTAGACAGATTTTTGGCCTCAGGGGGATCTAGGCTTATAGGAGCGGGCAGGTTAGTGAAGTTAAGGCCAATGATCAGCCAAGATTGTTTTGAATGGGGGAGAAGGCTCAAGGATTCTTAATGGTCTATTCCTCCTATTTCTTATGTTCTGTGAGATTTTGAACAGTGCTTTTTTGAGATTGAGATTAAACTATATTTGTGGAGATAAATGCTCTACATTTTGTCCTATCTTTTTGTAACATATCCTGAAATGCTTAATAGGTGACACAGCTTCTGTCCCTCAGCACTGATTTTCGTGAACTGCATAAATACAGGTATTTCCCGAAAAAGAAAACAAAGGCCTGTCTTTATTTGAGCTTTCAAGTTGCTGTGAAGTAATTACTGAATTAATCAATGTGAAAGGGGCAGCATAACTCAAGACGGTTAGATGATCTTACCTCCAACCATATTAAAACCAAATGGGGGCGGCTACCTCCAAGAATGCAGTGTAAATGCAGTCCCATGTTAAACCAAGTTTAAGAAGTTGCTAGGCAGCACACTAGATGTCTTTAAAAACATGTCTCTCTGATTTGCTTTTGGTTCAGTCCCTGAATTTCTCTTGTCCTTTTTCTCATTGTTGAGCAGCTTAGGCCGTTCTAGTGAGATATTACAAATGTAAACTCTTGTACAAGTACCAGTCTTGAGCCATTAACTAGTATAAGACCATTCTAGGAGAATCAGTCTGGAGCTTTATTTGAGATGTTTTAGTTGAGATGTTTCAGCTAAATTCCACTTCTGTTTGCTAATGAGCATAATTATTAGAGTTTAATTTTTATTTTCTGATTTGATAAGTTTGGCACAATGCCTCTTTCATTCTGCTCCCAGCTGGGAGCTGTAGTCCTGCTGGTGGTGGGGGGGAAAGGCGGGGATGGAATTTCAAGATTTTATGTGTAATAGTGCGGCATATAATAATGTCAGGATAACTAACTGAACAGCCTAGAAAAAAAACTTTCACTATCTTGGTAAGATTAAGGAAGAAGTCAAGTCTATTTATTCAAAGTTCTCCCCTACTTCATAAATAAAAAAAAAACTTGTCATATTCTGAGCTGCTGTTTTTGTAATAGTTTTATTACCTGGATGGAGATCGTTGAGTCAAATCCCCCTGTCTGCTTGGATGCTCTGGTCCTACCATCAATACACCCAGAGCAGCTGCAGATTACAATGTTGGAGGATAACATGGTACTCGGTTTTGCTTAATCTGCAAAACTAAATGTTGTTTCCCACTCCTCTTGTAATTTTTCGTGCCACTCTTCCCCCAGATTCCCTTAATCTGCTATGCCACACCATGAACATTGTCCTAATGAAAGAAATATACTTTGACCAGTTCTGGCCATCTGCTGCTTTACAATGAGACAGCTAAGAGGTGTGAATGTATATGTTAGGCTTGTTCACCCTTCAATACTTTTCCTCACAAGGAAACAACTGTCCTTTATTTATCTCTTCCAGTAACTTGAGTAAAATCAAAAGTCTATTAGGTGGATCTCAGTAAATAAATCATACTGCTGCATGCTGGTTCATACACTTTATGCTCTTGCAGAATTCTCAAGACATTTCCTTTCACCCTTTGCAATAAAAGAAGGTTTTAAAAATGGCTCTATTAGTTCCTAGGATATTTTTGGATATTTATTATAGGGCATAACAGCTGGTGATACAATATTCCAGATGAAAATGTCAGGAAATATTAGTCGTCTCCACGTCTTGAAAATAAGCATCTACTATCTGCATTAAGCAGTTGAACAATTACTCATTGTAAAGTATTGTGAATTATTATTAATCAATTAATAATTGTAAACTCAAACTACAGGAAAGTGTAAATTGAATTATGGATCATTTCTATTTTCAGTCTATTTCCTGCTATTTGCTCTTATTTGTGTTGGAAAGAGTTCCCAGATGGTTGGTGTAAGATTTAAAATGTTAATTCGGTTAAAAAATTAGTTGTTGCATTGATATAATTCTTTATCTTCCTCTTAGAGGACAGTACTCACTTCTTTCTTTTGCACCATTGGAAGCAGACAACTGGTTCCCATGTCTCACCCAATTTTGTTGTTAATTGTCTGCAAGGAGATGCACAAGAGCAGGCTGGCAGTGACTATTACTGAAGACTCCCCGTTAACTTTGTTCGGCATGTGCATGTTACAATAGATTTGAGATTAACAATTTTGTACAAGATTGCAATTGCAAACTCTCATCCCACCATCTGTGTCATGTTGGTCTGACAATATGATCTATTTTATTGGTTTATTACACATGGGCAATAGAAGTTTGGAATAATGGCAACCACATTTTAGCAGGTGGTTATCATTGGTTGAAACTATTAGTGAAACATGTTCTGAATATAGAGATAAATCATACTGACACATATTACAGTAATATAAGAAGTCTTTACATTATTACATCTATATCATCACAAAGGCTTCTGTTAATGTAACAAGTACAAATTTGTATTTGTGTTATAATCATATAGTGGGAGTATGGCTTTCTGTAAGTTGTTATATAATTAAATTTTCCTTTTTACTTCATTAAAGCTGAATGATACAGCTTTGGGCCTTACAAAGCAAGCCAGCACACCAAAGGAAGGGTATTTTCAGGTACTGGTTAAAAATCTGTTCTGCAACAAAATCAATTGCTTCATGAGGAAATCTCCTTGAAATTCTATCAACTTTAATCTATGCAAGTTCAACTTAACAGCGTTTATGTGGTGTGATTTCAAGTTTTTACATTGAATATAGCCAGTTGTTTATTGTATAATCAACATGTACAGCAACACCAAACTGCTTTTGCATCACAACAAATGTGTTGCAAATGTAGTGTAGCAAGTCACTGAAAAACATTTTGTAGCGTTTGTATTAGAAAAGCAGTTTTAAAGTATCATTAAATAATCATTAAAATATGGTTGCAAGGGATTTATTTTAACTGCAAATGAGATTAGTGATGCACTGACAGTATCATCTCATTCAAAAATGAAATTTATTCATGCTCCATAAATGCTCATGAACTTGTATGGCACTTGCTTATTAACTAACCCATACAATTTCTTTGATCTACAGGCAATTTTAATTAGCACTGAATTTGCTTCATTTAATCTTAATCTCCATCTTCATGATCTAGGGTTAGGCAAAATTTTTATTTGGCTTTGTAATGAAAGTTGGGAACCATTGGCATACATTCGGAAATTTACTTAACCACATGCTTCGCTTTCATTGTATACTAATGTTATTTTTCATGTAGTATTGTCTAAATGGACAGACAGATATTTAATGCTGCATTTCTAAACAAAGGGCGACCTGGCCTTCCATTGGAATCAGAGCCCAATGCATACACTTTGTGATAGTGGTGGGATTTCTGCAATTGGCCTCAATGTGTCAGGCAAGGAGAAAATAAGCTGGGGAATTTGCGCTGATGGATCCTTGCTGGAAAGTGCTTAAGTGTGAATGTCAGATGAGAACAGGAATTGGAACTGGCTTAACCAGACATGATCAACGATTTGCGAACTTTATTGTTTAGGCGCATGCACATATGCTGATTTGACCATCAATTTGACATTGAATTGTACCCCAATATATAATCCCATTCAGAAGAGGAAGGAGAGAAACTTTGTACTGATCAAATTTCCCCTTAAATTAAGCAATGATCCCCAGTTTTCCCTCAGTTCGGAGCACCTTATTTTCATAATGAGCAAAATATTGTTTTTTTAATTCAACTTCCACACCGATAGTAAGGATAATGAGATCACCATGGAGAAGAGAGAATTTTTTTTTAAACAAATGCACTTTTAGTTCTTTTCCTCTTGTAGGTAACAGTCCTATTGCTGTCAATGTACTCTTGGAGAAGTTTGTTCTTGTTGAGAGATTCTTTATTGAACATCAGTACAATCAAACTTTTGAATAACAATCCCAGTTTCTCTAGTCTCCACATAACTGAAGTCCTTCAGCCCTGGGACCATTCAAGTAACTCTCACCTGTATCCTCTCTAAAAGCTTGACATTCTTCCTAAATAGTGGTTCCCAGAATTCGCCACAGCTGAGACCTTAGCGGTGTTTTTAAACATATCAGAAAAATCAGTGGTTCCAATATTACTGACCCCTGGGGCACACCACTGCGCACTTCCCTTCAGTATCAAAAGTAACTGTAGTATTATTCTCTGCTTTCTGTCCTTAGATAATTTCATATCCATGCAGATACTGTCCCTTTAATCCCATAAATTTCAATTTTGCTAACCCTATTATGTGGTGCTTCATCGAATCCCTTCTAAAAGTCCATTCACAACGTCAACCTCACTACGCTCAGCAACCCTCTTTGTTATCAATCAAGTTAGTCAAGCACATTTGTCTTTAAAAAACCTTTTCATCTCTTTACCCAAGTGCCAATAAATTTTGTTCCAGATTATTGTCTCTGAATGTTTCCCCACGAGCAACATTAGTCTGATTATCCTGTAGTTGCCAGATTTATCTCCCTCCCCTTTTTTTGAAAAGAGATGTACAATTTGCATCTCTAAATTCCTCTGCAACCACTCCCACATTTAAGAAGAATTGGAATCTCTAGCCAAAGCCTCGGCAATTTCCATGTTACTTTCCCTGCGACTTAGTGTATATTCCATCTGAACCAGGTGACTTTTTCTACTTCAGTAAGGAGGCAAAAGTTTTATTCTCCTACCTTGTGTTTCTTGGACCGTAAAGAAGTATCACGTGATTGAGGTATTGGTTCTATGGAAAATAATCATAAACTTTCAATACTCAAACAAATGATCTGTGGGACGTGTCTCCAATTTACTTCCTGCAGCTGGAAGTACATATCTAGGAAATTAAAATACACTCCGCTTGTTAATTGGTTCGTTTTGGGTCTATACACAGAGGATTCCGTTTAATATTCAAGACAATTTCTAAGCTCTTGGAGTAGTTAATTGCATTCAGAAAACCATTTTTTTCAATCTAGTGGTTTAGGACAGCAAGTGCTCCAACATTGCAAAGAGCACCAAGTGAGTTTGCAGTTACTCAGTACTACAATGCCAGTCCTGTACTACTTTTCTATATTCATGTTTGTATGTGGAGACATACAATAAATAAAAAATCTTAGCTTTCTGCTGTTGGTTCAGTATTTATATATAAATGCCCCTCCCTGCCTTCCTTTCAATTATTCTTCTGATCTGATGATGCTTGGGTGTACTTTTAGTAGTTCAGAGCAATACTTGTATCTTGTACACCTACGCTTAATGTTTCTTTTTCTGGTCAAAGAACTAAAAGTGCAGTTGAACATGAGTTACAAAAGGGTGTAGAACTCCTGACCAAGACAATAACACAATAGAAAGACAGAACCTGAAGTTTTAAAAGTCAGATGCTTAATTGATTTTTCCCACCAATCATTTGACGTTAACAATATCCAGATGTCCAGCTTTTCATTAGAATTGAACATTTTCCCTTTTTTCTTTAGCTGTTATGCCCATTAAGGTAAGGGGAGTTTGCTGCAGAATGGAGCATCCACTGTGAACATCAAGCATTTCAAAGTCAGTCTGATTCAGAATAAGGTTTTCTCTACTCAACCAGAACAACCAGCCTTAGAAGTGCACTCTCCATTGCACTAATATTACATTTTTTAAATTTCGCACACTTGCTATCATGTGCCCTCTGAGTGAGATTAATATTTAGTCAGGAATTGTGAACCATTTTGTTCTCAAACTCATGGCAAGGAGCACTTGCATTGAAACTGCTCAAATTAATTTCACTCAAACCTCTAATAGATGACTTTTTTCAAAGAATAAAGAAATAAGTAAATATACTCGTGCTAGATAATGTAACATATATATTGCTGAAAAACAATTTGAACAACAGGCTTATATAATCTGAAGTGTCACGTCAGAAAACAAGTTTCAAGTCACAGTATTATTTATATTGGTTGCAAAATAGGATATAGTTGATTTTCAACAAAAAGAATTGACTAATGAGATATTAATGACAACTTTGATAAAGGACTTAAACTTCCACTATCTCTAAAGAGGTATTTTAGATTGGCAGCAGACTGACCCACATAAGGTTTGTTCCACCCGCTGTTACAGATTTTAGAAAATGTCAAAGTTGGTGAATTCATTGTCAAATGTATCATTGCTCATTCCATATTACAAAACCATTCTGTCTGCTCAAGTAAAGCATGGATGGTGATTGGGTTCTAATATAAACTAACATGAGAAAGTATTAATGCATGCAACATAAGTAAAAGTAATTTTGAACATCTCAATTTCTTTCCATGGCATCAGTTCCCTGAGGAGACAGAATTGGATATGTTATCAATCACCGTTGATAGTCCATCTCATTTCTCACCCATCAGTGAACGTTCAGTGTTTAGTTCACCCAACAGGCCATATGTCGTTCAACAAAGACTTGCCTTCCAGCTTGATGACGCAAAGCGAGAAGACAGTTTGTCATCATCTAGTGAAGAATCTGACCGGGATGAAGAGTATGAAAAAGAAAAACCACAATACATCAGGAGGACACCGTAAGCACTCTTTGTCTTACTCAAAATATTAAATAATTGGTTCTGGAATCTTTTGAGAAGAAAGTTTGAAAACATTAAGATAAACTGTAGAATTTCATTAGGATAAATGTATCTATTTTCCGTGTTTCCCAGTTTATTTACAACAGTTGCATTTAATCCAAAGGTTAGGAAGACTGCTGTTGAAACCAGCAACGGATTTGTACTGTAATTTTGTTAAATTTCATTTACCATTGAGAAAGAGCAGTCAGAGAAGACGTGAAAACATTAAAAGATACAAAACAGACTTAAAAATCAGAATGAACACAAAATAGTAAATATTTTGAATGATGTCTTATTCAAGTATTGACAAAGGGAAAGCACAAGAAAGAAACCCTCTGCAAACAGAGATGATTCTAATCAGTGAAAGAAAGACTTGCTATTATGACACAGCCGATGGTAAATGCTGGCAAATTCCAGAGGGAAACTTGGAACAAATGTCATAACCAATTTTTGCAATTTGTATGTTTCGAGATGCAGGCTTTGAATTCAGTTATAATAAGACCACCGAGTCTCAAGGGGTTTCTATAAAACTAAATTAAACTATTAATTAAAAGATTGTAAGCACATATATATGTCTACAAATGACTACAATAAAAACTTCTAAACTAAATCCCCTAATTAAACTGACTCTCAGTCACACCTCTGTTAAAGCAACAGTAAAACACAGATTTAAACAGACCCCTGGCAAAGCACACTCTGGACTGTTGCATTCAAAATGAGTTTCTTTCAGTTCTTGGTCCTTGCAGACAGCAGCTTGAGGCTTACAGGCTAGAGACTTTATTTCTTAGAATCCTTCTCCTTTTACCAACACCCTTCCCTTCCATTATTCATGTTTTCCTCTTTGAATGCAAATTCTCATTGTATCACTTTGCTTTTTGAACTTTACTTCTTCTAACAATAAAACCCTTTCATAATACCAATTTTATTAGTAAGCTTTAGAAAAAGTAAACATGTTTGGTTTCTTCTGGCTAGGTGTAATAGTTCACCCATTCTAGTGAATGGTTTATTTAAAAATGCAAATTTCCCCCTTTACACTTCACCTTGTAACTTCCCTATGTTTATCTAATTAACATTTCAAACCTACTTCTCTTCTATACATCAAAGCCTCTGGACCAGCTGGCTTTAGTCCAATTAACACACACACACACACACACACACACACACACAGACACCACTAGAACTCTATTTTAAAATAATTTCCAATAACATTATACACATTATTCTATCTTATTGACACTTGCATTTATGTAATGCCTTTCGTGACCTCAAGACATCCCAAAGTGGTTTACAGCCAATTAAGCCCTTTTGAAGTATAGTGACTCTTGTAATATAGAAAAACAGCAGCCACTTTTCATACAACAAGCTCCCACAAACAGCAATATGATATTGAGCAATTTGTTTTTAATGATGTTGATTGAGGGATTAATATTGATCAGGACATATTGAAATTTGAATTTAGGAATTAATACCAGGTATGTGTTTGAACCAACAAATACAGTGGTTGCTTTTTTGCGCAATTACAACAAAAATGTTTTTATTTTCAAAAAATGGTTGCGCGTTACATCACTTAAGATGGAATTTAGTGGTGGGTGTCAGGGACTGTGGAAGTTCCAACATTCAACCAGAAAAAACAAATAGGAAATTGAGAGAAAAAACACAACAGCTCCTGAGGGCCTCCTGTTGTCGGCACATGTGGAGTACTAAATGAACAGCTGAGGTATATAATATGTTTTCTTTGTGCAGTCCTTTAAGACTAATTAATATTATTTAATCCCAACCATTAAAGAATTTATTTTCTGGTATTGCTCAGCTCTGGCTTGCTGAATCTTGGAAGATTTATCAGAGTTGAATGACATGAAATAACCTTTCTCCATTGCCAGATTTCCAGGGGCAAGTTTGATAATGACCTGGATTTTATAGTAATATTGAGGGTGAAATGGTCTCCTGTAAAATTGACAGTGATATCCGCACATGTATGGTGGAATGCGGAATTCCCTGCGGACTGCAATCAAATAGAACTCACTGAACTGATAAGAATGCGCCCCTTTTTGTTATTACTTGCACTGTAAAGTATCTTGAAAAGTTACACTGTGTTAAATGAGGTGTAACTGAGTTTTTAAGTGACTCTGTTATATAATTATTGCTGAAACAGATCGCCGGCCCTGACAAACTAATTTTTTATTTGTGGTATTTTAAATTTCTCCATTATGTATTGAATTTTTTTGTAGCAGTCTTTTAAATTTTTAAAAATTTGTTTGATACTTCAGCTTCTACCTTAGTTCTATTGTACATCTGAATCATTTATTTCGATCTCTGTAAAAGTTCATTAAAAGTAAAGGATAATTAGTGCATTTTACACCAAGGTTTATTGTCTGTGAAAATATTTCAATGTGATTGGCTGCTTACCCTGCCTATACCACTTTTGTTAGATACCTTGAGATCCCCTTGACTTGGTGCTAGATTCAAACTAACACCAGGAAAGAGGAAATGTATGCCACAGAGATTGCAAGATCTTAATGGGCAGTTTTCTTTGAGGTGAGTGGCAAGTTCTATCACTTTACAGCTGACTTCAAAATCCGGACCCATCTTTACAAAATTCAGATCTGACAAAGCTTTGTCAAGGAACTGCAATTCGTAGCCAGCGAAGAGAGGAAGTCCATCGAAAGTTGGATTTTTTTTCAATTGGCTCTGAAAATCCATTCACTTGTTTATCATGGAGGTAGAGCATGCGAAATGAAGCCTTGGCTATAGAGCTGGTGTTGAAAGTTTAAAAAGATAAAAGTCCTAGGTTAAAATTGCTTCAAACAAACACATTTCCAAGGATTGATGTTATTTAACCCACAGTGCTGAGAGACACTAGGTAGGTGATTTGTGAATCACTGACGGTCATGATGCAGGAGCCATTGGACACCGGGAGGCACTAGTAGATGAAAAACAAGCTAATGTGATACCCAAATGCAGAAAGGGGTCAAATCCAACACGAGCAACTACATCAGTGTTACTTGCAATCCATGTAAAATAACGGAGTTGATTGTTAAGAAAAAGCCTGAGGATAATAAAATAATAACTTAATAAACAGATTCAGAAGAAGTCCCTTCTTAACCAATCTCCTTGATTCATTTCTGGAAATGACAACAGATGGTTTGTGGAAATACTTATCTTCAACTTATAAGAGGCATGAGTCAAACTGAAAGCTGCAGGGATTCCGACTGGATTCTAGGAAGGTGTAAGAAATAGTTTGAAGGATATAAAACAATGAAGAGTTTGACGAAGAGTCATACGGACTTGAAATGTTAACTCTGTCTTCCTCTCCACAGATGCTATCAGACCTGCTGAGTTTTTCCAGCTATTTGTGTTTTTGTTTCAGATTTCCAGCATCTGCAGTATTTTGCTTTTATTTTAGTGAAGAGTTTGTGTTCTTTTTGTTATGTAGGCTGAGGCAAGTAGTGATTAGGGTGCCCCGGTCCTCAATATTAGAGCCATTACGATTTCCAATTTACACAATGACTTGGATTCAGGAATTCAAATGTAAGGTGGTCAAAATGAGTACGGTCACCAAACTAAGGATGGAGGCATATGAAAAACAGTGCAAAAATTAAGTTAACAATGTACTTAAGTAAGCAAAATCATTCCAGATAAAGTTTTATGTTCACAAGTGTAAGGTGCTGCACTTAGGAAAGAAAAAACATACGCTCCACCAGTAATGTCGAAGTTGCCAAGGATGAAGACCAAAGAGACTTACAAGCCTCACTAGACTTGGCTTAATATGTGCAAATAATGTAAAGCAGGAATTGAACAGAATCAGTAAAAGGTTGAATTGCTGTGCCAAAACAGTAGGGCCTGGGTTTTACTTCTGGCGGGTGGGCTGGGCGGGCACGGAGCCGATCGCCACCTGTGATCAGCTGCGCTCCGCCATTTTACACAGTCAGGCCAATTAAGGCCCATCCAGTGTAATGCATGGCCAGTGGCACTCAGCGCTATCTTTGCGGGCAGGGGAAGAAGGGAAAGTCGGGGCCTGCATTCTTTCGCGCACGTGCACAAAAGAGCACAGCAATCTCCCTGAGGCACAGAGCTGCCTTGGGGAGATTGAATAGTTGTAAAACATTTTAATAAATGAAGTAAAAATTTGTTTAAACATGTCCCCTCATGTGACACTGTCACATGAGTTGGGACATGTATCTGAAGTTGGGAATATTTACTTATTTATTTTATGAAAGCTTCAGGAAACCTCATCCCATCTGCGGATGAGGTTTCCAGAAAAATGCGAATGCTGCTTGGGCTCTTCTGCCCGTCAACCTTAAGGTTGGGCGGGCAGCATTCTTAAGTATTTTAGTTAATCCCTTAATGGCCTTAATAAGCCTCCGGTGTGCACCCTCCAAACGAAATATTGAGATGACGCGCGATGACATCGGGACACACGCCTGACATCACGCATCATTTTACGCATCGGTATGTTGGGCACGCCCCTGCACGCTGACCGGAAGATTCGGCCCTAGATGTAGTTTATGATTGTTGTGATCAGCCTAGATAATGCTTCAGGTTTTTTTCATTCATTTTCGGGATGTGGACTTCACTGGCTAGGCCAGCATTTATTGCCCATCCCAATTTCCCTTGAGAAGGTGGTGGTGAGCTGTTGTCTTGAACCGCTGCAGTCCTTGTGTGTAAGTACACCTGCAGTGCTGTTAGGGAAGGAGTTCCAGGATTTTGACCCAGCGACAGTGAAGGAACGGCAATATATTTCCAGGTCAGGATGGTGAGTGGTTTGGAAGGGAATTTCCAGGTGGTGGTGTTCCTATGTATCTGCTGCCATTGTCCTTCTAGATGGTTGTGGGTTTGAGAGGTGCTGCCTAATGAGCCTTGGTGAGTTTCTGCAGTGCATCTTGTAGATGTTACACACTGCTGCCAAAGTTCGTCAGAGATAAAGGGAATGTAGCTTTTGGCAGCGCAGGTGGATATGGTAGTCAGGAAGGCACATGGCATGCTTGCCTTCATTGGCAGGGGTATTGAGTATAAAAGCTGGGAAGTCGTGCTGTAGCTGTAAAGAACCTTGGTTAGGCCACACTTGGAATATTGCATGCAATTCTGGTCGCCACATTACCAGAAGGATATGGAGGCGTTGGAGAGGGTGCAGAGGAGGTTTACCAGGATGCTGCCTGGTCTGGAGGTTATTAGCTATGAGGAGAGGTTGGAGAAACTCGATTGTTCTCACTAGAGCGATGGAGATTGAGGGGCGACTTGATAGAAGTTTACAAAATTATGAGTGGCATGGACAGAGTAGATAGTCAGAAGCTTTTTCCCAGATTGGAAGAGTTAATTACTAGGGGACATAGATTTAAGGTGAGAGGAGAAAACTGTAGAGGAGATGTGCGGGGCAAGTTTTTTACGCAGAGGGTAGTGAGTGTCTGGAATTAGCTGCCAGAGGAGGTGGTGGAAGCAGGTACGATAGTGGTGTTTAAGAGGCAGCTTTACAAATACATGAATAGGATGGGAATAGAGGGATACAGACCCCAGAAGTGCAAAATGTTTTAGTTGACAGGCAATATGATTGGCGCAGGCTTGGAGGGCCGAAGGGCCTGTTCTTGTGCTGTACTTTTCTTTGTTCTTTTGTTTGTATGTTTGTGGAAGGGGTGCCAATCAGTTGGGCTGCTTTGACCTGGATGGTGTCGAGCTTTCTTGAATGTTGTTGGAGCTGCACTCATCCAGGCAATTGGAGAGGATTTCATCACACTCTTGACTTGTGCCTTGTAGATGGTGGACAGGCTTTGGGGGAGTCAAGAAGTGAATTACTTGCCATAAGATTCCTAGCCCCTGAACTGCTGTTGTAGTCACAGTATTTAAATGGCTGCTCCACTTCAGTTTCTGGTCAATGTTAACCACCAACCCCCACACCCCCCACCCCCCAATGCTGATAGTGGGGGATTCAGCGATGATAATGCCGTTGAATGTCAAGGGGCGATGGTTAGATTCTTTTTTGTTGGAGATGGTCATTGCCTGGTACTTGTGTGGCGCGACTGCTACTTATCACTTGTCAGCCCGAGCCTGAATATTGTCCAGGTCTTCTGCATTTAAACATGGACTGCTTCAGTAACTGAGGAGTCGCAAATGGTTCTGAACATTGTGCAATCATCAACGAACATCCCCGCTTCTGACCTTATGATGGAAGGAAGGTCATTGATGAAGCAGCTGAAGATGGTTGAGCCTAGGACACTACCCTGAGGAACTCCTGCAGTGATGTCCTGGAACTGAAATGATTGACCTCCAACAATTTCAACCATCTTCCTTTGTGCTAGGTATGACTCCAACCAGCGGAGATTTTTCTCCCTGATTCTCACTGACTCCAATTTTGCTAGGGCTGCTTGGTGCCTTGTTGTCATGGGCAGTCATTCACCTCACTTCTGGAGTTCAGCTGGTTTGTCCATGTTTGAACCAAGGCTGTAATGAGGTCAGAAGCTGAGTGGCCTTGGCAGAACCCAAATGAGCGTCAGTGAGCAGGTTATTGCTAAGCAAGTGCCGCTTGATAGCACTGTTGATGACCCCTTCCATCACTTAACTGATGATCGAGAGTTGACTGAAGGGGCGGTAATTGTCCAGGTTGCATTTGTCCTGCTTTTTGTGTACAGGACATACCTGGGCAAGATTCCACATCACCAGATAGATGCCAGTGTTGTATCTGTACTGGAACAGCTTGGCTAGGGGCGCTGCGGGGCAAGTTCTGGAGCACGTAATCAGTACTATTACTGGAATATTGTCAGGGCCTACAGTCTTTGCACTATCCAGTGCCTTCAGCTGTTTCTTAATGTCAGGTTTACTGGATCAAATTGACTGAAAACTGGCATCTGTGATGCTGGGGACCTCCAAAGGAGGCTGAGATGGATCATCCATTCAACACTTCTGGCTGAAGATTGTTGTGAATGCTTCAGTGATATCTTTTGCATTGATGTGCTGGGCTCCTCCATCATTGAGGCTGGGGATATTTGTGGAGCCTCCACCTCCAGTGTGTTGTTTAATTGTCAACCACCATTCACGACTGGATGTGGCAGGACTGCAAAGCTTAAACCTGATCCGTTGGTTGGTTGGAATCGCTTAGCTCTGTCTTTCACTTGTTGCTTATGCTGTTTAGCAAGTAATCCTGTGTTGTAGCTTCACCAGGTTGACACTTCATTTTGAGTTATGTCTGGTGCTGCTCCTGGCATGCCCTCCTGCACTCTTCATTGAATCAGGGTTGATCCCCTGGCCTTTGATAATGGTAGAGTGGGAGATATGCTGAGCCATAAGGGTACATGTTATGGTTGAGTACAATTCTGCTGCTGCTGATGGCCCACAGCGCCTCATGGATGTCCAGTCTTGAGTTCCTAGGTCTGTTCAAAATCTATCCCATTTAGCACAGTGGCAGGGCCAGACATCCTCAATGTGAGGACAAGAACTGTGCAGTGGTCACTCCTACCAATACTGTCATGGATAGATGCATCTGTGGCGGGTTGGTGAGGAAGACGTCAAGTATGTTTTTCCATCTTGTTGGTTCCCTGATCACCTGCGGCAGACCTAGCCTCGCAGCTATGTCCTTTAGGACTCGGCCAGCTCAGTCTGTGCCATTTCAGAGGGCATTTAAGAGTCAACCACATTACTGTGGATCCAGAGTCACATGTGGGCCAGGTGAGGACGGCAGGTTTCCTTCCCTAAAGAACATTAGTGAACCAGATCGGTTTTTATGATAATCGGCGATAATTTCATGGTCATCATTAGACCTTTAATTCCAGATATTTATTGAATTCAAATTCCAACATTTTCCTTGGTAGGCCAATCCTCAGAGCTTTACCAGTCATTACCAGTCCAGTGACAATAACACTTCACCACCACCTCCCCGTGGCTAGACGTACTTCCAATTTGTACTAATTTTAAATTTAATCCAATCATTTATAATCATGCCAAAAATGCATAGCTGAACCCAATAGATGGTAAATTAATTGCAGATAAGTTGTATAAGAAAGAATTAAATTTGGACCTCTGACATTGTACTAGCATTTCTTTTTACAGGACTTCAGGATGCCAAGCCAGGGGGAAATTGAGAGAAAATCAGTTATTGTAAGTTTATTTTTGTCTTGTATTTGTAAGATTATTTGAATTGACTGTTCCGCAGGCATAGCACACGTAAGAAGTCTCCTGGGCTTGCTGCAGTCCAACAACTTTTTACTGATCGATGGCCATCAGCATCACTAAACAGAAATTCCTTAAACGCTGCAACGGAAAGGAACATTGATTTCGAGCTTGATGTTCGAGTTGAGATTGAGAGTGGAAAATGTGTTCTGCACCCAACTACCCAGCAGCTGCAGCAAGCAGAACATGATGAATTCAACACTAAAAGGTGAGAAGACCTTTCATTTGTTCCATTTGTTTTATTTTTATTCATTCTTTCATGGGTTGTGGGTGATTTGTTGCCCATTCTTAATTGCCCTTGAAACTAAGTGGCTTGCTCGGCCATTTCAGAGGGTGGTTAAGAATCAACTATATTGCTGTGGGTCTGGAGTCACATGTTGGCCAGACCAGTAAGGATAGCAGATTTCCTTCCCTAAAGGACAACCAGATGGGGTTTTACAATAATCTTTGATAGCTGTCATAATCACCATTACTGAGATGAACGTATTACAGATTTATTAACTGAATTTAAATTCCACCAGCTGCTGTGGTGGGATTTGAACCTGTGTCCCCAGACCATTAGCTTGGGCCTCTAGATTAGTACTCCAGTGACATTTCCACGACACCACCATCTCCCTCTAATGTGTGCGAATACTTAGGTCCCAAATATAATATCTGGTCCTTTCAGTTCTCACAAAGTTTGCATTGGCTGCAAGTAGCTGGAAGTTAGAGCTGATATTGGCATGACAATGGCAACAGGACATTTGGGAACTTGGTGAACAATAGGATAGACAGTCTACCTCCTTAACTGATTAAATTTAAGGATTGAGAAATAAACAGATGAATGCTTGTGTAGGAAATCAAGTAGATTAGAATCAAATCAGAACAGAAAGTGAAATAAATAAAAGGAAAGCAAGAATAGATTCAAAGAGAAAAGAGAGACAAAGAAGAATTTAAAAAAAAGATTACATTTTTAAAATCTACAAGGACAATTTACAACATACAAGAATGAGAGTTTACGGTTTCAGTTGTTTGCATTCTGATCTGAAAAGGTTGAGAATTGCAGGAACTTGAACTCTGTCATTAAAAGGGTCCTTATGCTGTTAAGTACCAGCTTTAACTCGTTGGAGCACATGTAATTAGTAATTAATGCGGGAATACAGTAATTTCTTTAAACTGGCAAGGAGGTCGATAGTAAGCTGCTATTTTCTGGGACTAATAGTGGAGTAGTGCAAGTTGTTCCAGCAATTGATGGGGTATCTTTTCCTCACCACAAATTCCTGGCTGATTTACGCCCTAAGAACAAATTGTGCATTAAATTCAGTTACTTTCCCAACAAATTCTGGGCCAATATCTGTACTTTTCATTAACAAAATTCATTTCAGTGTTTGGGAATATCAATCACTCCCAATCTGTGCTACTTAATACTGTGCCAAGGATTCATATTAATTTAGGATGATTTGTGAGGACTTGAATAGACATGTTTATGTCCCCCTGTACCCTTAAGCAGAGTAATTGTTATGAAAATGAATATCCTTATCAGTTTTTAACTTCAGACGCTGCCTATCAACATTCCTCATCATATCTTTTTGGACATGAACTAGAAGATTCTGCAGTTGATAATTGAGTGGTATATGTCTGCAGAACAGACTGTCATAGCACACCATTGGTCAGTTCTTGAACTATTTTTCAGTTGCGTACCTGCATAAGTTTCCACACTGCAATTCTTCAGTTAAGACACACCAGTGGGGAAAAATTAAACCTCTTTTTAAGGACTCATATAGGGCTGTCAACTCTGGTTAGTTGCTTTACTGGAGGTTGTCTCACATGATATTCTGGCCATACAATATTCTGACCAACAAGAACAGCAACTAAATTTTAATTTATATAACATCTTTAATGTTGTAAAACATACCAAGGTGCTTTACAGGTATGTAATCAGCCAAAATTTGAACCTGAGCCAAAGGAGATATGGGATCAGCTGACCAAAAGCTTGGTCAAAGAAGTAGGCTTTAAGAAGGATGTTAAGGACAGAGTGGTGAAAAGGCGGTGTGAGGGAACTCCAGATGCTTGATTGACAGTGTATGCTGTCAAACTCACCATTTCTGTGAACTCAGGTCAGTTGTTCAATTTTTTAAAAATTCATTCATGGGATATGGGTGTCGCTGGCTCGGCATTTATTGCCCATCCTTAATTGTCCTTGTTCAAAGGGCATTTAAGAATTTGCCACATTGCTGTCGGTTTGGAGTCACATGTAGGCCAGACCAGGCAAGGAGAGCTGATTTCATTTCAAGGAGAGCTACATTCCACAGCTGCAACATAACACCTGCCCTGTCATTGTTACTTATGTTGTTTAATTAATTTAGTTACTCACTTAATTAACTTAGAGTAATTCCACGTATGCTACACCTCTGTCCCCCGTGCACCAGAGTCCCATGTGAACCTAATTCGCTACTCACTCTGGCATAGTCACCTGTCTCCCCTTGCGCCCCTTACTGATGTTTTTTATGCAGTCAGCAACGTTTTGCCATCTTTGACATCAAATATGTTCAAAGATGCTCAAAAGCAAAAGGCGCTTGAGGGCATCAGTGTGCTCAAAGGCATCAAGTGTGTTCAGAGGCATCAAACACACAATAATGTCAAACGTGACCAGCAACCTACATTGAAGATCACAAGGAAATTAATTACTTAAATAATATTTGAACTTATAAAGTTTTTTCATTTGGTTCAAAAAATGGTTCCACTATACATGCTTGAGAGCACCACCAGATCGCCATCAGTTCTTAATTAATTCATTGATTGCTGTCCTGGGAAGGAAATGTGGAATGTGAGACGACCAGTGTCAGTCTCTGCATCCCTTGTGGCCTCCCTCTTTTCTCTACACCACCCCCCCCAGATCTCCCCTCAGTGTTCCCTGCTGCTTCCCCACCCCCGATCTCCTCTTTGCGTTCCCTGGTGCCTCCACCCAACTCTCCCCCCCACCACCCCCCGCCTGATCTTTTCTCAAATGTTATCTGGTGGTTCCCTTCCCTAACCCCAATTTCATCCTGGCAGCCTAGCCCTCCCCTCCTCTTCCCCTTCACCCCACCACCACCACCCCCCCCAACCCCATGACATTCAGGTCTATTTCCTTCTCTCATCACCACACATTCCGCTCCCCCCACCCCCCACCCTCACTCGCCCAGTCTCAGGCCCACTCTAAACCTCCTCTCCCATGTTTCAGACTACAAACCCCTCCCCTTCAGTGTTAGACCTTCACCCGCCTCCACATCCTTGTCTCGTGCCTACACCTTTCCCACCCCAACATCACCCCACTTTCCCTTCAGTCTTGGGTCTACATCCCATCACCACCCCACTAATCTTGGGCCTACACCCTTTCCCCACTCATAACTCTTCCCCACTCCTTCCACCCCAAGGCTTGGGCCTATACCTGTCACAGATCCCTGGAGCCTGGAGCCTCCTCTTCCCCCACCTCCCACCTCCTCTGCTAATGGACCTCAGGCCTCCTCTCCTCCCCCATGGTTAGACCTTTCAGGGCCTCCTCTCTTCCCCTGATAGCAACTTTCACCACCATGCCCCCCGCCCCCCTGGCAATTCTCTATGCACAAAGCCCACGCCCCCATAACACTCTCTACCCCCCCTTCCCTCACCTGTTTCTGCCAGCATTGCTGTTTCACAGCAGCTGAAACTGCAGCAGAGCAGGTGGTCACTGTCACTTCCGGCTCCTGCCTGGCCCAGGACCTGCAGAGAGATGGAGTGTTGGTTGGGCGCTGGAGAGGGTGGGGGAGGGATATTGCTGGGAGCGAGAAAGAGGAGAATGGGGAAGAGAGAGAAGGGGGAGGGGAGACATGAAGAGAATGGAGGAGAGAGAGTGGAAGAGAATGGCGGAAGAAAAAGAGGGGGCTGAGAATGGGGGAAAGATGGAGCAGGGAGGTGGTGGAAGAAAACCGCTGCAATCTAGGAGCTGGGCGGGAGAAAATTGTTCCGGGGGATGTTGGTGGAGAAAACTATTGAAATCTGGTAGAGGGGTGTGGGGGCATTACATGGGTGTGCTGCACTAGTTATATATTATGAAGAAAAACATAAAACTAGCTTGTCAAAACATACATTTTAAAACAGTCTGCTTTTTCTAAAGTGAAGTTAGCTCAGTTTTGGGATGTTTGAAGCTATAGAAGTTCAGAAACATGGGAAATAAACTTTATGATTGTTTTTGGTGTCAGAATGCTTAAGATAAATAACTTTGCTAATCGCAAATGTTTGAGTGCTGTGGTTTGGGACAGTTGACGACAATGATTGATTTTGAGCGCAACCAATGTCTAATGAGCACAAATGATCGCTGTTGAATGTAAATGATGTCAAAGTTTTCTGGTAGGGAAGCTTCTTTCCAGCTGTTCGTCTTGGTTACTCCTCTGGTTGAATTCATATGGTTTCTAGCAAAATGTAAATAGCTAATTAATGTAATAAATATGCCGAATTCTCACCTATATTCATAATATTTTTGATTCTGACCGGCCCACAGCAGCATCACCGGCATCAGTTAGCACTCAAAATGGAGAGCTTTTAATCTTGCAACACAAACTAGTGCAGTAAACTAGCAAGAAATATAAAAACAGTCAGAGCTTCTACAAGTATATAAGAAGGAAAAGTGTGGTTAAAATAAATGTTGGTGCCTTAGAGAATGAGACGGGATTAAAAAATGGGAAACAAGGAAATAGCAGATACAGTATTTTTTATCTGTCTTCAAGGTAGAAGACACGGAATAAATCCCAAGAATAGTAGAAAATCAATGCAAAAGGTGGCGAGAAAGGGGGCACAGTTTCAGAATAAGGGGCCTCGCATTTAAGATGGAGATGATGAATTTCTTCTCTCACAGGGTCATTATTCTTTGGAATTCTCTATTCCAGAGAGCAGTGGAGGATGTGTAACTGAATATATTCAAGGGTGAGTTGGACAGATCTACAAATGAGTCAAAGGTTATGGAAGGCAGGTAGGAAAGTGGAGTTAAGGCCACAATTCAGTTCAGCCATTATCCTGCAGAATGGTCTACCCCTATTCCTATTTCTTATGTTCTTTTCATTGCTTAACACACAATGCTCCGTTACACAAGTGCAATCTATGAAATTGAAGAGAAGATTGAAATAATGAAGTAATAACTGGTGGCTATGAGGAGGCAAATAGTTGCAACATATGAAAATTAATTAATGAAAGTTGCATTCATTACACCTGATGCAACAGCAGAAGTCATGACATTGCAACAGCAGTGGTATTGGTTGAGCTTGGGGAAATAATGAAAATTAATTGTTAAAGTCATCTCAACAAATTATTTAATACTATAATTGTTTTAGGTCTTTATGAAGAAACTTTTGTTTCTAAAAACACAAAAATGCAAAAAATCAAGAACAGATTGATTTGCTTTTTGGATACTCCATCTTAAACTGTCAATTGGGATTTCAACTGAATTTTGATATTACTGTAGAATTTTTTAACGTACAATTTAATATTTAATTATTTAAATTTGTAGTCGTTTGGTAGTACAGAACTTGAGTATTGCTGAAAAGACATTTTTGTTGAAGCTTTTCATCTTGCACTCATCAGGGCAATTCACAAGAAAATACCAATGTCAGGGGAAATAACATTTATACTGTATGAGAAGAGAGTGCTGATTGGTTGACAAGTGGAATCTGATTGGTAAAAGCATTGCCAAGGAGAATGCACAAGTTGATGGTGACTGACAGTTAACTGCCAAGCATTATTTGAAATTTAAACCAGGTAGTTTGACTCTCTCAAGACGTTGCCCTGGAGGATGAACCAACGAATGGCTGTCACTTATTTTGTTTAGCTGAAATGGCACAATGTGTATACGTGTTCTTTCTGTCTGCAAAGAACAGGGCCCTATGTATTAATATATGTAGCTTCCAGTACGCATAAATGCACCACACTGCGAGCTCAACTGACGATCTTAAATGGTTGTCAGCATAATTCTTAACACACATGATTATTTAGCAAATGTTGTCCATTCGCGGAATCACATCTAATGTTAGACACTGTGTTTTGAGTTTTACAAACACAGGCTGGTTGGGAACTTTGCCCGTTGCAAACAGCAGAAGGAACGTGCTGTTTGATATGATCTACCAGTCTTAGGGACGTATGGCCTTCATACCTAGATACCTGCATACATATATTGGCATTGAAATTCATATACCACATTACTCGTATGTGTGATGGGCAAAACATCTTTTAGGCTTGATGACAGTATCCTGTTAGTGGTGAATACCGCTGGTGTTGCTCTTGCATAATAGCAGCATGGAACAGCTACCTTCACCTGTTGCTCTATTTTTGAGATACCATGCCCTTCCAGGGTAATCTGAGCTAGACTGGGCATGTTTCAGTGCTTAAAGTGATGGCCTTGGGCCTGTTCATGCATTTGGGTGATATACAGCATGAAATGAACAGATCAGGGTAGCCATTATCCTGCAGGATGTCTTTGATGCACCCTATTTCAGCACCAAACTTGCATGGTGAGAAATGGCTCAGGCCCTATTTACAAGGTTGCAAGGTTGCAGATGAGGCCAATCCTATAGCGTGTGGAACTGTAAGTGCCCCAGCACTTGTATTGACCAGTGAAGGTAGGCTTGCAGTAGACCGTTGGAGAGAACCCCCAGCAGATTTCTCAACTAGTACATCAAGGAAAGGGAGTTCATTTAATGCATTTCAAAGGTGAATTTGAGCACAGGATGGAGCCCGTTAAGACATACAAGGAAATTATTACATGCAGCTGCGGATTTAAATATAGCAAACGTATCATCCACATTCGGAAAAAGGCAAGGGGTAGGAGGTTGGGTGTCATTCCATTGAAGACGTGTTTCTTATGGATCCCATCAAAGAGGTTTGCAAGAGCTGGGCCTAAGAGAGGATCCCATGGCAACACCACCTACTTGGGTATTCACAGTGTCATTAAAGCTGAACTCAACTGCATGAGCTGCCAAGTTCATAAGCTCAGTAAATATTGATTCATGCAATGGTGGCGGGTCGAGATCGCCATGATATAGTGTTGAAGTGCATATACCGGTGGCCTCCTTAAGTGGAACATTATCAACAAATCAGCGCTCTTCTCATACAATATGAACACGTTGTTCCTCCTGACATTGATATTTTCTTGCGAATTCTCATGATGAGCACAAGATGAAATGTTTCCACAAAAATTGTCTCTTTTTCAGCAATATTTAAAATTGGTTCTACAGTTTAGCTCTCTGACGTGGGCAATGTCAAAAGCTTTTGTATTTCTTTGCAGGAGTACTGAAAAGAGTTTAAAGAATTTGGATCAAGATACTCCAGCAAAGAAGAAAAAAACACATCAGAATTATCCATCAACTTCACATTTAATAGGTGGCAAAAAGGTGCCACATACCCTTCAGACCAAGACTACTGAGTTTGAGAACACAGTCTTTTACATTCCAGGAGTAGATGTAAAGGTAATAAGGGCATCTTTATATTAAAGGGAAGTTCATAAGTTGTGTTTGCTATTTATAAAAAATAATAATTGCTTACTCTTTGTTTAAAAACCCAGTTGCTTGATACTAATTTTTCTTTTTAGAATTCGCAATATAAAATAATCTTTGTTCATATTACGTTATCATTGTTTTACCTCGTGTGGAGGTAACGTATAGAAGGATAATATATTGATTGAAACCTTCTCATTTTCTTTGAGGGCATATACATTGCAAGCTGGAGTTCTCATTTAAAATACTATCAAATATTTATTATAAACACTATGTTACAATGTTTTCAAATGATTGTACTTGAAATGCAGTTGGACTTTAAAAATGTACTTGCATTGGGCATAACATTTCTTACACCATTTTCCAGGTTTAGAAAGGAGAGGCGTGCAATGACATAATGGGCTGGATTTTCACGGAGTTGTGGAGACCCTAGGAACCTTTAAAAATGGCCTGTGGAATCCAAAACCGGATGCCCCACTTCCATTTCGGATAGCTCCTATTTTCACTGGGGCGGAGGCCGCGGTGGTGGGATGCGACTCCCATATCTGGGAAACCCAACTCAGCAGGACTATTTGAACTCAGTGCGGAGTTCAATCAGACCCCATTTTCACTGGAGCCAAGGGCCTTATCCCACACTATGGCAGTTACTAATTTTTAGAGAGGTCATAACTGCTCCTGAAAGGCAGATAGGTTCTGAAGAACTGTCAAGCTGTCAGGTTTTTTTTTAACTAGTCAGCCCTTTGAAAATTTTAAAAAAAAACTGCCACCTTGTGAATAGAGAGTTGAAAAAAATCTATCTTATCAGTTTCAATAGCTGTGTATTGACATAACCCTAAGTGCTATCATTATAGTATTAGTAATGCTTAGCCTTCCACAACTTCTTATCACAGTGGTGGAGGTGGGAGAGTGCACAGTTTGATTGACAGCTCAAAGGTTATTAAAGGATTAGTTGCCTTTGATGTGGTGTTATCAATACAAATTAATCTTGCTTTGAGAAGAGATTAAGCACTTCAGGGGATTTAAATGTTTTGAATGAGCTTTCATGAATGGGACTTTTTTTACATTGGAACAGACATACGAACACATGTATTAGACGCACGAGTAGATTATTCGGTCCTTCAAGCCTGCTCTGCCATTTGATAAGATAATGGCTGATCTGATTGTGGCCTCAGCTCTATTTTTCTGTCTACCTCCATAACCTTTGACTCCCTTGTCAATCAAAAATCTATCTAATACAACCTTTGTTATGACCGATGCAATTGGTAAAACAGAGTTATTTAAAATTCTCAGAGAGAAACTTTAAACAACTGTCTTAACCTATCATTTTAAGTGTTATGTTTGAGATGTGACTCTAAATTCAGGAATCAGACCACCAGTTCTTAAGGTTTTACATTAAACTAATTGAAACATTTGATTAATTTACACAGGTTAAAAATATATGTACTCATCGCTACAAATTACTGCTGTCATAACTTTTAACAAATTCTCAAACTAATCTCCATTAAGGCAACAGCAACCCATAAACTTAACCAAACACCAGGCAAAGCATTTTCACCTTACCAATTCAAAATGAGGTTCTTTTTAGAGCCAGTGGAGGCCTGCAGCCTTTTGATCTTACATTGCCTCTGCTCTGCACACCCGAAAACTACTGAAGCTATACCTACCACAACTGATTGAATTCAAATTCTCAATGTATCACCAGTCTCTTTGAACTTTACCTTTTAACAATGAAACCTCATTCATTGTACCAATTTTATTAGTAATATAAACATATTGCTTGGTGGCTGCTAGAAAGGCATCAAGTTTTCATCCCACCTCTTGAATGCTGTATTCAAAAAATGCAAATGCATGCTATCTCTCTTCCATATCAAAATTAGTACCCATCAAAGTACCCAGACTAGCTAGCTTTAATCCAATTAAGACTCACAGACTCAACCTATATATTTAAAAGAAAAATATTTTCCAAAATATTATATACATTAATAGCTTCATGACACCTTTAAAAAAAATTCAATTAACTTGCCTCCACTGCTGCCCCTGGAGAAGAGAATTCCACAGACCAACCACCCTCAGAGAGAGAATTTCTCCTCATCTCCACCTAGTTCTAGTCTCTTTCATCAGGGTAAGCATCTTCTCAGCATCCACCCCTGAAAGTCCCCTCAAGCTCTTATGTTTCAGTAAGATCACCTCTCATTCTTCTCAACTCCAATGGTTACAGGCCCAACCTGTCCAACCTTTCATTGTAATATAACCACTTTATCCCAGGAATTAGTTGTGTGAGCCTTCTTTGAACTACAACTAATACAATTATGTTAATTCTTAAGAAAGGAGACCAAAACTATTCACAGTACTCTAGATATGATCTCACCAATGTCCTGAACAATTGTAGCAAAACTTCCCTACTTTTATATTCCAATCCCCTTGTAATAAACGACAACATTCCATCTGCCTTCCTAATCACTTGCTGTACCTGTAAACTTTGTGTAATTTGTATACCAGGGCACCTAGATCCCTCTGTACTGCAGAGTTCTGCAATCTCTCTTCATTAAATCATATACTGCTTTACTATTCTTCCTACCAAAGTGGACAAGTTCACATTTTCCCACGTTATACTCTATCTGCCAAATTTTTGCCCATTCACTTAACCTATCTATATTTCTTTGCAGGCTCCTTATGTCTTCTTCACAACTTACTCTTCTACCTATCTTTGTGTCAATTGCAAATTTAGAATCATACATTTAGTCTTTTCGTCAAAGTCATTTATATAGATTGTAAATAGTTGAGGCCCCATCACTGATCCCTATGACATTCCACTAGTTATAGCTTGCCAACCCGCAAATGACCTATTTATCTCTACTCTCTGCCTCCTGTTAGATAAGCAATCCTCTCTCCATGCTAATCTGTTAGCCCTACACTATGAGCTCTTATTTTGTGTAGTAACCTTTAATGTGGCACCTTATCAAATGCCTTTTGGAAATCCAAGAACACTACGTCTTACAGGCTGTCTTTAATCCACATTGCTTGTTACTTACTCAAAGAACTCAAGTAGATTAGTCAAACATGATTTCTCTTTCACAAAACTATGTTGACACTGCCTGAATGCACAAAGATTTTCTAAGTGTCCTGCTATAACCTCCTTATTAATAGATCCTGACATTTTCCTGTGACAGATGTTAGGCTAACTGGCCTGTAGTTTCCTGCTTTCTTTCTCCTTTCGTGAACAGAGGAATTACATTTGCTATTTTCCAATCTGATGGGACCTTTCAGAATCCAAGGAGTTTTGGAGAATTATGATCAATGTATCTAGAATCTCTGGAGCCATTTCTTTTAAGACCCTTGGAGCAAGCCCATCAGGTCCTGGGGACTTGTCAGCCTTTAGTTCTAATAGTTTTCTCAGTACCCTTTCCCTGGTGATATAGAGAGCTCTGTAGTAGATATTTAGAACTTTACTTCATTTTTCATCTCAGCTTGGCTCCTGAGTCTGCCTATGGTGGATACTGTGAGAGTTTGCATGGAGACTGTAATGGCAAAGGGTGGTAGGTGTAGGTCATGAGTTGGCATAGCGACTGTAAGAGGCTATGGAGATGGGTGGAGGGAATAGGTTGGCATGTTTGGGCATGGGAAGTGGGTGGGTGAGGAGGTAGCCTAATGTTTTACAAAGCAACTGGGATGAAAATGCGGTGAACCGAGGTGAGCCTTGTAAACATCCCAGCTTGGCACTCGGCAGCCTCTGTGGGCACTTCTGATCTGCGTACCATTTGTGGCATTTTTCCAGAGGCACTGACCCAAGAGCGACAATCTGGCTTAATATCTTGATGCTTAACCATTAGTTCCTGCTACTCCATTACATCAGTGGAGCTATTTGCAGAATTCTGAAGAAAGTAAACAAATTTGTAGTGCTATTCTTTGTTAGGAAATAGAGATAGTTTAAGTAAATTGTATTTTGTATTTGCAGGTGTTAGCAATCGGTTTTAGCTTTAGTATTTAAGTTTGATTTATATTTCTGCACTTGTGTGTTAAGAAAAGGTCAAATTGAGTTTTAGTTTCACTTTAAAATGTGCCTGTATTTCTAATGAGAATTTTACAACTGTTACAGCTGAATTAAACAAGCAAGAGTAGAGAAACTGGGTTGTTATCTAGCAACAGAGGTCCAGAGAGGCAGGTCACTCCCACAGACACGACCCCACAGAAGAAACTAGACACAGCAGTATGATTTGGAAGCTATTTGAGTTTAGTTGGTTTTGAAGACAGCTGCCAGGTGAGACTGGAGTAAAGGGGACTGATAGCCAGTCCCAAGCTATAGAAAAGACCCCAAAATCAAGGGAAGTGAAACAGGAGAAAGCCTCAAGCAGACCCTCTAGCCAAAGGAAGGACAGGAACCTGGAATAGCCCCTGTTAAGTGAAGTTAAGAGTGAGGGGCAGAGAGAAAGGCTCCAAGCTTCAGATTTAAAGAGACAAAAGCTACAGAAAGCAGATTTAAAGTGAGAACAGCTTACAAGGTCCAAAGAGACAACTGAAGGTCTATAACTCTTTGCTATGGGCATGTAAAGCATTGGCATACTGTTGAAAGCTAAGTCGGTAAGAGAGAGTGCATGGAAGAAAGCTTGAATGTGTGTGGTGATCCAGGGGAAAGGAACATCAAAAGCAGAGTTCAAAATCCTGGAAGAGAAGTCTTTTGGAAGGTGTCTAAGAGAAAATGTTGATTTGGGAGAAGATTCCAAAATGCATCCTTTGAGAGTGGAGATTGGAAACCCTCATATGAAAGACAGGGTTCAGTGAGACTAGTTGGCTCATGGTGTGATAAGCGTTTAAGGGGAGTTGAGGAGAGATCCATAGCATCTGTCTGGGGTGGCATCTGTCACCTCGTTTCAGATTGTGGTGTGTCTGACCACGGGTTGCCTATTGTTTTACATAGACTGTACTTACTGTGAACATTAGAGTATAAGATAGCTTTTGTAACTTGTGTTATCCTTATAAATCTGTATATATCTGTAAAGGTATAGTTCTGGGTGAAGGAATATTATAATATAGTTCATCTTTTCTTGTTTAATAAATGTTTTATTCGTTCGTTAAAAGCTTGTTAGCTCGCTCCTGTGACTCTGTTCAGTAGCCCCTCTCCGTGATCTAAACAAACAAATAAAAGTTAGGATCTGTCAAGCTGGGTTCCACTGTGGATCAGGCTTGTCCAGTGGTAACCGCAGCTGGAGATCATAACATATTTCAGTTAATAAAAATACAGAAATCAACTGCTATGGTTGGACAGTTTCAACAAATCTAATTGACTGATTCTTTCTCCAGCTGACATTTGTAAAACAACATTGTCAAATTTTGTAAGAGTTTCAGTATAACATTACTGAAGCAATTTAGTTTCAGTAAAGCATTACAAATAATTATTATTTTGTTTTAACAGTTGCACTATAACTCCAAGACACTAAAGACAGATTCTCCAAACACCTCCAGAGGATCATCTTTGCCAAGAACTCTGTCTAAAGAATCCAAACTGTACGGTATGAAAGATAGTGGTGTTGCCCCTGCATCCTCTACTAATTACAGCAAGGCTAACTTCCTGCTTCCTCCCCCACCCCCACCTTTACCATCAGGTATCCAGTTTATACACTTCTATTTCTATAGAAACAGAACCTTATGATTTTATTTTTGTGCAGTTTAAATTGGTAAATGCCTGTATTTTGCAGTGAGCATCATATATTGTATTAGTAATATTTAACTTTGGGAGAACTGAATGCAGTTAAGGAGATTCCTGCCAGCAATATGTTGAAGTAGCATATATCATTGTAGCAACAATGCTTGTGTCATTGCTAATCCCAGCGTGAATTTGCCCTGTTTTACAATTTAAATTTTTAATACTGTACAAATACCCTGAAAGAAACTTTCAAGAAGCTTATAAACAATTGTGCCTCTATGTTGTAAAGTACACAGGATTTAATTTACATTTTAACTAAGCCCTCTCTAAGCTTTACTTTTGGTTTAATGAGCTATAATGTTCTTATTTGTGAAGTGTTCTTCAAAAGCTTAAAAATATTTATATATGCTGCAGTCTGTAGGGACAAGAAGATAACTAGAAAAAAGAATACAAAAGGCTTTTAAGAATTTTGATAGAAAATATGTTTTCTGTGATTATATTTATATTTAAATTAGTTTACTTTTTAAAAAAAAATTATTGGAAAGTAACCGCATTTGATTCTCAACATGTTATGGTTTGTGATGAATTGATTTGAGATAAAAATTACACACTTCCGTGGCTGAATTTTACAGGACGCCCACAAGCAGGAAAACAAGCAGATGGACTATAAATTAGGGTGCACTGCCATCAGCAGCTTATCTACCATGGGTCCACATGCCCCCACCCTTCATCAGACAGGTCACCTGCCTGTGACCCAATGGAGAGCACTTTGTGGGCGATTAATGCTTAATTAAGGGTCTCATCCTGCCATCGCTCCAATATAATGGGTGGTGGTAGAGACTTGCGCCCACGTATTGCCCGACAGGTTTCACCCTGTGAGCTGCATGTCAGTAAAAGGGGGTTGCCTCCTTCCTGGACCACTTTCAAACGGGGGCTCCCTCCCACTGTTTTGCCTCCCCACATTCACTCTAACCCCCTGCCCTGTCCAACTTCCCCCTCCCCCTCGCTGGAGCCTGTCAGCCTGGCTGCAGTGAGACCTCAGACTCACCCGACTGTCTGGGCCCACCACTGTACGTCACCTCCTTGGCCTACCTGCAGCACCCACAGTTGCCACTGTTCCTACTTGGTGCTGCCACTGTGCAGAACTGCTAGACTCCAAGAGGCTGGCAGCTCTGTGAGGCGGGATGTCCTCCTGGAGAAGGACAGAAGTCCCACCTCATATATATTGAAGGACTATCACCTGAAAAATTAAAGTGGGTGAGCTGGCTAAGCAGAGGTGGGATTGCCCCTGAAATATATATTGGGGTATGGTGCGCCTGTCCTCAACCTAAAATCCGCAAATTTGACCAGAAAGGCAGCAGGGGGAAAAAAACCTTTGCCTCGAAATTTGCATCAGAAACTTGCAGGTCTAGCTGAGGTGATGATTTGTTTCTTCTTGTGTTTCATGATCTCAAAAATTCCACAGGTCAACATATACCATGATACTGCTGGAATAAGCATTCTTTTTACCTGTGGTAGGCTTGAAATTCCAGTAGTGGCCAATACTTTAAATTTTAGTTTGTATCTTGCATGCTGTAAATCATTGGAGAACAGAATTAGAATTTTCCATCTGTTTTAATTTTATTACTATTATCAGAATTATAAAAATATATTGATATTATAATTAAAGAAAATCATACTTCAGATTGTGTTGACAATTAATATTCCTTGCAGCCAAAGGAAAAGGAAGTGGAGGTGTGAAAACAGCAAAACTTTATGCTTGGGTTGCTTTGCAATCTCTTCCTGAAGAAATGGTGATTAGCCCTTGCCTACTGGACTTCCTAGAAAAAGCTCTGGAAACTATTCCTATAACTCCAATTGAAAGGCATTATACAGGTATCTCACAAAAGAAAATTTCTTCTCTGCTGTTATGTTAATGTTAAATGTTAATAATAGATTTTTCTCAGCCTACTGAGAAAAAAACTTGACATCTAACTTGAGTCTTTTTCTATTTTCTTTTTGTATTCATGCCCTCTAGTCCTACTGTTATTATGCATTTTGCATAACTTATCTCAATAATTACATTCAGTCTTTACATAATTTTTAAAACTTTACTTATATTCCTCTTGACCTTCTATTTTTTTCCAAAATGAATAGCCCTAACTTCCTAACTCTGTACTCATAAATAAGAAATATTTGTTTGTCATATTTGATGCCCTCCCCACCACCTCAATAAAACCTTAATATTTCAAGTGTGGATGTGCCAAAATATTATATAATCTAAGCTTGCACCCTTATTGACCGTGAAATACTTGTAAGAGTGCCATTTCTTTCCAATCAGCTACCAGATGTTGCTTGCAAATCTTTAGTGACTGGTCAGTGATTACCACAAAATTAGTTTTATTGGGCACCCATGCATGGAGTACACATATCTTGAGTTTCTTGACCTTATATATGTAGATAAGCATTTCCCCACTATCTGCTGCATAAGAATCTATCCAGTTAACTTACCTAATTAGCCTGAAACCTATTGTTTTTTTTATTACCAAACCTTGGAATATATTATAGTATTATTTGCATATTTAATAATAGTGCTGTTGATCCCCATCTCTATTTTGAATTGGAATTTTTCGTAGCCACCTGAAAACTAGGAGGCTGGTCATTATTCTCCTATGTGCCTCTCAACTATCTGTCCTAAAGTAGCCCTGTTGAATGCTCAACATGCAGAGCATTACTAGCATCCTAATATTTGAAATATTTTGAATTGATGAAATGAAGGCACTCATGTTAAAATTCATTATTCAAGCTTCAGACTTCAAACACGTGCTTATGCTACAATGGTGAAATATACAAAAACATGAAGAAAACTTAATTTACCACCTACCTCCTTCCCCATTCACTTGAGGGTTTATTTTGATCTGTGTAAGAGCTAGGGCACCTGCCAGCTGTGCATTAAAGGGTAGAAATTTTGCACATTAGCATTAATTAAACATTAGCTCATTTATTTCTCCATGCTAATAAAAATATCCCTGTAAGTAAATATTTCTGTTACATGTTAATGTATAGTCCTCGGATTGATGTGTTTTATGCTTCTTAGCTGCTTGTTGATCAGCAGTTCATGTGGAGCATTTAAATTTATTCAGGCTTTAATCCTTTTCCACATGCTAATTTCTCCCACATAAAGATAGCATTAGAGTAGAAAAGAGTCGGCAGATTTCCAGTGGTAAGCACAACAGCATATCATGCTAAAGAATGAGTGTTTTGATGAATTCTGTATCATGAGTATCCAATCAAGTGTCTCAATCCTCGATAATATGGAAATGTAGTAATGTAACAGTAGGAATCCATGAGAACTCATAGGAGGAAGCACTTAGAGTGACTATGTCTGTCTTATGTACTGGGATCCCAATGAGGAGCATTGTGTAACGGTACTTTACCTTGAAATGAAATCTCAGTTGTGTGTCACTTCCTAGAAGCAGGCTAACAACCTTCATATAGCTGTCTCAATCAAAATAAAAGTGATAACTGCATTAAATTTGACTGACAATGAATTCTTCCAAGTGGAAAATGTGACAAGCGCAGAATGAAGGCTTCATGGCACCTTCCAGGATATCTTGCACCTGCATAAAATTTCTACCACATCTTGCAAGTGCATAGAATCCACATACCAACTGAACATTGATAGAGTAGGATCCCTTTTGACTGGAAAAAACTGCTGGTTGATCTGAGGGTGTCCTGATTGCCACACGTGTGCAGTTAATGTGCAATTCCTGCACCCGTGGGAATCCAGCCACTGCAGCAAATGTGCCAACCCCCTGTTTCTGACTGACCTCATCCGTAGCAAAGATGGTCCTGTTAAACATGGCATCAGTCATCTGGGATGCACACTTGTGGGCAGTAGATTATTGAAATCCTGCTGATATTACCAGCAGATTCTTGGAAGGAGCCAGAGGCAATGAAATTCAGTGCTGTGGTGTCCAATGGCAATGTGTGCCTACCTGGCCCACATGGGGAGAAGATCTTGAGGCTGCAGATGTTAGCAACGACCTGTCATGAAAGTCTGAGCCTGAGGCATTGCTGCTCATTCATGTCAAGAAAGCTGATCCTCTGCCCATATACCTTCTGCTGGGGAGATTGCCTTCTATGAACTGGAACTCCGTGTCCATCCCTTCTGATCTGTGGAACAGCAGCTGGCTGGGGAGAAGGCTGCTGCTGCTGTTGGTGTTGCTGCTAGCTGCTTTTGGTGTTCCTGGTGCTGTTCCTCACCAGAGGTCCAAGGTAGATAAGCTGCTTTAATGCTGCAGTGAAGGCTGACAGTGCAGATATCAAATGCAGGCTAAGGTGAGTTAAGTCCAAGGTTGCAGAAATGACTTTCAGAATACTGAAAATCCCCTGTAAAGCAGTGAAAGCACACTCTGCAAATAAGTTCTGTGAGCAAGTCTTTAATCTAGGCAAGGAGGCAGCTGTGCTGTTTTAGTCTTTAAAGGCTTTCTAGCCTCTCATATTCAGAGAGCCATCAATTTCTGCTATGATATCACCTTGTTGACCCTGGCAAGTTTCACACCTTGAGCTAGCTGTTAAAACCAAAACGTGAGGTTAAATTTGCAATTATTTGTCTCTTAACATATGCAAATAACTGACACACCATCTCCACATGGATTTCAAACTTACAGGTTAAAGGGGGTAGTACAGGCGGTTTCTGAGATATGCTACTGTTTTTTTGCGGAATTAACACCCCACCACCTCGCTCAGAACCTGTCCCCCTGCACAAGTTAAAATTATGCCCATTGTATCCAAAGTTTGGACTGCTCGGGCATAGTGTGAGCAGAGTGAACCTGAGAGAATTTATTGTAGTGTGTTGCATGCTGCATAGTATTGCCATTGAAAGAGGCATATATATATGTATGCTTGCTGAATTGGAAGTGCAACAAGGTAGGCTCCATGAAGAAAATTAAGGCATGAATTTCACAGAATCACAGTGCAGAAGGAGGCCATTCAGCCCATCGGGTTTGCACCGGCTCTCTGAAAGAGCATTCCACCTAGTCCCACACCCCGCCTTATCTCCATAACCTTGTACATTCTTTCTTTTCAGGTAGCAATCCAATTCCCTTTTGAATATCTCGGTTGAACCTGCCTCTACTACCCTTTCAGGAAGCTCATTCCAGACTCCAACCACCCTCTGTGTGAAAAAATTTTTCCTCACATCACATTTACTCCTTTTGCCAATTATTTTGAGTCTGTGCCCTCTAGTTCTTGATGCTCTCTTGAGTGGGAACAGTTTCTTACTATTACTCTGCCTGTATCCTTCAGGATCTTGAATGCCTCTATAAAGTCTCCTCTCATACTTCTTTTCTCCCAGGAAAAGAGTCCCAATGTCTCCGATCTATCCTCATAGCTGCAGTTCATTATCCCTGGAATCATTCTTGTGAATCTCCTTCAGATCCTTTCACAAGTATGGTGCCCAGAACTGGTTGCAGTACTCAGATGAGGCCCAACTAGTGTCTTATACAAGTTCAACATGACCTCCTTACTCTTGTACTCAGTGCTCTCTCAACATGCCCTGCTGTCTTCAATGACCTGTGTACATATACACCAAGGTCCCTCTGTTTCTGCACCGCCTTTAGAGTCTCTCACCAGTAAGACCAATGGCATAGATCTGACAGTTACTGACCAGAATTTGTTTTTATGTAATTGGTTATACACTTGCCTTTCACCTATGGAACTTGGATTCCACATCCAGTTGGGACTGATAGAATACAGCCCATTGGCTGTAAAAGCTTTTTGTAATTTGAAAGGTTCATCCAGAGCAAAAGCAAAAAACTGTCCCTTATTTGGTGCTTATTGGTGATCTCTATAAGAGGATATGGAAGGGCTACACTGGGGAAATGGAAAAAGGCTATGATAGTTCAGTAAGTGTAAAGGTTAGGTTGAGGTACATTGTTAAGGCAGAATTTGCTATGCATCTAACTGAGCTAAACTTGTCCTAGATGTCTGAAATGGGAGAATTTCATTCACATCATGAATGCAAAATTTCACTCCGCTCAGTTGGAATATAAAGATATTAAAAAGGGAAAGGTAAATGACATGGGATCAGTGCATGCAGATTATTGTTATACTGCTAGTACGTATTAAATTTTGCAACTTCCAACCTAAAGAAGGCAGAGCAAATGCAATTCACATATCACTTCTCCAATCTTTATTCTTGCTTAGAATCTGTATGTTCTTACGAAAGATAATGACTTTTAACTGCTGGCAAAAGACTTTCACACCTGTTGAGAGCTGTTTTCTGCAAAGAAAAAAATGTTGAGCATTTCTTGAGATGTAATATTGCAGAGCGAAGCAAAGGCTACTAAATGGAAGATACATTCATTAGTGGGTCTTTTTTGGGTTTTTTTAAAATAGTTCAAAATTATCCATCTATTTCTGACAAGTTACCACCTGTCTTTAGAATAAGAATACTCTTGTGTAAAATTATTTACCAAATATGGCTAATTGACTAACTTCTTTGGACAGACATTTCTGCCAGGGTAGTCATATCCAGATAGAGTCATGGAAAAGGGAAGGTAATTGTCAATGATCTTTATTGTTTATCTTAGTACCTTCTTCCACACATTTTCAAAATGTGATGGATCTTAAAGATCACGTTGACCGAAGTATTGTGGCCTCGCATGCTGGGTGCTTTGTTTAGTGATGAACTGACCTAGAGAGATCATTTTTTTTCTCACACCGCACACAATAATTCAGTAAACTGTGCCTCTCTGTGCCTTCCTCTTTCCATCATTGTTCTTATTTCTGTACTTGAAATCTGGATTGATGTGCTGAGAATTATTTATGATATTTACTGCATTTTCTTATGTAGATAAATATTACACCTATACCTCTAATTATAACTTTTAACAAATTATAAACTGACTTCAACATTGTGTAATAAATTCTTTGCTTTATTTGACATTAAAGATCAGAGCAGACCAAAGGTTTAAATTGATATTCTGTGAAAAAATGTAAATTGTAGATATTAGTTTGTATATTGCTGAAGAAAGAGACGTTGCTGAAATTTTTTGTCTTAGGCTTATCAGGACCAACACAATGCCAAATTTGAAAAGATCATAATTATTTATACTATAGGAGAAAAGGGTGCTGATTAGTTGGAAAGTTACCTCTGATTAGCTGAGGCATTGCCATGGAGAAAGGATGTCTCTCTTCAGCAATATTCAAGTTCTGTACTACTAAGCAAAAATTAATTTGAGGTATAAAATGAGATTGAAGAAAGCAATATAGTTTGTATTGCTGATTAATGTACTTTCCCTCTAACAGCTCTCAGCTCCCAAGATGAAGATGTGGGTCAGTTTGAAGTTCAGGACGCAATGGAGGAATCAACGACATCTCTAGTATCATCATCTACTTCATCGTATTCCTCATTTCCAGTGGATGTTGTAGTTTATGTGAGGGTGCAGGTAAGAATATATCACTTCCACTTTTCCTGGAGCAAATATAAAGATTGGTTAGGAATACAACTTTGTTAAACATTAAATTTGAAAGCATTTTAATATAACAACAAAAGAAGATAAATAATGGGTAAGTTTGACATCTATGATTACAAATCTTGGCTAGAGTGTATCAACCCATTGGCTCGTGTAAGCCTTTTAACATACTGATTCACTGAAATAAAGATTGGCAAAGGTCATATAAACACTGATAGGAAATCAACCACATGAATGGCTGCAATTGAAGCCTATCATAATTACTGAATTATTTTTTTCGAACTGGTTCGAGAGATGCCATTTTTATTTCTGACTCAACTGAAATTAAAGCCTTATAAATTTTGTTTGGACAATGAGATTTTCCGTAACTGTGATGTTATCCCTTCTTGACCTCTCTGTAGCATTTAACGTGGTTGACCATAACATTCTTCATTAATGCCTTTCCACTGTCATCCATCTGGGTGGGACTCCACTTTACTGGTTCCATTTTTACTTGTTTAACTGTAGCCAGCATATCACTGCAATGGCTTCTCTTCCTGCTCCCTCACCATTATCTCTGGTAATGATAAGGATGTATCCTTAGTGTTCCCTGCCCCCAATCTACATGCTGCCACCCCCCCGCCAACATCATGCAAAAATACAGTGTGCGTTTTCACCTGTGCCCTACAGGCACCCAGCTCTACCTCACTACCACCACCTCTCTCAACTCTTCCACTGTTGCTTAGTTATTGGATTGCAAGCTTACCTTCCTGTACTTGATGAGCAGGAATTTCTTCTAACTAAACAGTGAGAAGATTAAAGCCATTGGCCAGAATTTTACGCTGGACATGGGGGTGTGCACCCGACACACCCAAGCGTGAAATGACGCGATGGTGTCGGGCTTGCGTCCAACATCATTGCGCAGTTTTGCGATGTTTCGTTCAGCGGGCGCACGCCAGAGTTGGCTGTGCGCCCGGCGATAAAAGGCTTATTAAGGCCATTAACAACCTCGTTAACTTGAACTTTATGCTGCCAAGCAGCCCTTACGTTTTTTAGGAAACCTCATCCAAGAGCGGGATGAGATTTCCTAAAGCTAATACACATTAAATAAAAACCTTATTTTGCAATTAAAAATACGTCCCATCCTATGTGATGGAGTCACACGAGGGGACATGTTTTATTACATTTTTACTGTCTTTATTAATTTTTTTAAAAAGCGCTCCATGCTGCAGGGAGATTGAAGTGAACTTTCACACACATGCGCAAACTGCGCACCAGGACCACTCTCCCTCCTCCCCCTGCCTGCACAGGCAGCGCTCAGCACTGCCACTCTCAATCCACGCAGGGCGGGCCTTAATTGCGTAAAATTGCAGTGTGGAGCCGATTGCAGGCAGCGGTCAGCTTCCTGACCGCCCCCGCCAAGCACCCAACCAAGGGCAAAATTCTGCCCATTGTCTTTGATCCCCCTTCGTTCCCTAGTTACTGACTCCATCCCTCTCCCTAGCAACTTTCTGAATCACACCGTTCACAACCTTGGTATTATGTTTGACCATAAAATGAGCTTCTGACCCACATCTACACCATCACTAAGACTTGCTATTTCCACCTCTGTAATATCGCCAGACTCTTGCCTTAGCTCATCTGCTGCTGAAACACTCATACATGCCATTGCTACTTCTAGACTTAGTTATGCAATGCATTCCTGACTGGCATCCCACAATTGTAAATTTGAGATAGGCAGCAGAGTTTTGATTATGTCCTTAACGTTTACCAGTCATCCCTGTGCTCACTTGCCTCCATTGCATCCAAGTTAAGCAATGCCTTCATTAAAATTCTCAACGTTCTTTTCAAATCCTTCCATGACCTCACTCCTCCTAATCTCCTTATCTCCATAATCTTCTCCAGCCTCTCAATCCTCTGAAATATTTGTGCTTAACTAATTCTGGCCCGCTGAACATCCCTGATTTTAATTACTCCCCATTGGTAGCCCTGCTTCTGTTGCCTAGGCCCCAAGCTCTGGAATTCCCTCCCTAAACCCCTGCACCTCTCAACCTTGCCATCTCTCTATCTCTCTTTCCTTTTTAAGATGCTTTGTAAAACCTACATGTTTGACTAAGCGTTTTGATAAATGCCCTAATATTGCCTCTATGTGGCTCAGCGTCAAATTTTGTTGTACAATGCTCCTGAGAAGTTCTGGAAAAAAGGGCATAGATTTGGGAGGTTCAGGGACTTTAGAAAGGAATGGAGGTTGGAGATGGAGCAGTTTTCTGCAAGGATGGGAGCCCTAAATCATTACTGATAACTATACTGTTGCCTGTATTATTGTTTCTCCTATTACTTTGCCCCTCCTTGTGGGCCTGGGGCTGGAAATCTGCTTCAGTCCTGATGTTGAAAATCTTACCTGGACTTTGGGAGAGTAAAATGACATTTGGGACTGGATTTCACTCTAAGTTTAAAAATTAAAAGTGAAGGGATTCAAAGTGGTTTTTGACTTGCTGTTTTGCTGTCTGTGAGAATACATCAGTATGACTGGCTGCTTACTTTGCTTGGTGACATCACTTGCTGGACACTTGAAGATCCCCTTGGCTGAGCACCAGATTTAAACTGACATTGGGAAAGGGGAAGTCCGTCCTCCAGAGATCACTAGATCTTTGTAGGCATCTTTCTTCGAGGTCAGTGGTGAGTCCAGTTGCTTCGACGTTGACTGCAAAATTCATGCCAATATATGTTTTTTAATGGTGATAAAGTGTATAATAGTTTTTACCTTGTCAGTCATGGATTATGTTTCTTTATTAAGTTTGTCTTATTACAATGACCGGTAAACCACTTTTGCATTTGGTTGCTGCAGTCCCATGCTGAGCATCAGAGAACATACCTCAGGTTCTGAATTACCTATAAGTAGCACCGCACAAGGTCTGCAGTTAATCAGTATATTTAGCTTTAATTGTTTAATTTGGGTAAACTTATGTTATAGTTTTATTTTGTATGAATCAAATATGTTTAACTGATTCACACACCTCCAAAATCCTTTTTTCTTTGTACTCTGTAGCCTTCACAGATTAAGTTCAGCTGTTTACCTGTATCAAGGGTGGAATGCATGTTAAAACTGCCTTCACTGGACTTAGTGTTCTCATCGAATAGAAGTGACCTGGAAAGCTTAGGTTTCTCGCATGCATTTGATGGAGCTCAGGTGTCTGCCACCGCCACTTCACTGCTTGCTCAAACAGTATTAAAAACTGCTGCTAACAAAACAGGTATGTAGGTAAAGTAGTGCAAGAGCAGTTACTCATTAGTTCATCTTTGCATGTTATAAGAGGAGCTGAACAATAAAGTGAAGAAACTGTATTAACATCCTTGGTTCATTTCTTGTGCCTTTCCCCTTTTTACAATATATGAAAGAGGACCTCTTACTCTCTTTTGTGGCCACTTGCACTTCTTTTCTTCCTACTCTTAACATTGCTTGCTTTCACTATTTTGTGAAAATGTGACATAATTCAATAACAGTGTATGTATTTTCAGCCTCAGTTAGAGGTTGTGTTTGCTGATTAACCCAGTGGTTCTTAAACTTATTTGGTTGAAGAACCCATTTTCACTACCTCGCCCCCACATCTGAATTATTATATTATATAATTTTTTTTATTCATTCATGGAATGCTGGCTAGGACAGCATTTATTGCTGATACCTAATTACCCTTGAGAAGGTGGCGGTGTGCTGCCATCCTGAACCACTGCAGTCCATCTGTAATACTCATAATATGAAAGTATTGCAAGTAAAAACTGTTATAATAATGCTATTAAGGAAACAACTGTTTACTTACAGATATCAGTAAGATGGGTGTGCCTACTTCTCACTGCAAAGTCTCTTTTATAATGGTTAACAATGGCACATGTTAATCATTCTCCATTTGCAGAGGAGATCTGTACTATTGTAATTCATGAAGCTGTGGAGTACTGCAAAGTCCTGACCAAGAATCTCGCATGGCAGGCTAACTGCTCTTCATTAAAGATGATCAACAGCAGCTGGCTTCATTTCACACTTAAGTACCCAGATGCAAGATATCAATTTAAACTTATGACATGAGGTATCACTCCAAACTAGTCCAAAGACCCTGGCTGACTTCTTTGAATGTTCTGTATTTCAAAGCAGATACTTTTCTACTGTCTCAACTGCTGCAGCCAAATCTTTCTTTATTTTCTTTTATGCCCAACAAAGAATATGACCGTGTCCGGCCCATCTGTCGCGCATCCGCCCTCACGCCTTTTCCATCCCAGAAACATGATAGGGTCCCCCTTGTCCTCACTTATCACCCCACCAGCCTCCGCATTCAAAGGATCACCCTCCGCCATTTCCGCCAACTCCAGCATGATGCCACCACCAAACACATCTTCCCTTCACCCCCACTATCGGCATTCCGTAGGGATCGCTCCCTCTGGGACACCCTGGTCCACTCCTCCATCACCCCCTACTCCTCAACCCCCTCCTATGGCACCACCCCATGCACACGCAAAAGATGCAATACCTGCCCCTTCACTTCCTCTCTCCTCACCGTCCAAGGACCCAAACACTCCTTTCAAGTGAAGCAGCATTTCACTTGCATTTCCCCCAACTTAGTCTACTGCATTCGTTGCTCCCAATGTGGTCTCCTCTACATTGGAGAGACCAAACGTAAACTGGGCGACCGCTTTGCAGAACACCTGCAGTCTGTCCGCAAGAATGACCCAAACCTCCCTGTCGCTTGCCATTTTAACACTCCACCCTGCTCTCTTGTCCACGTGTCTGTCCTTGGCTTGCTGCATTGTTCCAGTGAAGCCCAACGCAAACTGGAGGAACAACACTTCATCTTCCGACTAGGCACTTTACAGCCTTCCGGACTGAATATTGAATTCAACAACTTTAGGTCGTGTGCTCCCTCTTCCATCCCCACCCCCTTTCTGTTTCCCCCTTCCTTTTGTTTTTTTCCAATAAATTATATAGATTTTTCTTTTCCCACCTATTTCCATTATTTTTAAATATTTTTTAATCTTTTATGCTCTCCCCACCCCCACTAGAGCTATACCTTGAGTGCCCTACCATCCATTCTTAATTAGCACATTCGTTTAGATAATATCACCAACTTTAACACCTATGTGTTCTTTTGTTCTATTGTTGGTGACATCTTTTGATGATCTGCTTCTATCACTGCTTGTTTGTCCCTACAACCACACCAACCCCCTCCACTTCTCTTTCTCTCTCTCTCTGCGCCCCCAACCCCACCCCACCCCCCACACACACCTTAAACCAGCTTATATTTCAACTCTTTCTTGGACTCGAACTCAAGTTCTGTCGAAGGGTCATGAGGACTCGAAACGTCAACTCTTTTCTTCTCCGCCGATGCTGCCAGACCTGCTGAGTTTTTCCAGGTAATTCTGTTTTTGTAAAGAATATGACAGACTTTTCTCATTTCTTTTAATTTTTGGTGCTGGTTCTGCTTCAAAAGCCAGCCTGTGTTATGAGATGCTTTTCTTCTAATTCTTTTCAAGCCGCTGACAGTAATAATTTTCCAGCATTAAATAATCAGTCGGTTCCAGGGTTATTTTTGCAGGCATTTTCAGCCCTGTTGCTGCACTTTTTAACTTCAGTTGAAGTAGTTATCTTTTTGCCCCAGTGAAACAATCTGTAACACTGGCCAAATCTGCCATCTCACTTTAGGAATACACACCAACTTAGGTCAAACTTGATGATGAGCATACCAAATCAGCACCAGCGTTCAGAAATGAAATAATGAGGTGTTGCTTCATGATCACTCCATGATGAATCTGTTGAAGGACAGGGACAATTATGTCTTCTAACATAAAAAAGCTCATGCCATACGTTGCTTTTTGACGTTCCACTTCCTGTGGTAACCCAGCCTAGATAATTGATTGATATCATTGGCGTCCACTCTCTGATTTGGATAGCAGTGTAATTAACTTGCTCTGTTTGGTATCCAGAGTTATGTGATCAGATTGTTTACAAAATATCAGACTATTATTTCCTGAAGGTGAGAGCATTATGAAAATGAGCTTGAGGCATTGGACAATGTTCCTTTCTCAGAGCCTCACTCGCGTTAAGAGAATTGTGGCCAAAGCCTGATAGGATAAAACTAATTTGGTGAGTTTAAAACCAGATTTGTTTAGATTGGGCTTCAAAATCAGACTTTATAATGTTGAGGACAAGGATACTCTAGTAGACCTGGATTTCTGAAAATCAATGTGGCGGCAGGGTTAGGAATTGTTTCTTAAGTGAGGAAAATTTTGTATTTTAACATCAGTATTTTGTAGTCGCCAAAAAGGAGAGGAGGTTTCCTGTTGATTCTAAACCTCAGGATTTTAAGTTCATTCAGGCAGAATAATTGAAGAATATGCCATTCCATAATGTAAATGGAGAAACCTGCAAGAATTATGTCAATTTTGTTAATATGGCAATCATCTTTTTAAAACCAATTGCTAGTTAAACAGATGATGGGCATTAATTATCCCAACTGAATAGTATAAAAAGGTACAGCTGGAATACTCTGTGTGGAAGCTAATAGGAAGTTAGTAGCGCTGAGGAGTTGTTTTGGAAATAAACTAGCTTTAACTAAGAGACCAGCCTGGATGAATTCTTCCACCATAACCTCTTATTGTGAATAACATTGTAGCAGAGGATGAACTCTAAGCTTTGCTGATGGATTGCTGTACATGAAGCTTTCTGTCTCAGTCCTCTAAGGGAAAAGAAGTGTACTGTTGCTAACGATTTAAGTTACGGAATGGTGGAAGGACGGTGCAAAATTGCAAGGTTGGAGTATCCACAAAATTTTTCTGACTCCAAACCTTATCAGCAATGGAAGGCTGAAGTTGAAATGTAAAATGTATCCTGGAAGAAGCAAGGTATGGCTTTGGCATTATCATTACCAGCCAAAAGTAAGATAAGGAGTAAAGTATTTTCAGAGTGGAAAGTGGATTATTTGAATCATGAAGAGGGATTAAACTGATACAATTTTTGGATAAGTTCTACAAAAAGGATGAGTTATTGGAAGCGTATGAAGCTTGGACAATCTTTGATAGGTTTAAGAAATCGGTTGATCAGTCCATGGAAGAATATATCATGGATTTTGATTAATGATACAGGAGACTACAGCGATTTGAACTTGAAATTCCAAAATCGGTACTGGCATTTAAATTACTGGACTGTGCTCAAATTTCCCACGTTGATAGTCTTTTAGTACTAATGGGGTTCAGTTCCGGGGGAAAGAATCTCTCTCAGATCAAATGGCTGCTGCCCTAAAAAAAAAAATTCTAGGGAAACGGTCATTCCCTGTCACTTTTTTAACAAATGCGAACAACTATGCTGTAAAACAAAGGATAGAGGATTCAATGGTGACTGAATTTCATGGTCAACCAACTATTAGACGAAGATTCCAATACAAAAATGGGGTTAATGACAAGGGGTCTGAAAATGGTCGTAACCCTAGCCAATTTGAGAGTCGGGACAAAAAGCGTTCCTGGGATGATGACCATAGATGTTTAAACCCAGGAAATGCATGGGGAATGGTTAATCGGTGTTTTCGGTGTGATTCCCAGTACCATTATGCAATGAACTGCCCACAGCAAAGAAATCATGTTTTTGAAGTGACCCACGAGACGGATTCATCTGAAACTGTAAATGATGATGGTGACTGCCATGATGGAATTTTATTGATCACTGAGAGTTTGAATCTGGAGATGAGTATCTTGATGGTAGATTCCTTCAACTGTGCAGTTCTGGACAGTGGTTGCACTTCTATGGCGTGCGGCATGGATTGGCTTGACTGCTATCTGGAGTCTCTCGATGAGGCAGACCGGCGGAAGGTCAAGGAGTATGAAAGCTCTACCTGCTTCAGGTTCAGAGATGGCAATACATTAACATTCTCCAAACGGTTGGTCCTCCTTTGTAAGATAGCAGAGATCAATCTGTTTAGCAGTACTGATGTGATTTCTAGAGAAATACCGCTATTGTTGAGTCGATCTGCAATGAAGCAGGCTCAGATGACGCTAGATATTAAGAATGATAGAGCAGTTGTGTTTAGGAAAAATGTGGATCTACATTTTGCTCGGTCAGACCATTACTGCTTGCCACTAAGGAACCCAGAGATTTCTCATCAAAAAGTCCATGAAGTTTTGTTAACTGCTGAGAATGAGAATTTGGTGGACAAAAAGATCATTTGGAAATTACATAGACAGTTTGCACATCCAGCGCCACAGAAACTGAAGACTCTGCTTCGAGATGCAGGATGGTCGATAAAGGATATGGTGATCTTATTGAACAAATCACTGCTCAGTGTGAAATTTGCCTTAAGTATTGCAAGACACCACCGCAACCTGTTGTGATCTGGCCACTAGCCAGGGAATTTAACGATGCAGTGGCAATGGACTTGAAAGTTTGGGACAAGGATAGGGGTATTTTTTACTACACTTCATAGATATGGCAACCAGATTTAGTCTATCCACTGTGATACATAGTAAAGACAAAAAGACCATTGTAGATAAGGTCATGGAGAAATGGGTGGGAACAGGGTTAGGAACACCAATGAAGTTCCTCACAGATAATGGTGGGGAATTCGCCAATGAGGAATTTCAAGATATGTGCGAAAATTTAAGCATCATAGTTATGCACTCTGCAGCTGAGAGCCTGTTTAGTAATGGTCTTTGTGAAAGAAACCATGTGGTAATAGATGACATGTTAAATAAAATATGAGCTGATCAACCAGGTTGTAAACTGTAAATGGTGCTAGCATGGGTGGTACACGCAAAGAACTCTCTGCAAATGGTTGGGGGGGTACAATCCGTATTACTTGGTGTACAGAAGAAATCCGAAGTTACCTTTGGTGTTGTCAGACGCTCCCCTGCTCTAGAAGGGACTAGCATTAGCTCCACTTTTTCTGCTCATCTGAACGCTTTGCATGTGGGCAGAAAAGCTTTCATTAAAACTGAGGTTTCGGAGAAAATTCGGCGGGCCTTACGCCACCGCATAAGACCATCATGAATACAGTTTAGACAAGGAGACATGGTATGTTATAAATGGGAAGGCCAGAAAGAGTGGAAAGGACCCAGCACAGTTATAGGGAGTGATGGGAAAATAGTAATTGTGCAACACGTTAATCAAACTGCTAGGGTACATTCTTCACGGTTAATTGGCATTGACTATACCTTTACAGGTTCTGAACAGGTTATAGAACAGGAGGAGGCACCATGCACTTCACATACACATACACTGGGTAGTAATGAGGAGCAGACGACGGCAGATCCAGGGTTGACTAACTATGAACAAAGTAATACTGAGGTAAAGAACAACACTATTTGTCCAAAAGGGTGACTACCCAAAGTAGAAACAAAGGTAACATCCATGCCACAAGGGACCAGTGTGTGGAGGGATGCCACCATCATAGGGAGAGCAGGAAAGGCCACTGGTAAATACAAACATTGGCTAAATGTGCAGGATGAAGGACAGGAGACAAGACCTATCGATTGGCAAACCAAGGTAAAGATGTAGAAACCTAGAAAGCACAGTATGATTTCTGACAGTGGACCAGAAAGTGGTCGTGATGCTAGAAAAAGATCATGGACTTGCGAACAGAGTTATGTTCGCATAGAAGGACAATCATATAGTAGCAGTCCAGAAAGGGAGAGGAATGTGAGTAGAGGCCGTAGCTTAACAAGAAGGACTAGAGAGCAAGTTAGCCATCTCAATAGAAGTAGAAGCCCTTATGACAGAGATTCTAGTAGCTGCTAATATATTGGAAAGTAAGCTGATAAAGGAAGCCAAATGGAAAGAATGAGAAAGGTGGAAGTAATTTGGAGTATATTCTGAAATACCTGACAGAGGATAGCCAACTTTATCTCACAAATGGGTCAGAACAGAAAAGGTACTCCCAGATGGCACATATAAAGCCAAAGCAAGATTAGTAGCCCGAGGCTTTGAAGCGAGACCAGGAGATAAGGATGTCAAAGCGGACTTGCTTACTACAGGGAAAGTGAGTTTGAACACAGGGAAAATACAATGTAGATTCACCAGAAAGATGCCAAGAATAGGAATTTATAATTATGAAGAGAGACCTGCAATAGTGCGACTGTTTCACTGGAGCAAAGAAGATAAGAGGAGATTTAACAGAATATTAAAATTATGAAAGGTTTTAAAAGAGTGAACAGAGCTTCTAATTGGGGAATCAGTGATGGAGCTGAGGTTCATCAATTTAAATCTGCCACTTAGAAAGTTAGGAAATGGTTTGGGGGAAATTTCTTTACATCTAATATTTTGGAGCTTAGAATATTTCATTCCAGGGAGTGGCTGAGGCAAAAACTATCACAACTTTCAACAGAAAATTGAATAAATATGTGAAGCAGAAAAAGAAACAGAGCCAGGCATTTGGAT